>NC_059177.1:24811312-25118312 GCF_019923935.1 Bubalus bubalis | reverse complement strand
CATAAGGGTGGTGTCATCTGCATATCTGAGGTTATTGATATTTCTCCCAGCAATCTTGATTCCAGCTTGTGCTTCAGCCAGCCTGGCATGTTACATGATGTACTCCACATACAAGTTAAATAAGCAGTGGAGGGAGTGGAGTGGGTCTTGGCTGTTATTCTTACAGCGCCCATGGAAGAGCACTGATCCTCTCTCCTAGCAGCTTTTCTCTCCAGCCCTTCTTAACTACCCTAACTTCTTTTAAACCTTTCACTATCCCCCAAAGCCAACCTTGGCCCTATTTCCTCAAGTTCCATGCTTTAAAATGAGGGCGTGTGGTATTTCACACTCAGGAACTAAGGACTGAAAGTGCTTTAAATCACTCTGCCTCTGAGTTGACTTATTATTGATTTGACCACGATTTTTAGTGCTTTTACCCAAAGGAAGAAAAGTGCAAATAGGTGTGGAAGGGCATCAATCTGTAATAAGGCTACAGAGATGTCACTTTCTAATAGAAACATATACAGTGCTATGAAGAATATAGGGTATTTTCACACATCTTCTTTGCATGCATTTTCAGTTACTCTGTCATGTCAAACTCTTTGCGACCCCATACACTGTAGATGCCAGGCTCCTCTGTCCATGGAATTCTCTAGGTAAGGATACTGAAGTGGGGTGCCATTCTTATCTCCAAGGGATCTTCCTGACCCAGGGATCAAACCCAAATCTCCTGCACTGAAGGCTGATTCTTTACCATCTAAGCCACCAGAGAAGCCCCATGCACTGTTACTATTCCCATTTTGTAGATAAGGAAATAAAAATTGTAGATCCTAAATGACTTGCTCAAGGAAACATGGCAGATAAGTAACAAGTTGCATTTTAGCATAGATTGAATTTAGAATTCACACTCTCAGCTCACTATATTCTGTCCATGTCCAACTTTAATACTCAGTGCTTATGTGATGATCCAGATTTTGACTGGATATTTAGTTCTTCAGGGATGCTGCAGATAATGATGAGAATTATTCATATTTCTTTAGCATAGACCATATTTAAAAGAGGCTAAAAATAATATAAAGGAGCTGTAAGGTCAAGTTTCAGAGTTGAGTTTGAAAAGTCATTCTGAGGAGTAGAATTTCAGTGAATTTTATTTCTTCATTGTACTTTCTAAATTTTCAAGTGGGTTTATATTATTTTTCAAATAAATAGATTTTCAGGAGTTTTTAAATAGATTTTAAGAGTTTTACTAGTTAAATAGATGACTTGACAAGCTGAGGCATTTTCTGCTCCAAACTGGTCAGACAATTGACCCAAAACTTTCCACTTTATTTGATAAACTTTGACCATTCTAAATTTCCAAACATCATCAAAGATTTTGATTTGATAAATTATCAAATACTTAACTCTTTTGTGTATTTTCTTAGACCTTTCAAGTTATATATATGGCATAGGTTATAGTCATCTTAAGTTCTATTATAAAAGGGTACTTATAATATTCTTATTCACGTATATTATTCAAAGTTCTTCAATTTTCAGTTCAGTTCAGTTCAGTTGCTCAGTCGTGTCCCACTCTTTGCGACCCCATGAATCGCAGCACGCCAGGCCGCCCTGTCCATCACCAACTCCCAGAATTCACTCAGACTCACGTCCATCGAGTCAGTGATGCCATCCAGCCATCTCATCCTCTGTGGTCCCCTTCTCCTCCCGCCCCCAATCCCTCCCAGCATCAGAGTCTTTTCCAATGAGTCAACTCTTCACATGAGGTGGCCAAAGTACTGGAGTTTCGGCTTTAGCATCATTCCTTCCAAAGAAATCCCAGGGCTAATCTCCTTCAGAATGGACAGGTTGGATCTCCTTGCAGTCCAAGGGATTCTCAAGAGTCTTCTCCAACACCACAGTTCAAAAGCATCAATTCTTTGGCACTCAGCCTTCTTCACAGTCCAACTCTCACATCCATACATGACCACAGGAAAAACCATAGCCTTGACTAGACGAACCTTTTCTGGCAAAGTAATGCCTCTGCTTTTGAATATGCTATCTAGGTTGGACATAACTTTCCTTTCAAGGAGTAAGCGTCTTTTAATTTCATGGCTGCCTTCACTATCTGCAGTGATTTTGGAGCCCAAAAGAATAAAGTCTGGCACTGTTTCCACTGTTTCCCCATCTATTTCCCATGAGGTGATGGGACCGGATGCCATGATCTTTGTTTTCTGAATGCTGAGCTTTAAGCCAACTTTTTCACTCTCCACTTTCACTTTCATCAAGAGGCTTTTGAGTTCCTCTTCACTTTCTGCCATAAGGGTGGTGTCATCTGCATATCTGAGGTTATTGATATTTCTCCCGGCAATCTTGATTCCAGCTTGTGTTTCTTCCAGTCCAGCGTTTCTCATGATGTACTCTGCATATAAGTTAAATAAGCAGGGTGAAAATATACAGCCTTGACGTACTCCTTTTCCTATTTGGAACCAGTCTGTTGTTCCATGTCCAGTTCTAACTGTTGCTTCCTGACCTGCATACAGATTTCTCAAGTGGCAGGTCAGGTGGTCTGGTATTCCCATCTCTTTCAGAATTTTCCACAGTTTATTGTGATCCACACAGTCAAAGGCTTTGGCATAGTCAATAAAGCAGAAAGAGATGTTTTTCTGGAACTCTCTTGCTTTTTCCATGATCCAACGGATGTTGGCAATTTGATCTCTGGTTCCTCTGCCTTTTCTAAAACCAGCTTGAACATCAGGAAGTTCATGGTTCACATATTGCTGAAGCCTGGCTTGAAGAATTTTGAGCATTACTTTACTAGCATGTGGATGAGTGCAATTGTGTGGTAGTTTGAGCATTCTTCAATTTTACTATCACAATTAATCATTAAACAATTATGAAGTAGAAAGGAAAAATGTTATTCATTACATTATGTAGATAAAAATGATAAAGTAGTCTTAACAATAGAAATATCAAAAGTAGTAGAACTGACTCTAAAACCCAGGATGAGTATTTATATTGCAAACTTATTAGGGAGTGAAAACACTTGATCTCTAGAGTCTTAATTTCAAGAATTTGATATCTCAGGAATATACAGATTGAGATCTTAGTGAATATCAAAATACTCAAAATGAAACTTAAAATATTTATATAAAACTGAAAATATTTCCTTGCTGTATCACTTGTACTATCCAAGTACAAGGAACACAGAGAATCAAATAGTGTGAAAACTTCCTATGACTTTTGCAGTGCTTTTCTCTTTTCCTTAGTCCTTCCTCAGATATACGGCTATGTTCCTAACACCTAAAACATGGGCTTTGGGGAAGGACGTACCTGGATACCAACCCTATCGCTGCCCTTTAAGTAGACAAATTACTCCTGGTAATTTTCATACCTTTCCAAGCTCTTTCTCTTCACTTCACAATAGGTTTAACATTTAGTTCATCAAATGAGCTTTACATTTCACTATTCATTTTTAGAGATATGCAGAAATGCAAAGTGATTAGCACAGTGCTCAATAAATGATAACTAGTGGGGATCATGGTAAGAGTAGTACTGAGAGTTGGCTTGTTAATTGTTTCTTCATTTACACTTAGAGTTAACAGTGCTAACAACTGAAGTAACAGCAATAGTCAACACCACTCACTGCTACATAGTATCTTTAGGTGTAATTCTAAGGACCAGATCTTAAAACTCAGTTACCTGGGATGTGTACTTTGTCTTTCTTTTATACTTGGGCTTTGGATGGCTTTTTCCTACTGCTCTGTATCAAATCAGGAGTTGGTAATGGACAGGGAGGCCTGGTGTGCTGCAGTTCATGGGGTTGCAAAGAGTTGAACACGACTGAGCGACTGAACTGAACTGAATCAAATACTCAAAGTGAGAATGAACATGGGGTCTTGCTTTATCTCAATTACAGTAAGTGAATAACTGGGTTATTTTGACCACAGATCAAACTCTAAATTTCAATGAAGGAGCAATTATAGGTGCCAGAAAGACATGAGAGGAACCATGCACCAAAATTTTTCTTCAAAATTTTGACTACAAATAACTTAATCTCTGATTTAGAAACTTTGCAAACCAGAGTTTCTCAGCGTCAACCTATTGACCCACTAATTAATCAGATTTGGGGCCAGATAGCTCTTTGCTATATGGAGCTGTCCTCTGTCTTATAGAATATTTAGTGGTATTCTTGCTCTCTGTCCACTATGCTATGCTATGCTAAGTCGCTTCAGTCGTGTCTGACTCTGTGCGACCCCATAGATGGCAGCCCACCAGGCTCCGTCGTCCCTAGGATTCTCCAGGCAAGAATACTGGAGTGGGTTGCCATTTCCTTCTCCACTGTCCACTAGATGTCAGTTACAACAGCCATCCAAGTCAAGACAATCAAAAAATATCTCCAGACTCAAAGAGCCCACTGGGGAGCAAGTATCTCTAAATGGGAGTAACTTCTGTATACTCTTGAGAACATTCCTGAAGTTGAGCAACTATTGCTATACTCTGCTTTCCAGCAAAGCCTCTATTTTAATTTCACACCAAACCTACTACAGCTGTTGTGTTTTCTGACCTGGGGACCCTTACCCATCTCCTCCTGGATCATCTCTCCATAGAGACTGACATCTACTTCAGGGTTTCTCTCATCAAACTCGCTTCCCTCACGCCTTCTGGGAAGAGTAACTATACAACCTTCATACTTCTTTCTCTTTGAACTATGTACCTTCTTTCTCAGGGGTACCTAAAATAGTATTTTTCACTTTTTTGAACCCAAATTCACTCTTCCATTAGTTTCTGAGAGTCTCAAAAAACAAACAAACAAACAAACAAAACAAAACAGGGCTATACTGGCTTCTGCAAATACTACTGGTAATAACAACTAAAAATTGAAAGAGGTTTTTAACTTGAAAACTGTGTTAGGAAGGAGGAAGATAAGAGGGGAACTAACAATAATTAAGCTATGATGTGTCAGCTTCTAGACTACTTAGTATCTCATTTAATCCTTACAGTAAAAGTTTTAGATGAAGAAACTGAGGCTTAGGTTGGTTGCTTTCAACACTGCAAACAAATGGGTATTATTGTTTGTTCTGCGTAACTCAGTGCTCTGTGCCCACTTCAGTGTACCATTTCCAACAGTGTTTGGGAATTCTTGTGAAGAGAGAAGACAGACTGCAGTACTCTTATTTATGTGTGTACGTGTGTGATTTGTATTTCACACCTTAACCCATACTTTTGAAATATTAAGCATCACACTAAAATATGGAACGAACTATGTCCCAAAAGATCAAAAAGAACAGTCACATTTCTCCATAAGCAACTCTTATACACTTTGGAGAGAAGGCAAGTTTCTATCTACAGACCTGTCAAGAGGCAAGCTGTCTCTTTTTAAAAATGATTTAGAGGCATCTGCCCTCCAGTCTGCTAGTCCGTTAGTGTCTCACTTGGCTATTCATCATCAGAGAAAGGAATCTCTGCCCATTTCACATAAGGTACATGTCTTGCTACTGGAAGATCTTTCTCCAGAAGCAGATGGGTTCAGGCTAAGGTCTCTGCTTTCAAAATAGAGACAGAACTCAGAACTATTTATATCACACTTGAACTGACTCAGTACCACTGCTCATTTAACCTACTTGTCTTCCTATCTGAAGATGTTGTTTTCCTTCTGGCCTTTCTGCCAGCTGTGACATATTCCAGGGAAACCTTAAAGAAAGGACATCTTTAAGAAATACCCTATTTCATTCTGGAGGAGTTTAGCATCCTCACTATACTTAAAGGCTGTGGTTATGTGTGTGTGTGTGTGTGTGTGCGCGCGTGTGCACATGTGTATGTCTGTATGTATTCAGTCACATCCGACTCTTTGCAACCGCATCTATAGCCTGCCAGGATCATCTGTCTATGGAATTTTCCATGCAAGAATACTAGAGTGGGTTTCCATTTATATCTATATTATCATCTTACTTCTTTGCAGTAGGATTTAATCAGTCCAGTTCTGTTTATTACTGTCTCATTTCTAGCTTCTTCATTTGGAAATCCATCCCTTATGCTAAATGCTCTTATATTATCTGGCAGTTCAAATAGACTTGAATGTGAATTCTCCAGTAAAAAATAACTCCTCTTATTGAGCTTGCAAACATATGCCCAATATTGTGCTAAATGCTTTACATAAGTGATTTTGTTTAATTATCAGAAAACTCTAAAAGGAAATAAGTATTATTGTCCCCATTGTTAGACAGAAGAAACTAATGAAGAGAAGGTAAACAGATGTCCAATTTCACACAGTTAGTATGTGACAGAGTTGGGATTTGAATCCAGATTTATCCCGAACCCAAAGTTGTTCTATTTTATCACACTGTCTTCATGTGAGTTTCTGCTGGGATTATCTTTTACTGCTCAATTTATAATATTTTCACTTTCGTTTTAATTTCTGGTTGACAAAATGAATGCATTGGTAGGGTCTGCAAAGACATGGAAATTGGATTACAAGCAAAACCATCTCTGGAAGTGCCAATTTCCTAATATTTCCCTTGTGGAAGGAACCTAGAATAATGGATTAGACCAGTATTCTAATCTCAGATATGCCACTATTGGCTCTCTAACACCAGAAAAATTGTGTTACTTCTCTAGACTTCAGTTCCCTTATTTGTAAATTGATGGAATTGACTTATGAATTCTTAATCCCTTTCTATGATAGTCTGTGATTTTCTGATGCATATAATATTTCTGCCTCACAAAAGGCTTCCAAAAATCCACTGGAGAAAACACTAGCAATAGGAAATTCTACATTCACTGCTACTTAACTTTGTGCTCATTCAAATATCTCCATAGTCCCTTTCCCCAGAGATTCTAAACACTTACTTAATTTAATATAGCCCTTTATAAAATGGGTCTTCTCTGAAGATCTCAGCTTGAGGCATTTCTCTGGTACCCAAACAACACATTCAGTTTTGCAAAGGCTTCATTTTTTTCTCCCTAAGAATTTCCTGTTCATTTAGCTACAGCCAGAGGTAAAGCTAACAAATTTGTACATCTCTTCAGAGGCACCCACTTTACTAAATGTCTTTTAATTGGCATGGGAGCCTGCAGAATGCCCTCTGAGAAACAATGAGAAGAATTGTTTCTTTAAATACAAAAATATAAAGGACACACTATCAGATTGAATCCCATATGCATTAGAATGGACTTTTAGTTCAGTTCAGTCACTCAGTCGTGTCCAACTCTTTGCAACCCCATGTACTGTACCCCAAACTAAATTATTTAGCTGTATCGCATAAACTTTCTAGATTTCCTATCATAGATACAGACATTCTCCTGTCAGATTTTCTGTCATACATGCGACTCTAGTTTGCTCAATGGTAACGGCATCCACTAAATCCTTCTCTCACTTTTTTTTTCTTTCCAGATTATCAGTGTGGTAGGAAGTATATTAGTAACGATTTGTGTGGACTTTGGAGTCCATAAAATTGCAGCCAACCATTTAACAACTATGTTGAATGTCTTCTACCATTCACATCTTCTACTGCTCATTTCAATATCCCCAAAGCCTAAATCAGTGAAGAACAAATAGGAGGAAGACAATGAATAAAACTGAGTTAAGACACCAAGCTCTGTGCTATAAATAAAGTACTGAGCAAAACTAACATGGCCCAATCCTTACAAAGCTTGAAGTGCAGTGATGGCTTATTCTTACACATATGTGCACACACATACACACACACTCACACATTTGTGACTAGTGCTCTAAAAGGCATATGACTTTAAGAACCTGTGACAGGAAACCTCACTTGGTTTGGGGAATTCAAAGAAGTCTGCCTTTAGGGTTCCCCAAGGACCTCGTGGTGCTGTGGTAACTCAAAGACTTCCAAAGAAGACTACCTTGAGGAACTGACTTTCTAAAATCTGAATAGTAACTGACCATCAGTTAGAGTAGAGAAGAGGCATTTGTGACATGAGCAAAAATATACAACAAAGGAAAATAGGTGGGAGGAAACGTGATAGTTTAAGGTCAACAGTAGAGTAATGCAGACAATAACAAGAGGAAGAGCAGATGAGGGAACAAGGAGAGGCAAGGACCAATCCTAACAGGACTTTGTAGGTTCTTCTATAAAATCATTAAAGGATTTTCCTTTGTTCCTCAAGAATGTAGTCATTTAAGATTTTGTAGCTGAAAGAAGGAAGTAGGGTAGGAAAGTGGATCAACCAAGATATGAACAAATTTGTACCCTGATATGACTACATTGACTCCTCCATGGTAAATAGATGGAAAGATGAAAAAGAATGAGAATTAACAGGAAATCATAGTAATCAAGAATTAAAAAAAAACCCACAATAATTTGGTGTAAGGATCTGATTCTCTGTGTTAACACATAAGAAGTGCTCAACTATTTTATGTGTAATTAAGATGAAATCTGTTGTGTAACAGCATTTTGGTAATCTTATTAGTCCCATCCAAAGTAGATGAATCAGTTTTTTTTCAATCCTATTGATAGTTTGACTTTGAAACCCTAAGATACCACCCCTTTTTATTCTATTTTTAAAATGGCCTCCTACTATACGTTTTATTTACTTTTCTGTTAGCAATGTTTCAAATAAAATAGAAACGGTTTTGCATAGATGAATCACTTGTTAAGGGATGAGTCAACTGACTGGAAAGAATATTAGATTTGGAATTAGGAAAAAATAGAAAAGTGCAGGCTGATTAATTGAATGATATTTATGGACATTTTACAGTGTTCTGTTGGTTGTTTTAGAGACTTAGAAGAAAACAGTAGTCTGCTGCCTTACTAGTTCTTTTAATTTGCAGAAATTTATTACTATCTTAAACTTTGCCTCCATATTCTTGAAGTATGGGGAACAATACCTTTCTCACTTGTGAGGATTAAATTGCCTGGTACATGCTAAAGCATTTTGTGAATCACAAGTAAATTATTGAAAAGCATATAATCATAGTTCTCATCTTGTTTAGTTTTTCCACTTGTTAGAAGTATTCTTTTGACACTTTCTTCTACGATTCTGTAATGTCCTTGGTCTTTGTTTCCTACTTTATTTTATTACAACTGCTTACAATGTTATAGCCATTTACAACATCATGTTAATCAAAATCATGAATTTCAGCAAAGGCAACAATCCTTGACTAGTCTGTGACCTTTTTCCCTTTGATCCTGGCATCTGAAAGCTTTTTATACATTTTAATTCTCTTCCATTTTAATAGCTTTGTGAAGCAGTCCTATTTTCTTTGACTGATAAGATCATTGAAGGTGACCTGATTTTCTCCAGAGATGCACAGTGAATAAAACACATTCCCCACAAAATCACTTACCCATATCCAAAGAAGGGGAGAAAAACTTGGAGTTGCAATTGCTATACGGAGGTCATATTAGGAGGAACTGACTTCTCAAATATTATGATTATACATGCATCATCAAATCATGTAAGCTGCTTATTGATCATTGCAAATCTTCGTTTCTTTGAGGCTTCATCTTGTTTTACCAAAAAAAAAAAAAAAAAAAGTAATCAGTATAGACACAGATTTTTACAACAAGAAATATAGAGTTTATTTTTCTTTTGTGTTTTTTTTTTTAAGTGCTCTGTTAATATAAACATCTAAACATTTGGGCTACATTTTTTTGAGACAGAACATTTGTGTGTGTGGGTGCTCAGTTGCTTCAGTCCTATCCAACTCTTTAGCGACCTTATGGACTATAGCCCTCCAAGCTCCTCTGTCCGTGGAATTCTCCAGGCAAGAATACTGGAGTGGGTTGCCATTTCCTCCTTCAGGGGATCTTCCCAAACCAGTGATTGAACCCATGTCTCTTGTGTCTCCTGCATTGCAGGCAGGCAGATTCTTTACCCACTCAGCAACCTAGGAAGCTTTATATATATGTGTGTGTGTGTGTATTTATATACATATATACATATACATATATATATATATATATATAGCTTTGAGGTTTAGATATATGTGTGTTTCTGGGCATTATATTTATACAGATTTGCATTTACAAGGTGACTTACTTTTTGCTAGGTGTGTGCCTTGCACATTGGGTGCTCTATCCTTGTGATCTGTTTGTGTCATGTTAATGGCTCATGACTTAAACAGCTAGGCTATTCATGGGTATGGAAAATTGACATTTGAGAGCATTTTATTCTGCTCAGTCAGGCTTATTCTTTATAAAGAATCCAAACAGTAATAATGTTTACAAAAGACTACTGAATAGAATGCTTAATGTGTACTTATTCCATGAGTTTGTATCCTTCGGCACATTCCAGAGCAATATATCCTCTCTGCTCACTGTGAGCCATAACCCTGACAACTCCACCAACATCTCACTCCTATCTTCGTGGCAATCACTCACAAAGATTGTTTTCCTCTGCTTTTCAGAGCTTTATACTTTTGAGGCACTCAGTATATAGTGAACGATTTCAAGACATTTTAATATTCATCCATTCTACTAATGCCTCATCTACCATTTCTAAGACCCTTGTTCAGGAAAGGTAAAAGAATCAACTCATTGTTTTATCCCAATATTCCAGAGAGACAAAACTAATTTAGCATTTCTATGTATCAACTTTTAATTACATTTCTCCTATCACAGTTAGTCTGGCAATGACCATCTTCCTTATCCAATTGTCAAGAAGATGCTTCAGTTAATGGACTTTCCCACGTAGTTTGTTTCTAGAGTTTTAGAGAAGTGAATCATGAAAGACAGGTTGTTCTATTTTCCGAAGTCACTATAGAACTATAGTTGCTAGATAGTTCATTTTGGGCAAATCTTGTTGAACTTTTTCTAATTTAAAATAGTATATTCAGCCTGAGCAGAATGACAAATATGTGGTTATAGTGAAAGTATTCACACTTAGTGTAAAACACAGCATTCAGATAAAGGCAAGCCTTTGCTCATCTTCTATTGCCATTTTCTCTGGCTTTTTTTGTTTTAGACTTCAAAAATGTAACTCATATACAAAGTGTGTGTATATTTATATCATATATCACACATTTCATATGGGTAAAAGAACAGAAAATTGATAAAATATGCCTGGATGCTTGTGGCATAAAATTATATTTCAGTTCTAGCTATAAAAGTGTAATCCAATTGAAAGGTTTATCATGCATCTATGAATATTTTTTGTTGCATATGTAATGGTGTTGCATGGACAATTTAATTTCTTCCTTTAAAAGAAATCTTGGATAAATTCATTCTATAGCTTTTCATAAGATGCAACTAAAGATCAGCTCTGTAGAAGTCCACATGCATAAAATATATTGTTTCAAATAATTATTTTATTTTAATTGTATTGTTGACTTAATGTGCTGAAAATTATTGTTATAATTTTCACAGGTATGGTGTCTTTTTTTTTCTTCATGTCTGAGCTAAAGTTATGATTTTTTTTTTGTAAAAGACTGAGACAAAATATTCTATATAAATAGGGATAGAATTTAAAGTTCAACATATAATGCTAAACTCATATTGAAACTTATAGTTCTCAGAAAAACATAATCATTCTAATATCAAGATTATCATCAGAAAAAACAATATAGTGAAATAAAATTCAATGAAAGGAGGTAATGTAGCTGTGAGTCTGAAGATAAAAAGTGACAAATTATTCTATTAGAAGACAATTTCTCTTATCCAAAGAGAAATAAAAACTTAGTACTTATTATTGGTCAACTGGAAGCTTTAAATGTATGAAAAATATATAAGTAAAATTTTAAATTAAAAAAGAAGTGGGTTCCTAAAAAGCTGGTATAACCAGGCTCTTGGTCATGATTATATTTTTCCTTCAGCATTAGCTAAGTATGAAATAATTAACTAATACTGGCCCTGTCCCACAAGGGCCAGTATTCTTAATATACTGTATACAACTGGATGCCATATTTTGTAATCCTCAGTGTCATTTACTTTCTAGGCATTCTAGACTCACTCCCATATTTTCATATTATTTATTTATTTTTAAATTTGTAATAAGATCAGTACCTCTTAAAATCAAAGCCCTAACTGTGTTTCTGGGTTCAAAGAAAACAGTTGTTTGACTCACTACATTAATTTTCTGATGCTGCATTATAACACTGGTATAATATTATTATGGTACAATAATACCATAAACTTACAGGCTTAAAACAACAACATCAATTATGTTACAAATCTATGGTTCAGTAGTCTTGCTACAGCTCATCTGGGTTCTTTGCTTCCAGGACTCATTTGAAAGTGGCAAATAAGGTATCATCCATGACTGAGTTTTTATCTGAAAACCCAACTGGGAAGGAATATGCTTACAAAGCCATATGATTGTTGACAGAATTCAGTTTATTGAACATTGTTAGATTGAGAGTTTCAGCCACTCTCTGGCTATTGACCAGAGGATGCCCTCAGTTCCTTACCACATGGGCATCTCCAAACAGCCACTTCCTTTGTTTAAAATCTGCAAAATGACTACGCAATTGAGACAATTTTCTAGAAAAATTTGAGTTATAATCTTATGACCCTAATCATGGAAATGACAGTTCACTCCCTCTGCTGGTTAGAAGCAAGCCATAGGTCAAACCTACATTCAAGAGCAAGGGGAGATACAATGGTGCCTACCAGAAGACAGGGTCATTGGGGGTCATGTTTATAGAGTCTTTCCACCACACTTTTCCTATTCTGTAAATGCAAATAATTTTGCTGAAGGTATAGTAGAGAAGTGTGGTAGAAGAGATAGTGTATATCACTGAATCTAGGTCTAATCCAGAAATTTCCAGGAAGATGATGTTTATACAATAGATTAAAAACTTCTATTATTAATTATTTGCTTTGACTGTTACCAAAAAATTAATGATGTTTACTTTAGAAGAAAATGGTTTGAGATTAGTGTATATCATAAAGATGCCACACTTTAACTTAATGGTGAATATCTATCTACTAACTCTGAGTAGGGCAGTTACATATAGTTTATGTAAAAGTAATACCATATTTGAAGGACACAAAAAATTCATGTTAAAATAAAAAAACCAGAGCTCATATTTGGAACTAGTCGTAATATACCTAGTATACCATATGTAGTGATTTCACTAGAATATAATGATGCCTCTCTATATGAACATCTTAAAATAAAGTCATGGCTTTCACAGAGGTCCTAGGAAATGGTTAAACAGCTAACTGCAGACTGAATGAAACTTACATAGCCTAGGAAGTAAATATATGTGTGAACAGCAAGTCTTATGAAATTAGTATTTTTTATTAGAATATTTTCATTCCTGGTATTTTTCACTAGAAATTCAAATTAGGGAATCACATGGGAATGTAAAAATTAAAACCACTATATAAGAATTTGTTGGTTGTGTTTATAGCATTAGGAACAACTAGTACTTATTTTAGCATTACCTTAATATAACTTTGATACAGATTAGAGCAAACAGCAGCTTTACTGGAGATGGTAAAAAAAATAAAATGTATATCAATTAAAGTATCAGCATTTCATTAAGAGAAGTTAGAGAGTAACAAATCATTCTTGAAATTTATGGAATAATCTATCCTTGTTAAATCTTTATCTAATAAGGGATTTCAGATGGTTTAGTAGTTACTAGATCCAGTTGCACAGAGTTGGACATGACTGAAGCGACTTAGCAGCAGCAGCAGATCCAGTTCAGTGGGATATGGGTACAGCAAAACCCATTCTCCTTAAAATTGTCAGATTTAAGAAGCAGCTTTATGATTTTTTTTAATTTTGTATTTATTTGCTGTAGTTGTTACACTTAGGGATTCTTATATCTTCCATAATGAATATCATGTGTTTAAAAAATTTTTTATAAAGTAGGTGAAGAGAAAAAGAACAGATAACTACAGAACACTTTCTTTGATATCTAGACGAGCTCTAACTATGTAAGTGCTCTAAAAAGGAAGTTGGGAACTCCTTGGTTTTCCAATCCACATTTTGATAATCACTGCATAAGAATAAAACCACAGAAGTATGAAATTCTCAGCCTATGTTTACTAAAGTCTAGTGAAAGTGCTAATATATCCCATCCTGGCATACAGCCAGCTTCTATAAATAGAATTCATGATACAAATGAATTAGTACATGTAAAGCACTTACAACTACACAATAAATATAATCTGTTAGGAAAGCTATATATAGCATAGTAATTAAGAGCACAGCCTGAAGGCTCCATTGTTTCAAATTCTTGCTCTGCCACTATCAGCTTGAATACATTACTTAATCTATCTCACTGTTCTTAACTGTAACACCGAGATATTAATAATGATATCTCATGAAGTGTTATGACTATATAAATTAATAAAAACAGTGCCTTGCACAGATTATGAACTATGTAATGTTTTTTCTTAATCATTACTGTTTTTTGGCTCCTAGAGACAGATGTAATCTTATCAGTAAATTTTAGGGTTTGATTGCTTTCATTTAATAAATATTTATTGATTCATGCACCAAGTTCAAGGCACTGAACTAAATAATGAGAACTATAAAAGAGAATAGGATGGATTGTTTTGATGGAAATAACAATTGTTTAACACAAAAGGTAAGATTTTGCATATACGTAAGTAGTATATTGAAGAAAATGAAAGATAGTACAAGATGGTAAAATCTCAAAAAAAAAAAAGCTATTTCCATGAATTTGTAAAAAATGTCATTTTGAATTACACCCAGAGGGGTGTCAGCACTGAACCACAGTGATGGTTGATGTTACTAAAGGGTTACTTATCCTTTGAAAAGAGAGTTGTAGATCCATGTTTATATAGGAAGACATCACATACCTGGGGATATTCATGTGAATATAAACCTGATTTCCACACATGGTTTCACAAATTTCAACCACTCTCCAAAAATTACCTAGGAGAGAAAATGACCTGTTTCATGTTGATCGTTTTGGGAACTTTTCACAAAAATATCTTTAATTTAGAATGAATTTAGAATGACCAAAATATGAAGTCCTGTGGATTGATCAGCAAAATAAAATCCAAACGCAAGTCATTTAGCTACTCTGCTTTTCGCTTAGGTGTTTCTTTCTTTAACATTTCCTGCGAGTTAGGGTTCTTTCATCTTTGATTTACATCATGAAAAGCTATGCGGGCATCTCTTAACTCCTAATTTAGCTGTCTGCTTGGAAAAGACAACTTGAACGTGGCTGTGGTGAGGAGTGCCACTCAATTTAGTTGGTTGGAGACCTTTTACAGCCGGAGCCCCTTTTGCAGTGGTAAAGTGCTTGTTACTCTCAGCAGAAGTCCCTTAGTTGCACTCATTCTTTTTAATAAACAGGGGGGAAAAAGAGGTATGATAAGCTGCCCTTTTTGATATGATATCTCCCCATTCTCCCTACCCAGATACAAATATGAAAGAAATCTTGTCATCTATAAAGGTCCATTTCATGTTTCCTAAGAGGAAAAGAGAAGTTGAGGAGTGAAGCCAATTATGGGAATAGGAGGTAAAGAGATAAGGCCAGTGTGTCCTCATAAATACCCCAAAGGTGAGGGTTTTGTACCTATTTTATCCACATAGAATGATTTGTAAAAGCCTTTGTTGTTGTTTTTACAGTTCATAGGCTTCCCACTGGTCAACTCCTATGGCTGATTGCCCCCTACAGTGAAAGCCTTCCATTGGGAATGAAGAAAGCTTTAAAAAAAAAAAAAAAAAGTACCTGATGTGTAATAAAGCACTTTTTGCAAACCAACATTGGTTATATTTATACATAACACTTTTTTTTTTCTTTCCTACCTTCACCCCCACCTTGCATTCCTTTCAGCTGTATAGAAGGCAATAAGGATGAAATAATTAGAATGCATGTCTGCTGCACAGAAGTCATTCTCCATGGGCACAATTTTCATTTGATCTTTTATAGAAAGCATAATGTGTTTACATACACACCTATATGCCAGTTCTAGATACATAGAATGCTCACTCCATTTTCCATTTGGTTTTTCTATAGTCTCTGAGACCTAGATTTTTGTTAAATAAGTATTTAAAATTTTTTAAATGCTTATTTCAAAAACCCCAAAAAATAAAAATATGACAGATGACTGCACATCATAATCTGAAAAATGAATTCTCTCAATGATCAAGATAAATAATTTCCCAAAATATAGTGAAAAAATTCTCAATTTAAATATAGAAAAAGGGAACATTCAATTATCTATTAAAGAACAATGGACTTCCAAGCCTCCACTGAGAAATATGATGGGAAATTGTTGCCACTGTTTTTCTATTTAAAATCTTCAAATTCAGTTTTACTTTAATGACCTAATTCCCTGGTGCTTAGGACAAGGCTGTTTTTTGTTTGTTTGCTTGTTTGTTTTTCTGTACATGTGATTGCTGATCTGTCTAGAATAGTCTTCAGTTCAGTTCAGTAGCTAAGTCGTATCTGACTCTTTGCGACCCCATGAACCGCAGCACGTCAGGCCTCCCTGTCCATCACCAACTCCTGGAGTCCACCCAAACCTATGTCCATTGAGTTGATGATGCCATCCAACCATTTCATCCTCTGTTGTCCCCTTCTCCTCCTGCCCTCAATCTTTCCCAGGATCAGGGTCTTTTCCAGTGAGTCAGCTCTTTGCATCAGGTGGCCAAAGTATAAGTTAAATCATTTATCATATCATAGATCTGGCAGGACCATCACCTTTCACATGTAGATGTCCACAGGTGAGTAGAAAGAGGCTGAAAACACATTTGCTGAAAAAGACAAGACTCAGCACGGGATGAATGCCATAGAAACAGGTGTAGCTAGAGTTGATATATTACACCAGAATCTATTATGACCACCAATGATTTCAGAACAGCCTTAGTCCTCACCTATATGATTTTTGTCATAAGAAACAAACTGTATCTGAATCACAGTTTCCAATGAACTCTTTCCTTCTTCTCCCCTAAGATACACACACACACACAATCTTGTCTCAACATCCTTCACTAAGGTTATCACTGTCTACCTTGTTTAGTATAAATGTATGTATAAGCATCATCTAGCAGCATCATATCTGTTAACCTCTAGGTTTTTTGAGGTCAGGACTTGTCCAGTTAATTTCTGCATTCTTGGAAGCGCCTGCCACACTTATTTGTACATCCTGGCACTTAGTATTTGCTTGAGGATTGGATATATGCAGATGACACCACCCTTATGGCAGAAAGTGAAGAGGAACTAAAAAGCCTCTTGATCAAAGTGAAAGTGCAGAGTGAAAAAGTTGGCTTAAAGCTCAACATTCAGAAAATGAAGATCATGGCATCTGGTCCCATCACTTCATGGGAAATAGATGGGGAAACAGTGGAAACAGTGTCAGACTTTATTCTTTTGGGCTCCAAAATCACTGCAGATGGTGCTTGCAGCCATGAAATTAAAAGACGGTTACTCTTTGGAAGGAAAGTTATGACCAACCTAGATAGCATTTTAAAAAGCAGAGACATTACTTTGCTGATAAAGGTCCATCTAGCTAAGGCTATGGTTTTTCCTGTGGTCATGTATGGATGTGAGAGTTGGACTGTGAAGAAGGCTGAGTGCCAAAGAATTGATGCTTTTGAACTGTGGTGTTGGAGAAGACTCTTGAGAGTCCCTTGGACTGCAAGGAGATCCAACCAGTCCATTCTGAAGGAGATCAGCCCTGGGATTTCTTTGGAAGGAATGATGCTAAAGCTGAAACTCCAGGACTTTGGCCACCCCATGTGAAGAGTTGACTCATTAGAAAAGACTCTGATGCTGGGAGGGACTGGGGGCAGGAGGAGAAGGGGATGACAGAGGATGAGATGGCTGGATGGCATCACGGACTCGATGGACGTGAGTCTGAGTGAACTCTGGGAGTTGGTGATGGACAGGGAGGCCTGGCGTGCTGTGATTCATGGGGTCGCAAAGAGTCAGACACGACTGAGCGACTGAACTGAACTGAACGGGATATATGACTTCATGTTTTGAGAGCCAGGAAATTCAGATTATCTAAACCTGAAATGTTGGTACATTGCTCTCCTCTATGTTAACTCCAATCATTTAGCTGCAGGTACCTACTATTAGCAACGACTGCAATACGTCTTTTGAGTCTATGTCTGAACTCCTTGGAAAAGAATTCTGTGATTTAATGATAATGTCTGCAAGCCAACAGAAAACAAAGAAGGCCACTTTGCTCTAAATTGACCCTCAGGATATGTTCTATCCATCAATTTCCACGCACGTGCTCAGTCATATCTGTCTCTTTACAACCCCATGGACTGTATCCCACCAGGCTCCTCTGTTCATGGGAATCTCCCCTCAAGAATATTGGACAGGGTTGACATTTCCTCCTCTAGGGGATCTTCCCAACTCAGGGATTGAATCACATTTCTTTTGTCTCCTGTATTGTAGGTGGGTTGTTTACCACTACACCACCCGGGAAGCCCACCCATTACTTGACAGGTAAACAAATGAGCTTCACAGTGTTAAAACATTTTATTCCATGTCACACAATCAGTGGTAAAATTATGATACAAACTCAGACTCATCTTTATCACAGTGTCTCTTCTCGCACTATCACAGTATCTCTTCTCTTCCTTTGATACTACCTTGCTTTTCCTATCCTTGTGAAAAGTGGAAGTTGCTAAGTCGTGTCTATCTCTTTGTGACCCCATAGACTATATAGTCAGTAGAACTCTCTAAGCCAGAATACTGGAGTGGGTAGTTTTTCCCTTCTCCAGGGTATCTTCCCAACCCAGGGATAGAACCCAGGTCTCCCACATTGCAGGCAAATTCTTTAACAGCTGAGCCACAAGGGAAGCCCTATCCTTGGAGGATTGCAAACAGGCTTTAAGGAACATGCACTGGTGAGTTGTTTGACAGGTGATGAACTAGATCACAACGTGAACAAAGGCAGAGTGGCTATTTACAAAATAGAAGCATTCCACAGAAACGTTTAAACAATCTTTAGGGACTCAAGAACTTCCTGATTATAGCTCTAGTAGAGCAAAATCTAAGCTATAGGAGATAGCAGAATGGCATAAGGAATATTCCTCAGAGGGTGCTGCTTGAGGGAGATTTGACATAAACTATACGTAAGATGGGGAAAATGTGGAAACCGTGTCAGATTTCATTCTCTTTGGCTCCAAAATCAAAGGGGACAGTGACTGCAGCCACAAAATTAAAAGATGCTTGTTCCTTGGATGAAAAGCTATGACAAACCTAGGCAGTGTATTAAAAAGCAGAGACATCACTTTGCCTACAAAAGTCCATATAGTCAAAACTATGGTTTTTCCAGTAGTCACGTATAGATGTGAGAGTTGGACCATAAAGAACACTGGGCCCCCCAAAACCAATGCTTTTGAACTGTGGCACTGGAGAAGACCCTTGAGGGTCCCTTGGACTGCAAGGAGATCAAACCAGATAATCCTAAAGGAAATCAACCCTGAATAATCATTGGATGGACTGATGCTGAAACTGAAGCTCTAATATTTTGGCCACATGATGCAAAGAGCTGACGCATTAGAAAAAACCCTCATGCTGAGAAAAATTGAAGGAAAGAGGAGAAGGGGTCTACAGAGAATGAGATGATTGGATGGCATCACTCACTCCATGGACATGAGTTTGAACAAGCTCAGGGAGATAGTGAAGGACAGAGAAGCCTGACATGCTGCAGTTCATGGGGTCGCAGATAGTTGGAACTGGCTTAGTGACTGAACAACAACAACGATATATAATATATGCTCTAGACCAGCCATATGCCATCTCCAGCCATATGTTGCCAGTTACCTTTTGCACTAGATTCACTACCTAGGGACTCCCTTTTCCTGCCCAACCACTCAGACTCTAGGGTCAGTCTGCCCAATGCAACTCATGACACGGTGGTAGGAACACATTATACAAGTCCAAAAGTCATTACCCATCACTTTTCTTATCTTCCTTTTATTATTTTTAAAAATATGTATTACCTTCACTTCATCATTTTCAACCATTTCAGGACATGGTTTTTGATATTATACATTCTCAGTGTGAGGAAAGGAAGTTAACACTAAATCATGATTTTTTGGAAAATCACTGTCTTTCAGAATTCATATTTTAATCACAATCACAGATAAACAGAGCACCACTTTGAATTCCAGTTTATTAGAGTTTTCTGTAGTAGTATAAAGTCTGTGTCCCAAATAATTCTTCAATCTACCACCTCTCTTTGATATTTTCAGATCAGGCCTCCTCTACCTTTTTTCAGAAGTCTTATTTCCATAATGGGCAAACTCATCACTCCTTATAGAATAACATGCAAATTCCTCTCATGACCAAAAGACTTTTTCTGATTCTTTCTTTTAAGATACTACAAATTCTCACTTTGCCGAAGTGTTTATACTTCACAAAGACACCATGTTTTTTACTTTTCTACACCTGCTTTAGTTGCTAGTGCCTCTTCCTAAAATATTCATATTTACCTTGTCCTCCTGGAAAACTACTACTGTCTTTCAAAACCTTACATAAATATCTTGGTCCAGGAATCTTTGCTTTGTCCACCAGGCTGGTTTTAGGAAACTGGATCATAAAATACAGCATTTGCAATGGTGTAGTCAAATGTTCCTTGTTTGTTGCACACTAGTTTCAGAATATGCTCTACTCTTCCAGAGGTAGAAAGATTTGGCTTAAATCCAAAAGCATTCCTTTTTGTCACCAACTCACACAGGTTGTTGGGTTTCATGAGAAACACTAACAACATGACAGCAATGACGTATGTACATGTGCATATATACATATATATATGCAAATAAACACATGCACACACCAAAAACACAACAACTGTAAAAGAAGCTTCAAAGATTCCCTCAAATAATATTTATTTTTCTTTCTCTACCCTCATTTAGATAGCTTAGAACCACTGTCTCTTCAGTGTGTTCATTATTGCTTCTTTTGCTTACCTTATGCAGAATGCAATTAAACTAGCCTAGGTATGCAAACAGCTCAAAAATTGTGTCTCCTTAATGGGTCAAGTGCATAAATATCTAGGGTCGAGATCACAGAAAGCTGCTCCTCTCCTTTTTTCTGCAGCCTTGTATTTTTTATACACGTTGTTGTTTAGTCACTAAGTCGTGTTCGACTCTTTATGACCCCCATGAGCTGCAGCACACCAGGCTTTCTTGTCCTTCACTGTCTTCCTGAGTTTGCACAAACTTATGATGTCCACTGAGTTGGTGATACCATCCAATTATCTCATCCTCTGTTGCCCTCTTCTCCTCTTGCTCTCAATCTTTCCCAGAATCGAGGTAATTTCCAACGAGTCGACTCTTCACATCTGATGGCCAAAGTATTGGAGCTTCAGCATCAGCCCTTCCAATGAATATTCAGGGTTGATTTCCTTTAGAATTGACTGGTTTGATCTTCTTGCTGTCCAAGAGACTCTCAAGAGTCTCCAGCACCACAGTTCAAAAGCATCAATTCTTCAGCACTCAGCCTTCTTTATGGTCCAACTCTCACATCCATACATGACTACTGGAAAAGCCATAACTTTGACTTTATTCGGACCTTTGTCAGCAAAGGGATGTCTCTGCTTTTTAATATACTATCTAGGTTGGTCATAGTTTTTCTTCCAAGGAGCAAGTGTCTCTTAATTTTGTGGCTCCAGTTACCATCTGCAATGATTTTGGAGCCTAAGAAAATAAAATTAGTCACTGTTTCCGTGCTTTCCCATCTATTTGACATGAAGTGATATGCACATTAATTTCCCTGAAGTTGCTGTATTGACTTAATGGAATACCATTGCCACCTGCTGGCCATATTGAGCCATTAAAATGTTGCCATTTAACCAAATTAAAAAGATTATTCAGGTTTGGCTATGTTGTTGTTACAACTAATTTTTATATATTAGAAGTAGAGTGGTCAATGTGACTCATGTTTCCATTTAATTACTCATCATGCATAATTAAACTAGCCTAACTTAATCAAAACAATGACTGAATGGAAGTAACAAGCCTTGGTTGTCAAGAATGCCGACTTTGACATCAGAAATAGAGCCTCAAGATTTAACTTTACAATTTTTAGCCTTGGAACCTTGGGTAGGTCACATAACCTATCAAGATTTATGTTTCTCGACAAGGTAAAAATAGATTTTTAGCAGTGGGTTCTTCATAGGGTTGGTATAACCAATCAATGAAATAACAAATTTGAAATGGCAATATATCTGGTACATGGTAAACAATCCATGCATGTTCTTGGATACTTTTTCCTTTAGTGCTGCTCTTCTTCCAGTTGCAATATTTGTAAAGTCAGTTTTATCTCTTGACATTCATTTTCTCCTGAATTTTTCAATTAATAAATACGTGATTTTCCAACAGAGTTTCATTTGTTATATAAAGTACAATAAGGTTAATGCTCTATTTGTTCAACCTTAGTTATATATGAATCAGTCAACCCTGCAAACCCCCAGGTTTAAATCCTTATTTGCATTTCTCACAGCACTCATTTTAAAGATTAAAGTATATTTAATGTTCAATAAAATACAATGATCTAGTACTCAGTAATGAGTTTTAATATTTGTAGTCACCATAAAAACCGCAACTCAAAACAATATATAAAACATTTCCATTATCCCAAGTATTTTCTCATGTCTTTTTTAAATTAAAAAAAGAAGAAGAAAATGGATTGTCTCAAAACATCTGTGTTACCCTTATACAGGCTCTATGGTAATCTTCTCTGTATCAGGACAACTTTACTTCATTTGCCGAAGTGAGTATGACCCATTGCATTTCTGATTTCCTCCCTTATTCTCTCAGATCCAGGGGAAATTATAAAAAGGAGAAAGAACAATTAACCCAGAAATGCTCTTGAGTCAATTTAAGATCAACAAACTCTCAGTGAATATAGAGCCTCCAGGCCACTTCAAGATTTAAATCTCCATAAGATGTCTTTATAACATTACCAACATTTTAGAGGGATAGGATATGCAATCTTTTAGAAAAATGACGGTCCCCAAACACCATGGCTGCACTAGTTTATATTCCCACCAATAGTGGAGGAGAGTTCTTTTTCCTCCACACACTCTCCAGCATTTACAGTTTGTAGATTTTTTAATGCTGGCCATTCTGACCAGTGTGAGGTGGTATCTCATTGTAATTTTATTTTGCATTTATCTAATAAATAGCAATGTTGATCATCTTTCATGTGCCTGTTAACCATCTGTATGTCTTCTTTGGAGAAATGTCTGTTTAGGTCTTCTGCCTATGTTCAGGTTTTTTTTTTTTTTTTTAAATGCATTATGTGATGAGCTATTTGCCCTTTTAAAAATTAAGCCCTTCTTAGTAACATCATTTGGTAATATGTTCTCCCAATTCATAGGTTGTCTTTTGCTTTGTTTACCATTTTCTTTGCTGTTCAAAAGTTTTAAAGTTTGACTTAGTCCCTGTTGTTTATTTTGCTTGTATTTCTTTTGCCTTGGGAAACAGATCTAAGAAACTATTGTAATCATTTATTTCAGAGAATATTTTGCTCATGTTCTATTCTCAGCTATGTGATCTTATACCACATGAGTTTGCTTTGAGAAATAAATAACATGTTTGCAAAGTTCCCTGGTGGCTCAAATGGTAAAGTGTCTGCCTACAATGCAGGGGACCTGGGTTCAATGCCTGGGTCTTGAACCAGGCAAAGGTCTTCCTGACCTCCTGGACAAGGAAATGGCAACCCACTCCAGTATTCTTGCCTGGAAAAATCCCATGGACGGAGCAACCTGGTAGGCTACAGTCCATGGGGTAGCAAAGAGTCAGATATGATTGATAGACTTCACTTTCTCTCTTTCTTTCTTTGCAAAGTTCAGGAGTTGCCAAGATCACCCTCACTTCTGATACTAACTGCAAATTCAGACTGTCCCAATATAAACCTCAGCAGAATTCCTTGGCAGTCTAGTGGTTAGGAATCTAACAAAGTTTTGCCAAGAGAAGGCATTGTTCTTAGCAAACACCCTCTTCCAACAACACAAGAGACAACTCTACACATGGACATCACCAGATGTTCAATATTGAAATAAGATTAATTATATTCTTTGCAGCCAAAGATGGAGAAGCTCTATGAATCAAGACCGGGAGCTGACTGTGGCTCAGATCACAAATGCCTTATTGCAAAATTCAGACTTAAATTGAAGAAAGTAGGGAAAACCACTACGCCATTTAAGTATGACCTATATCAAATCCCTTATGAATATACAGAGAAGGGAATGGCAAACCACTTCAGTATTCTTGCCTTGAGAACACCATGAACAGTATGAAAAGACAAAAAGATAGGACACTGAAAGATGAAGTCCTCAGGTTGATAGGTGGCCAATATGCTACTGGAGATCAGTGGAGAAATAGCTTCAGAAAGAATGAAGAGATGAAGCCAAAGCAAAAACAACACCCAGTTGTGGATGTGACTAGTGATGGAAGTAAAGTCTGATGCTGTAAAGAACAATACTGCATAGGAACCTGGAATGTTAGGTCCATGAATCAAGGCATTGGGAAGTGGTCAAACAGGAGATGACAAGAGTGAAATCAGAATTTTAGGAATCAAAGAACTAAAACGAACTGGAATGGGTGACTTTAACTCAGATGACCATTTATCTACTACTGTGGGCAAGAATACCATAGAAGAAATGGAGTAGCCATCATAGTCAACAAAAGAGTCCGAAATGCAGTACTTGGATGCAACCTCAAAAATGACAGAATGATCTTTCTTCATTTCCAAGGCAAACCATTCACTATCACAGAAATCCAAGTCTATACCCTGACCAGTAATGCTGAAGAGCTGAAGTTGAACACTTCTATGAAGACTACAAGACCTTCTAGAACTAACACCCCCAAAAGATGTCCTTTTCATTATAGGGGGCTGAAATGCAAAAGTAGGAAGTCAAGAGATATTTGGAGTAACAGGCAAATTTGGCCTTAGAGTACAAAATGAAGCAGGTCAAAGGCTAACAGAGTTTTGCCAAGAGAACGCACTGATCATAGCATACATCCTCTTCCAACAACACAAGAGAAGACTCTACACATGGATATCACCAGATGATCAATACCAAAATCAGATTGATTATATTCTTTGCAGCCAAAGATGGAGAAGCTCTAAACAGTCAGCAAAAACAAGAGTGGGAAATGACTAAGGCTTAGATCATGAACTCCTTATTGCCAAATTCAGACTTAAATTGAAGAAAGTAGGGAAAACCACTGGAAACCCACTCCAGTACTCTTGCATGGAAAATCCCATGGACAGAGGAGCTTGATAGGCTGCAGTCCATGGGGTCACTAAGATTCAGACACGACTGAGCAACATCACTTTCACTTTTCACTTTCATACATTGGAGAAGGAAATGGCAACCCACTCCAGTGTTCTTCCCTGGAGAATCCCAGGGACAGGGAAGCCTGGTGGGCTGCCATCTATGGGGTCTCACAGAGTTGGACACAACTGAAGTGACTTAGCAGCAGCAGCAGGGAAAACGACCAGACCATTCAAGTATGACCTAAATCAAACCCCTTATGATTATACAATGAAAGTGACAAATAGATTCAAGAGATTAGATCTGATAGAGTGCCTGAAGAACTATGGATGGAGGTTCGTGACATTGTACAGGAGGCAAGGATCAAGACCATTCCCAAGAAAACGAAATGCAAAAAGGCAAAATGGCTGTCTGAGGAGGCCTTACAAATAGCTGAGAAAAGAAAAGACATGAAAGGCAAAGGAGAAAAGGAAAGATACACCCATTTGAATGTAGAGTTCTAAAGAATAGCAAGGAGAGATAAGAAAGCCTTCCTCAGTGATCAGTGCAAAGAAATAGAGGAAAACAATAGAATGGGAAAGACTAGAGATCTCTTCAAGAAAATTAGAGATACCAAGGGAATATTTCATGAAAAGATAGGCACAATAAAGGACAGAGATCATATGGAACTAACAGAAGCAGAAGATATTAAGATGAGGTGGCAAGAATACACAGAAGAACTATACAAAAAAGATCTTCATGACCCAGATAACCACGATGGTGTGATCACTGACCTAGAGCCAGACATCCTGGAATGTGAAGTCAAGTGGGACTTAGGAACCATCACTACAAACAAAGCTAGTGGAGGTGATGGAATTCCAGTTGAGCTATTTCAAATCCTAAAAGATGATGCTGTGAAAGTGCTGCACTCAATATGCCAACAAATTTGGAAAAACTCCGCAGTGGCCACAGGACTGGAAAAGGTCAGTATTCATTCCAGTCCCAAAGAATGGCAATGCCAAAGAATGTTCAACTTACCTTACAATTGCACTTATTTCATATGCTAGCAAGGTTATGCTCAAAATCCTTCAAGCTAGACTTTAGCAGTATGTGAATGAAGAAATTCCAGGTGTACAAGCTGGATTTAGAAAAAACAGAGGAACCAGAGATCAAATTGCTAACATCCATTGGATCATAGAAAATGCAAGAGAATTCCAGAAAAATAGCTACTTCTGCTTCATTGGCTTTGACTGTGTGGATCACAACAAACTGGGAAATTGTTAAAGAGATGAGAATACCAGACCACCTTACTTGCCTCCTAAGATATCTGTATGCAAGTTGAGAAGCAACAGTTAGAACTGGATGTGGACCGATGCAGTGGTTTAAAATTGGGAAAGGAGTACATCAAGACTGTATATTGTTACCCTGCTTATTTAACTTACATGTAGACTACATCATAAGAAATGCCAGGCTGGATGAACCGCAAGCTGGAATCAAGATTGCTGGGAGACATATCAATAACCTCAGATATGCAGATGATACAACCCTATGGCCGAAAGCAAAGTGAAACTAAAGAGCCTCTTGATGAAGGTGAAAGAGGAGAGTGAAAAAGCTGGCTTAAAACTCAATGTTCAAACAGCAAAGATGATCCAGTTCCATCATTTCATGGCAAATAAATGGGGAAACACCCTGGAGAAGGAAATGGCAACCCACTCCAGTATTCTTGCCTGGAAATTCCATGGACAGAGGAACGTGGCGGGCTACAGTCCATGGGGTGGCAAAGAGACAGCCACGATTGAGCACATCAGCACAAATGGGGAAACAATGGAAACAGGGACAGGCTTTATTTTCTTGGGCTCCAAAATCACTGTGGATGGTGACTGCATCCATGAAATTAAATGACTTGCTCCTCGGAAGAAAAGCTGTGACAAATATAGACTGTGTATTAAAAGCTGAGACATCACTTTGCTGACAATACTTTGGCCACCTGATGCAAAGAGCTGACTCTTTGGAAAAGACCCTAACGCTGGGAAAGTTTGAGGGCAAGAGAAGGGGATGACATAGGATGAGATGGTTGAATAGCATCACAGACTCAATGAATATAAATTTGAGCAAACTATGGGGATAGTGAAGGACAGGGGAGCCTTGTTTGCTGCAGTCCATGAGGGTCACAAAGAGTCGGACATGGCTTAGCGACTAAACAACAACGGCAACACAACACTGGATGGTGTATCCATTAAATGCACATAACCATTAATATTTTATTCCTTTAGTGGACATACTAGAATCTCTCCTGCCTAAAGAGTAGTCTAAAAACACTTTCAGACTGGAGGGGCACTCTGAGCATGTGCAGTGAGGCTAGGTGGCTGCTGGAGGCTGGGCCCCTGTGCTGATGCCAACCGCCCACTAGGCCTCCTCCTAGCATGGTCGGCCCAGGGTAGTAGAGAAAGAGCCGTAGCTTCTCCCTGCTGCGTGAGGAGCCGGCACTTCGGCACGCCCACCCCTACCCCCACCGCTATGCCCCCCACAACCCCCACTCATGTCCCCCGACACCCCCCTCCCCCACATCCCTACCACCCACGCCACCTCTGGGCTTCTGAGGCACCCTCCAGGCCCACGATGATGGCGGAGAGGGTGAAAAAAAAAACAACAAAACTTCCAAATTCTTATTTTTTTTGTTTTTCTTTTCTCGGTGTTGTATGTTGTTAAGAGGATTTTTAGTTATTCATAGTAACACTTACCAGATTAAAACTCATAGCTTTGGTTAGACCCAACCTACTTTCCTCTTGTTGCTTTATCCCTTGAGTAACCTGGATATTCCCCGATCTTTTCAGGTACATATTTATAGACAACTCCTGGAGCTATATTGTAAGCTGGTTGATCTCAGTCACTGTATATTGGATTTTACTAATCTCATCTTTAGTGTAATCATATTTCCATGTTGCTTGCAGATTTATCACTTTAAGTTCCTATATTCCACCCAAGAACCTATGCCCACTATTTTAACAGCCAAAGTTGTTTGTTTGTTTGTTTTTCATGAGTAGCACTAAAAGCTCACACAAGACTCAGCAGCAAGTATTTCCTTTTTCCTCCCAGCTTGAAAAAGTCCTTTCTTTGTCATAAAACAAAAATACAGAATGAAAGGTTAAGTTCATTCTTATTGCCCGTTCTCATTATTGTTGATGAAAAACTCCAAATTAATGTGCCTGTGCTTATGGAATTATCTCCTTCAATGAGAAAGAATTCTATTTAGAAATAGGGATTGCTTAACAGCATTTGGCATTTGCTTAGCCTGAACAATCATCTAGAGAACATGAATCTTCTTTCTTTGTTTAGTGTAGTGATCACCACAGGAATTTGGTGCTGAAAATCCTTAGTATAGTGGTTGGTGTAGAGGCTTTTATTAGAAATCAGGGCACTGCAATTAAGTACCTGAGTTTACCCTGGAAGTAGACCACTTCTGACTCCAGGCAAATAGTAATATTGCTTTCTTCTTTTCAAAGAAGAAAAGGTTTTGTTTATTTGTTTTGTTTTCTGCTGTATGCTATGCTTCCAAAAGTGACTGGCCAGAGGAAGCACACAATAAATATTTGTTGTTGAATAAGCAAAGGTATTGTTGCAGGAAGGGGGACCCCTTCCAGGGCCTGAAAATGGGCTCTTGTCTAACACTCGGAAATGAATTGTCCGAGGAGACACATGTGCTGACAAAGCAAGAGATTCTATTGGGAAGGGGAGCCCGAGTGGAGAGCAGTAGGGTATGGGAACTCAGAAGAACTGCTCTGCCACATGGCTTGAAGTCTTGGGTTTTATGGTGATGGGATTAGTTTCCAGATTGTCTTTAACCAATCATTCTGACTCAGAGTCCTTCCTGGTGAACAACTAAGTGAGGTCGCTCAGTGATGTACGACTCTTTGCGACCCCATGGACTGTAGCCTAACCAGGTTCCTCCATCCATGGGATTTTCTAGGTAAGAATACTGGAGTGGGTTGCCATTTCCTTCTCCAGGAGATCTTCCCGACCCAGGGATTGAACCCAGGTCTCCCGCATTGTAGGCAGACACTTTACCATCTGAGCCACCAGGGAAGATCCCCCTGGTGAACAAGTCCATGCCTTATTCAGCCAAGATGGATGTATCGAGAAAGATTCTGAGAGGTGGTTGAACACGTGGTGTCACTTTTTGACCTTTCCTGAACTCAACCTGTTGATGGTGGCTTATTAGTTCCATGGTGTTCCTTATCAGGACTTTTGTAAAACAACTCATGCAAATGGTTACTATGGTGCCTGGCCAGGGTGGGCGGTTTCAGTCAGTGTGCTTCCCCTAACAGTATGATGAGGATAAACTCTCATCATGTATGCAAAGGCCTTGGGCTTCCCTGGTGGCTCAGTGGTAAAGAATTTGCCTGCCTACACAGGACACATAGGTTCAATTCCTGGATTGCAAAGATCTCCTGGAGAAGGAAATGGCAATCCACTCCAGTATTCTTACATAGGAAATCCCACAGACAGAGGAGATTGGCAGGCTACAGTCCTTGGGTGGCGAAAGAGTCAGACATGATTTAGTAACTAAACAGCAACACCATGCAAAGCCCTTAGTCCAGGACCAAGCTCTCAGTACACATTCATTTAAAAAACATACAGTTAAAACAAAAACAGGTTAAATCCTTTATAACTTAATAAAGGGTTCAGCAATGGGTTTACAGGAAATCGATTAATTATATTATTCAATTCCTATTTGTGTTGTCCATTTACTTATTTATTCACCAAACAAGTAACTAGCAATAATCATATGTGTTGCTGGAAGTTCTGAGGATTCAAAAGTAAATAAAAATAACCAAAATGAAGGACATACATGAAACATTCTGTCCAACCCAGGACAGTTTCTATACGTCTATCAATAACCTATCCCTGACGGCGAAGAAACCCATAGGACAGTGATGAGAAAACAAGAGTATTCAAATTATAAATGTTATTATTAATTTTGTTGGCATTTCTGTATCTGTCAGATTCTCTCAAACTCTTGAGATACAAGAGCATTTTCTCTGAGACAAGAGTTTATTCAGACAATCCCCTCTTTACTGCCAATGTTTGCCTGAGAGAATCTCTCAACTAGTTCTTTCAGGTTACAGACACAATTGGCTGTTCTTGATATACATCTAAGCATCATCTCTGGACCAGCCGAAAGGCAAGGATTCTGTTTCTGATTACTTTGTGGCTGCTCACTGAGGATACTGAAGCAGCTCCTGGTTAATTAGACCATTTTATCTCTAACCTCATCTCTTTTCTGGATGTAATAGTAATAGAGGCACCAGCAATTCCAGGCACAGCCCTGAAACCTTGCTAATCAGCGTCTGTGATTTGCAAGGGGTACTGTTATTTGAATTGTTAAAGCCAAATTGTTGCAAAAGGTTATGCCTAAGTGGACATTTTTATCTCCAAATCAATCACATGTATTTAATGAAACTTAAAAGGAGCTTATAAAGTTAAATAAGTAAATAAATAAAAAACAGGATCGACAGCACTTAGTGATGCAAGTCCAATGTATACTGTACTTCCTTCAGCACATACATACCACATAATGACATGGAGAAATATGTGCTTATATGGAAAGGAAGAACACAAAGTGACAAAGATTGTGTGCTCCTTATTTTATCAACTGTGTGATCATAGGCAAGTCACAGTTCCCTGAACATCATCCTTCTTATCTGTCAAGTGGACATAATATCAATATCTACAGGGTTGTTATCAGGATTAAAATGCTTTAAAAATATTTCATACAGTGCCTACTCTGCAGTGCATGCTGATTATATGTTTGTTATTGTTTAGTCGCTAAGTTTTGTCTGACTCTTTGTGACTTCTTGGACTGTAGCCTACCAGGCTCCTCTGTCCATCCAATTTCCCAGGCAAGAATATTGGGGTGGGTTGCCAATTCCTTTTCCAGGTGATCTTCCTGACCCAGGGATCGAATCCACATCTCCTGCATTGGCAGGCGGATTCTTTACCCATTGTCCACCAGGGAAGCCCTGCTGATTATATATTAGCTATCATTATTCTAGCAAATCATCCCGTCCTGCCTACTCATGCAAAGAAACAATTAACTCATATTGAAAAGCAATTATTTCACTTCTACAGGGATTGCAGAAAATCAGAGAAAAGGTGAAAACGGGCAAATTTTGCTATTTCTACTAGGCTTCTTGAGATGCATAGTCTATATATACTAAAATTTATACCAGAATACAGGGGAAACTGAAAGGAAGAAAAAGGAAGGAGCTTTTTTCTATGAAGTATTTGAGGCTTGTCTTCCCCAACATTTCCCAAAAAAACTGTCTATGAAAAAATTCTTATTTCATGAGATGCTCTTAAAAAAATTGCCTTCAACTAAGCTTGGAAAACATTGAGTATTAGATTGCCTCTTGCCTCTTAAGGAGCTATTCTTATTTTAGTGAAGAAGTGTCTGAGAAATTTGGAACAGCTCTAATAAAAGAAACATTGCAAAAATATGCTGAGCAAAGTGTTGTGGGTTGAACAGTGTCGTTCACAACGTTTATGTCCACCTACTAACTGAGAATGGGATTATATTTGGCAATACGATCTTTGAAAATGTAATTAAGGATATTGAGATAAACTCATAACAGATTTTGATTGGGCTCTAAATCCAAAGACTGAAGTCCTCTTAGAAGATGGTGAGGTGAAGATGGACACAGAAACTGAAGTGATGCCAAGGAACACCAAGGATGGCTAACAAACACTTGAAGCTAAGATGAAGCCATAGGATCATTCTGGAAACCTCAGACTCCCCAGAATGAATGAATCCTAATGACACCTTCATTTTAGAAGTTAAGGTTTTTGAACTGTGAGAGAATAAATGTGTTGGTTTCAACCTCTCAGTTATTGGCAATTTGTTATGAAGGCCCTATGAAACATGTAGATGGTATTCCAAAATGGCCATTTATAAAATGTGGAAAATGCTATTAAATATAGTTCAAAAAAAATTCTTATCTCGTCTTCTCATTTGTTTTGGTTCTATTGTTTAGTGGTGAGGAGGTGATAAATTGTACAAATGGAGTAGAGAAAAACATTGTTAAGCATTATGTGCACATTCAGTCAGTCATGTCTGACTCTTTGTAACCCCATGAACTGTTACCTGCCAGTCTCCTTTTTCCATGGGATTTCCTAGGCAAGAATACTGGAATGGGTTGCCATTTCCTACTCCAGGGGATCTTCTAAACCCAGGGATGGAACCCATGTCTCCTGCATCTCCTGCACTGGTAGGTGGATTCTTTACCACTGAGTCACCAGAGAGGCCCCAAGCATTGTGATTAAGAGCTAAATTATGACTCAAAAGTGAGTTCTCTAGTGTGGTTGAGGAACTGAATGTTTAATTGTAGTGAATTTAAATAGCCACATTTGGTTAGTGCATACGATATTGAACAGAGGACATCGAGAAGATTGTGGTGTATCTTTGCTTACCAAATTTTCAAAATCCAGATTCTGAGCATGTGGTCAGATGACGGGAAAATAAATAATTGTCAAATTAAAAAAAAAAAGTGAGTTCTCCATTAGTTTTTGGTTGTCATTTGTGCTCTTGTCAACAAAAGTCCTTCACATTTGTAAATTATTAATGTTTGTGAAAAGTTTACAAAACAGTCAGTTTCTCCCATGCTACCTCTAGAAGAAACCAATAAATGATAAAATAGGTAATAACCATTATGCAATAGCAACAATAGCAATGTTTGTTAAAAGTCAGTTAGTCTCTCTGCTTAGCTTTAGAATCAGCATAGAAAGTTAAGATTTCTATGTTTTATGGATAAAGATCTAGAATAGGATTTTGTTTTCATTTCTTTGCCTAGAAAAAAATAAAACACATATTTTTAATCCAGCCCTTTGTGGAAGAGCATTCTGTCATTACTATGTGAACTGAGTCTAACAGTATATGTGATGCTGTTTGGTCACTGGTCAGACAAAATACCACAAAAGCAGCAAAAGAAACAGCTAAAATCATGGCATCAGAAGTCAGACATGTGGACTGTTTGAGGTCTGAAAGGCAAATAAGGGACAATTTGCCCTAAGTCTAGTTCCTTCTTGTAATTGAAAAAAAATACCTTGCCTACCATATCAGTAAGCAAAGGATGCCGTAGCCATCAAGCCACCACAGGCACCCCCATGGTGAGCCCTGAGGGAACACTTGTTGGAGACAACTGGCTGCCCTTTTCCAAGCCCTCAGTCACTGCAGCTGCCCACAACGGTGTACACTGAGGGGACTCAGGGTGGGAAAGAACAGGACGCTAGCCCTAGATAGTCAGGGTGCATATCAAAGGAGTGATTTCAGTGAGCCCAGACTCCTGCATGTCCCCATACAGGAAAAACAGTGCTAAATTCATTAACTTGAGATTTCTGGTTTTCTTTAATTAACAGTAATCTGTTGATGCTTCGACCACCTGGTCTTTGTTGCAAAAACCCCTGTATATCCTGGCTCTTCCCTTACTTTTTCAGAGTAGGCCTCAGACAATCTGCCAAATAAAACATAACTCAACTTGTAGGTTGTGCATTTTTTTCCTGTTGACATTTTTATCAGGAGAGCACTTCAAATCTGGACTCTCTGTTAAGCTTCTTAAATACAAGCATGGCAGCTACTGCTTCCTGGCACATTTTCATGGAGAATTTGGACATGTTTTTCAAACTGAAAATGCAATCACAAACTTAAATTATGTTTATGGCTCCCCAAAGCCTCCTTTAAGGTGGCTAAAGGGGCCCTCTTGATGTCACTTTGGATATCTATTTCTCTCATCTCATTTCTTGTCAACTCTTTCCTTAACAAGAATTATGTGAGTTCTCAAATTCTTGATTTCTCACAACTCAGGTCATTTGCATTCACTTACTCTTTCTTCTTTTTAAATAATCTCCCCATCCCTAACTCTTATACTCCTCATGCCTTCTGATGTTAGACTGAGTGTCAAAATTCTACCCTGTGTAAAATGGAGGAGAATTTGCATTTTCTTCACAGAGTGTGTTAAAAAGTAAATAAGATAATAAATGCCAAAGTTAATACATGTAACAGTAAATAAATTTTCAAAAATATCGTCATCATCCTTCAAATCCTACTTGGGATAAAATTTGTACTGGAAAGCATTCTCTGACTTTATAAGACTAAATTAGATGAAAACTAACAATAATTATAAGAACAATTCCAACATTAATTCTCTTATATTCATTAATTCAAATTCTAGAAAATTAGGCTAATAATCATAATATGAATAATCATAAATATAGGAAAGGCATTTCTTATTTCAGTTTTTATAGTAGAAGTCCAAAATATAGAACAATGTATTTTCAATTAGATATACCAGTCATATGATAGATTATTATGAAACTTTCAACAAGTATATTTCTATTAAAAAATTAAATTTGTAAGTGCTAACTAACAGCAGGGGAAATGCTTGTGTCATATTTTTAACTGAATAATAGCAGATATTAAAAATTAACAGCATAGTATAGCAAAACATCCTGGAATTATAGGTACCACTATCCTAATAATAGTTTCCAAAAGCATAATTGGGTATTTATTCTTTTCATATTTGAGTCTTGCAAACATTCTAAAATGAGCATGCGTGTTCAGTCAGTTGTGTCCGATTCTTTCAGCCCGATGGACTCTAGCCCACCACGTTTCTCTGTCCACGAGAATTCCCAGGCAAGAATACTGGTGCTTAGTCCCTTAGTCATGTCTGACTCTTGGAGACCCCGTGGGCTGTAGCCTTCCAGGCTCCTCTGTCTATGGGATTCTCCAGGCAAGAATACTGGAGTGGATTACCATGCCCTCCTCCAGACGATCTTCCCAACCCAGGGATAAACCTTCCCAACCCAGGTCTCCCTCATTTACCATCTGAATACTGGAGCGGGTTGCTATTCCCTCTGCCAGGGGATCTTCTTGACCCAGGGATCAACCCATGTCTCTTATGTCTCCTGCGTTGGCAGGCAGACTTTTACCAGTGAGTCACCCGGGAAGCCCCATTATAATGATCATCTATTATTTACATAATGGCATAAAATTAAAACTTTAAACAATGCAGGTTGAGTAAATCAAATCAAATTTTTTCCTACATATCCGTACCAGTCCCTGTCAATGAAATATCTGATGTATTTCTCTTGGCTAACGTTTCATCTATGCTGAAGAACATGGAAACAAGTTGGTAAATAACATAAAGAAAGGGGAAAACATGAATATAAAAGAGGAGAAGAAAATGCCTGATACATTCTCATCATTGTGAAAGGTTTACAAAGTCAATATAGCATCACAGGATAAACTGCTTATGTTCAAACACTGGAGGGGAAAAAAAAAAAAAAAAAAAAGAGGTAAAATTCAGAACTTCAGTACTGGTTGCACCTTGAAAGAATAAACAGAAAATTTCAAATGTTTCTCTCACATGGGGAATCAGCCAGTTTCCCTACTCATAAATGAAAAAAAAAATCTTTTGTTGATTATGAGTTTGAAAAAATAAATTGAACTCATGTTTGTCATTTCTATAAACTATCCCTGTCATTTAATCTTTATATTGGGAGGAAGACAATATAGCTTAATGGATCAGGGGATGCTATTTCATTTTCTTATTTCATATTCAAGTTTGCTCTAGTGTAATTATGGTGTTTATGAAGCTTAAACCGATGTAGCAAGAGAAAAATAAAGAGAATAAATATTCATCTGCTCTAAGGGGCACTTCATGATAAGAAAGATCACTTTGGAAAGTATAGGAAATGCATGAGAGGTTTTTATCAACCAATAATTTTAAATTTATAAGAAACAGTCATTGTGATAAACTGGAAAAAAATATAGATCTATTTCTAAGTAAATTTTCAACCAAAATGAGGAAAGCTTAGCAAAAATGTTTCAGTTACAGGGAGAGAGAAGCAAAATGAAAACACAAATACCTCACCCCAATCTGTGAAAAAAGAACAGAAAAAGAATCAGGAAATTATAAATGAACAGATTTGCCCTTGGCTGTAGGCAAGATCTCTAAGACACTAATAAGGAATGAGGTTACCAAACATCCAGAGAGAGATGAGCTGATAAAACTTAATCAGGCTAGTTTCACAAAGGGCAAATCTTTTCTGACAAATTTGGTGGCATTTTTGCATGGCACAGAGGGCAGAAAAAGTACGTGACTAGAATTAGAGAGAGAATTTGAAGTGAAACAGCAGAAAGGCATAGATGACACATATGGGAATGAAGTACTGTTTTAACTTTCCAAAGGAGGCCACTTGGGTGACCCTTAACCCCAAACCCACTGATTTCATTAAGATATTCATGCTGGTTATAAGTACAAGCAGGACTGATAGATTGGCATGCTTTGTTGTGACACTGTTACCAAAATCATGTGTTATCAGCAAATGATATACATTTGGAGTACTATGTTATCCACAGATTTTTATAGTGCTTCTCTCAGCTATTTATTTTTCTTTTTTCCAAATATTCTTTTTTTCATTTGTTATTGTTATATAAATGGAATCAGTGCCATTTAAGCAGACACAATCTTATCTAAGAGAGCAACCAAGGAGGCCACTGTAATATCTCCATGATAATAATGGGTTTCAAGGGGTTTTCTAACATCGTCACTCTGGGACATTTTAGGAATGTGCTTTTTGGTGCTTTGTGTACTTGACAGCATGCTGTTATTTTTCAAAGGTTAATGTTGAAATGCTCTAAATTGGGCAGGTAACAGGGTCAAAGACCCAGAAGTTCAAAAGATAGAATCTAAGTTTGCCTCTCAGTTGGCCCCTCAGCCTATAAATAAATTGTCCCTTTCATCCTAAAAATATAAATAATCAAAACCGAAGCACACATGTACCAAGAGTTCTAGGCCCTGCTGTTATCTCTGCTTAGCGCGCTATTTCTCTTTTTGCCATCTGATATCTTTGTAGTATGATATATACAATGCCACAGTTTTCTTTCAGTTCTGAATTTATTTTAAACTTGTCCTTTAATGTCTCAATCCATTTTGACTTTGAAAATGAAATTTCTCCTAAAGAAGAAACAAGAGACATTCTGACGATCAACACTTTGTTGTCATTCTTATTTTTCATTATTACTCTCTAACAGATGACAATCTTAACTATGTTCTCTATTAAAAACTCTCCTTTCTTAGCCTCCCATATGATGGGTGTGATGGATAGATAATGGCTCCAAAAATGTCCATGCCCTATTTCCTGGATTGTGTAAATATGTTAGAATACATGGTGAAGGGGAATTAAGGTAGAAAATAGAATTAAGATTGCTAATCATCTGATCTTAATAGGGAGATTTTCTTGGATTATCTGGATGTACCCAGTGAAATAATAAGCATCCTTAAAAGCAGGAGACAGACATGAGTCAGGAAAATGTGACTAGGGAAGAATAGCTGGAGTGACTTGATAGGAGAAGGATTCAGTGTACTGTTGTTGGCTTTGAAGTTGGAGATAGGGGTCCACAAACTGAGGAATGGACAGTAGCCTGCCAAGCTCCTCTGTCCATGGAATTTTCCAGGCAAGAATACTGGTGTTGGTTGCCATGCCCTCCTTCAGGGGATCTTCCCGACCCAGGGACTGAACCCACATGTCTTTTGTCTCCTGCGTTAGCAGACAGGTTCTTTACCATTATTGCCAGCTGGGAAGCCCCCCAAATTAACTCATAAATATATGCAAATGTGTTTATCATGGCTAAATCTTATGGTGTATGAATTATAATTCAAGAAAGCTATTCCAAAAAAGGCCAAAACAAAAACCTGTTTTATCCATAAGGGAAAAAAGGGGAAAAAAAAAATAGCATTCCACTGGACATGAGTCATTTGCATTTCAATGGTTAGAATCATTTGCATTCTTAATAGTTTTCACTTCCTTACATTGTCATCAAATCGATAAGAGACACCAAAAGGCAACATTAACCCAAAAAAGTTCAGTGAAGAGGACACCCAGTATTCTTTTCATGTCCTTTTGAAATCTTTCACAAATATTCCTGGTTTGTCCTATCACAACACATACCTCTTGCCTATTCACTTTTTCATTCTCCTATGATCATTTTACATATTATCATCTCTTCTCAAAACCTTCTATACTTCCTGTCCCATCATCTGTCTTAGCGAATGATTTTCCTTTCTCCTCCCCAAGAAAGTAAGAAAAAACTTCAGAAGATTATTTTAACAGATTAGACCCCACTTGCATCAGTACATTTTCTGTCTCTATTTACCCTGTCTTCCTTCCTTTCATTGTGGGAAAAAACCTTTCTAAGACCAATGACCTAGATCCCTCCTCTGTCACCTCCTCAAGGGCATCACTCAATTGTCAAGGAAGAATGCCTTAAAATTCCAAAACATGAATCTAAATATATGCAAAATTTCTTGTATAATTTTCTTCTCTAAAGCCACTTTGACTGCCTTGTAAAATGATTCTCTGCAGTGAATGGACGCTTCATTTATTTAATCATTCAAACTTCCATTCACATCTGCATGATTACAGAAAACATGGAGTATGTAGCTAGTAACTCATAAAAAATTGTGTCTAAATGAATGTTTATTCAATAAATGAAAGGAAAATGAATTAAACTTGTATCTACTTTCTCATCTCCTTTCATCTTCACTGCCCTTAGTCTTTCTTCTTCGCCATACCCCTTTAACAGTTAATGGCTTCAACTAACATGTATTTTTGCATTCATCCACAATAGCTAGCTCAGAGTAATCTTCAATGTTCTCTTCATCTCTCATATCCAATCAGTTATACCATTCTGTTGGTACTGCCTCTAAACACTTGAAAATAGCTCATTTTATTCTCATTCTTTTCATTAGTACTGACAAGGCCCAATTTTTCAAATGTTTGATAAATAAATTTTCTGATCTCTGGTTTCTCTTTCACTACCTTCCCCCAGTTAGTTATACATCTAAGCATGACATGCTTCTGCTTATAACTGAAAACACTCCTATGTTTTCTGACTTTTACACATCAGGTTCAAACCTCTGTCATATTATTGTAGATCTTTCAAAACAGTTCTAAATCTACAATTCCATCCTTATATTTCATTACTCTCCTCCTTTCAAGACCAGTTACATATTTTGAATGACAAGTATTTTCATATCTTTATTCAAGCTATACTTACAGAGTTTCCTTACTATTTATTTCCTTATCTTTCAAAGACATTCTCATTCTTCTATATTTAGTTCAAATATTGCATCTTTTGTCACTTGTCCATAACCTCTAGGTAGAAGGAATTCCTTCTCTGGACTTTCTTAAAATTATATTTATGCTTTTGGTAAAACACATATCCTGTACTATTGCAATTAGTTAATTGCTTTTATGTCTCTTCCTGGAATATATCTCATAGTGACTTAGAGTAAGTGTTCTGGAGTCAGATTGCATAAATTCAAAATTGAATCCCAACATGCTTTAGCTGCTTGCTATTAATAAAGTTAAATTTCCTCAAGCCTCTATTTCTATATTCTTATAATGAGAATATTGAAATCTAAGTGACAGAGTTTATATAAGTGAGAAAGGGATAGTTCCTGCCATATCAGTAGACAAAACTGTCGTGGTCATCAGTGATTCCAGCCCTCCAATGTGAGCCCAAGGGGACTCAAGAAGGAGAAAAATATCCATGATCCAACAACAGTTAGGTTGCAGCCACTCCCTACAGTGAACAGTTCTCTCGGGTTTCCTTGATGCTGTCTCCCAGGCTTGAGGTCCTAAAACATAACTCTCAACTTTTAGGTTGCAACTAGTTTTTAAGTCAGAATAAGAATAGAATAATTCCAATAATAGTTAAACTTTGTCTCTGGCTCTTATATTTAACAAAGCTACTCTTAGTGGATTGTAAACTTTTTGGGTGCAGTGCATTTATTTATGTTTGCGTTGTCAGTGCATAACAAAATTTTAACACACAATCAGAGCTAATAAGTGTGGCTGCCTTTACTTATGTTGCATCTTTATCACTGTGTGCTAGTAGTATCAAAACAAGGGATGATATAGAATTTATTTTGGTTTGGATTTAAAATGAAGAGATCAACAGAATGTGAAATATATGGTAAGGCACTCTTATTATGATTTACTTTATTATCTGTGTGCCATTTCCAGTATGTCATATACTTTCCAACCAGGTTTAATGCTTAACTTTCAAATCAGTAGGTCACCACAGATGTCTGAGTGGACTGAAATACTGCAGGTCTCCAATGTTAAGCCATGTATATACCATTAGGTCATTATGTTAGAGTACCTTAAAAAAAATAACGAGAATGATTCCATTATGTTCAGAGTAGACTGTCAAATAAGGATTGTTTTATCAAATGTCCATTGCATGAAACATTAAGCATGACTACTCTTCAGTCTTCTTAGTCACTCAGTCGTATCTGACTCTGTGTGACTTCATAGACTGAAGCCCACCAGGCTCCTCTGTCCATGGAATTCTCTAGGCAAGAATAGTGGAGTGGGCTGCCATGCCCTTCTCCAGTTATCTTCCAGATCCAGGGATCAAACACAAGTCTCTGGCATTGCAGGCAGATTCTTTACCTCCTCGCCAGACTCCTCCTCTTCATAACTTTAATGTTTACTTGAATAAGGACTCACTGATTATCCAGGTGTAAAATAAATGTCAAAGTCAAAGTATGGCTTGAATTTAACTACTGTTTGAAGTTAACGCTAATTTGACCGTATACTTTTCTCCACTACTTTACTGAGATATAATTGACATTGTATAAATCGAGATATAAGTGTTGTGTAAGTTTAAGGTATACAATGTACTGATTTGTTGTATGTATTTATTATGAAATGATCATCCCAAAAAGTTAGTTAATACATTCATCACCTCACATAGTAAAACTTTTTTTATGTACTACTCATAAGAGCTTGCTTAGTCTCATTCAGTCATGTCCAACTCTGTGTGACCCTATGGACTGTAGCTGGAGTGGGTTGCCTTTCCCTTCTTCAGGGGATCTTTGCAACCCAGGGATTGAAACTGGGTCTCCTGCATTGCAGGCAAACTCTTTACAATCAAGCTTCATACATGTTGTTACAAACAGCAGCATTCCCTTCTCCTTTATTTCTGAAAAATATTTCATATATGTATATGTGTTCAGTTGCTCAGCTGTGTCTTGTTCTTGCAATCCCATGGGCTATAGCCCACTAGGCTCCTCTGTTCATGGGATTTCTGAGACAAAAATATTGAAGTGGGCATCCGTTCCCTTCTCCAGGGGATCTTCCAACTTGGGGATTGGACCTGTGCATCCTGCATTGCAGGCAGATTTTTTACCATATGAGTCACTTGGGAAGCATTCCATATATATATATATATATATATATATATATATATACTTTTTAATCTATTTTTAAATCTATTCATCCACTGATGGATATTTAGGTTGTTTTGATGTCTTGTCTATTGTAAACAATGCTGCACTAAACACCACAACGTACATTTTTGAAAAAATCTTCAAATATATCTGTAGAATGTATTGAATATTGCCATTCTAAAACCACTACTAGAATAAAATTCTCTTTATACTAGAATTTAAAGACTGGTGAGCCAAAAAAAAAAAAAGAAAAATCTGTCTCTGCACCCCAGCCCTCACTACCAAGGCACATCAGTGTGTTAGTTAGTATTAGTCACTCAGTCATGGCTGACTCTTTGTGACCCCATGGACTGTAGCCCTCCAGGCTCCTCTGTCCATGGGATTTTCCAGGCAATAACTGGAGTGGACTGCCGTTTCCTTCTCCAAGGGATCTTCTTGACCCAAGAATTGAACCCAGGTTTCCTGCATTGAGCTACCAGGGAAGCCCCATCTACTTATTAGACTATATCCAACTATTTATTAGACAACTAAAACTATGACCCCAAGGAGCCAGAAAATCAACATCTGCAAATCTGAACTATTTTTTTTATTTTTCCCTTTATTTTGAAAAATAATATATCTCTGGGCAATTTTTAATGTTTTCTTTCTCTTTTACTATTTTCCCAAATTCAGTAAGTTGACAAATCACATTTTTTTTTTAAAAATTTGTTTTTCATTCTTACTCTCACTACCTTAGTTTAAAATGTATCTCTCTTATTGAACTATTGCGATAACCTCATAACTATATTTTTAATTCTAGCTTTATCCTCTTTATTCTCCAATATAATTGATGATTTTTTTTCTGTTTTTTTTTTTTTTTCCCCACTAAAAATTAACCCTGATATATCTACCTTATATAAAACCTACTGGAGAAGGGAATGGCAAACCACTTCAGTATTCTTGCCTTGAGAACCCCATGAACAGTATGAAAAGGCGAAATGATAGGATACTGAAAGAGAAACTCCCAAGGTCAGTAGGTGCCCAATATGCTACTGGAGATCAGTGGAGAAATAACTCCAGAAAAAATGAAGGGATGGAGCCAAAGCAAAAAGAATACCCAGCTGTGGAAGTGACTGGGGATAGAAGCAAGGTCCGATGCTGTAAAGAGCAATATTGCATACGAACCTGGAATGTCAGGCCCATGAATCAAGGCAAATTGGAAGTGGTCAAACAAGAGATGGCAATAGTGAATGTGGACATTCTAGGAATCAGCGAACTGAAATGGACTGGAATGGGTGAATTTAACTCAGATGACCATTATATCTACTACTGCGGGCAGGAATCCCTCAGAAGAAATGGAGTAGCCATCATGGTCAACAAAAGAGTCCAAAATGCAGTACTTGGATGCAATCTCAAAAACGACAGAATGATCTCTGTTCGTTTCCAAGGCAAACCATTCAATATCACAGTAATCCAAGTCTATGCCCCAACCAGTAATGCTGAATAAGCTGAAGTTGAATGGTTCTATGAAGACCTACAAGACCTTTTAGAACGAACACCCAAAAAAGATGTCCTTTTCATTATAGGGGACTGGAATGCAAAAGTAGGAAGTCAAGAAACAACTGGAGTAACAGGCAAATTTGGCCTTGGAATACGGAATGAAGCAGGGCAAAGACTAATAGAGTTTTGCCAAGAAAACGCACTGGTCATAGAAAACACCCTCTTCCAACAACACAAGAGAAGACTCTACACATGGACATCACCAGATGGTCAACACCGAAATCAGATTGATTATGTTCTTTGCAGCCAAAGATGGAGAAGCTCTATCCAGTCAACAAAAACAAGACAGAGAGCTGACTGTGGCTCAGATCATGAACTCCTTATTACCAAATTCAGAAATAAATGGAAGAAAGTAGGGAAAACCACTAGACCATTCAGGTATGACCTAAATCAAATCCCTTATGATTATACAGTGGAAGTGAGAAATAGATTTAAGGGCCTAGATCTGATAGATAGAGTGCCTGATGAACTATGGAATGAGGTTCGTGACATTGTACAGGAGACAGGAATCAAGAGCATCCCCATGGAAAAGAAATGCAAAAAAGCAAAATGGCTGTCTGGGGAGGGCTTACAAATAGCTCTGAAAAGAAGAGAAGCGAAAAGCAAAGGAGAAAAGGAAAGATATAAGCATCTGAATGCAGAGTTCCAAAAAATAGCAAGAAGAGATAAGAAAGCCTTCCTCAGCAATCAATGCAAAGAAATAGAGGAAAACAACAGAATGGGAAAGACTAGAGATCTCTTCAAGAAAATTAGAGATACCAAGGGAATATTTCATGCAAAGATGGGCTCCATAAAGGCCAGAAATGGTATGGACCTAACAGAAGCAGAAGATATTAAGAAGAGATGGCAAGAATACACAGAAGAACTGTACAAAAAAGATCTTACAACCCAGATAATCATGATGGTGTGATCGCTGACCTAGAGCCAGACATCCTGGAATGCGAAGTCAAGTAGGCCTTAGAAAGCATCACTGTGAACAAAGCAGTGGAGGTGATGGAACTCCAGTTGAGCTATTTCAAATCCTGAAAGATGATGTTGTGAAAGTGCTGCACTCAATATGCCAGCAAATTTGGAAAACTCAGTAGTGGCCACAGGACTGGAAAAGGTCAGTTTTCATTCCAATCCCAAAGAAAGGCAATGCCAAAGAATGCTCAAACTACCACACAATTGCACTCATCTCACACGCTAGTAATGTAATGCTCACAATTCTCCAAGCCAGGCTTCAGCAATACATGAACCGTGAACTTCCTGATGTTCAAGCTGATTTTAGAAAAGGCAGAGGAGCCAGAGATCAAATTGCCAACATCCGCTGGATCATGGAAAATGCAAGAGTGTTCCAGAGAAACATCTATTTCTGCTTTATTGACTATGTCAAAGCCTTTGACTGTGTGGATCACAATAAACTGTGGAAAATTCTGAAAGAGATGGGAATACCAGACCACCTGACCTGCCTCTTGAGAAATTTGTATTCAGGTCAGGAAGCAACAGTTAGAACTGGACATGGAACAACAGACTGGTTCCAAATAGGAAAAGGAGTACGTCAAGGCTGTATATTGTCACCCTGGGTATTTAACTTATATGCAGGGTACATCATGAGAAACGCTGGACTGGAAGAAGCACAAGCTGAAATCAAGATTGCCGGGAGAAATATCAATAACCTCAGATATGCAGATGACACCACCCTTATGGCAGAAAGTGAAGAGGAACTCAAAAGCCTCTTGGTGAAAGTGAAAGTGGAGAGTGAAAAAGTTGGCTTAAAGCTCAACATTCAGAAAACTAAGATCATGGCATCCGGTCCCACCACTTCATGGGAAATAGATGGGAAAACAGTGGAAACAGTGTCAGACTTTATTTTTCTGGGCTCCAAAATCACTTCAGATGGTGACTGCAGCCATGAAATGAAAAGACCTTACTCCTTGGAAGTAAAGTTATGACCAACCTAGATAGCATATTCAAAAGCAGAAACATTACTTTGCCAACAAATGTCCGTCTAGTCAAGGCTATGGTTTCTCCTGTGGTCACGTATAGATGTGAGAGTTGGACTGTGAAGAAGGCTGAGTGCCGAAGAATTGATGCTTTAGAACTGTGGTGTTGGAGAAGACTCTTGAGAGTCCCTTGGACTGCAAGGAGATCCAACCAGTCCATTCTGAAGGAGATCAGCCCTGGGATTTCTTTGGAAGGAATGATGCTAAAGCTGAAACTCCAGTACTCTTGCCACCTCATGCGAAGAGTTGACTCATTGGAAAAGACTCTGATGCTGGGAGGGATTGGGGGCAAGAGGAGAAGGGGACGACATAGGATTAGATGGCTGGATACCATCACTTACTCGATGGATGTGAGTCTGTGTGAACTCCGGGAGTTGGTGATAGACAGGGAGGCCTGGCGTGCTGCGATTCATGGAGTCGCAAAGAGTCAGACACGGTTGAGCGACTGAACTGAACTGAGCCACAAGCTAAGCATCAAGAGATAGAGGAGAAACTTTTCTGGCAGCCCAGTGATTCAGTTCAGTTCAGTCACTCAGCCGTGTCTGACTCTTTGCAACCCCATGAATCGCAGCACGCCAGGCCTCCCTGTCCATCACCAACTCCCGGAGTTCACCCAGACTCACGTCCATCGAGTCAGTGATGTCATCCAGCCATCTCATCCTCTGTGGTCCCCTTCTTGTCTTGAGCCCAATCCCTCCCGGCATCAGAGGCTTTTCCAGTGAGTCAACTCTTCGCATGAGGTGGCCAAAGGACTGGAGTTTCAGCTTTAGCATCATTCCTTCCAAAGAAATCCCAGGGCTGATCTCCTTCAGAATGGACTGGTTGGATCTCCTTGCAGTCCAAGGGACTCTCAAGAGTCTTCTCCAACACCACAGTTCTAAAGCATCAATTCTTTGGCACTCAGCCTTCTTCACAGTCCTACTCTCACATCCATACGTGACCACTGGACAAACCATAGCCTTGACTAGATGAACCTTTGTTGGCAAAGTAATGTCTCTGCTTTTGAATATGCTATCTAGGTTGGTCATAACTTTCCTTCCAAGGAGTAAGGTCTTTTCATTTCATGGCTGCAGTCTCCATCTGCAGTGATTTTGGAGCCCCAAAAAATAAAGTCTGACACTGTTTCCATTGTTTGCCCATCTATTTACCATGAAGTGATGGGACCGGATGCCATGATCATGGTTTTCTGAATGTTGAGCTTTAAGCCAACTTTTTCACTCTCCACTTTCACTTTCATCAAGAGGCTTTTGAGTTCCTCTTCACTTTCTGCCATAAGGGTGGTGTCATCTGCATATCTGAGGTTATTGATATTTCTCCTGGCAATCTTAATTCCAGCTTGTGTCTCTTCCAGTCCAGCATTTCTCATGATGTACTCTGCATATAAGTTAAATAAGCAGGGCGACAATATACAGCCTTGACGTACTCCTTTTCCTATTTGGAACCAGTCTATTGTTTCATGTCCAGTTCTAACTGTTGCTTCCTGACCTGCATATAGATTTCTGAAAAGGCAGATCAGGTGGTCTGGTATTCCCATCTCTTTCAGAATTTTCCACAGTTTATTGTGATCCACACAGTCAAAGGCTTTGGCGTAGTCAGTAAAGCAGAAATAGATGTTTCTCTGGAACACTCTTGCTTTTTCCATGATCCAGCGTGTGTTGGCAATTTGATCTCTGGTTCCTCTGCCCAGTGATTAAGACTTTGCTTTTCAATGCAGAGGGTGCAGGTTTGATCCTTGGTCAGGGAGCCAAGATCCCACATGCCTTGAGGCCAAAAAACCAAGACCTAAAACAGAAGCAATATTGTAGCAAATTCAATAAGACTTTAAAAATGGTTCAGATGAAAAAAATTTTTATAAAAAGAGATAGTGACAATTCCAGGGCAGAGATCTATAGTCCGATTTATGACTCATATATGCCTCTGATTCTTAAGGAAAGCACTTGACCTCCCTGTAATTACTTTTCATCCCCTGTCAATTAAGTGGAAATGTCTCTGATATACATTTTTTTCTATTATAAAATTTTGTGAATTGCTTAGGAGAACAAGGGAAATTGGTGAGAGAGAGAGAGAAAAAGAAAAAAAAAATAGTGTATGTGTGTGTGTGTAATAACGAGAGATTTTCTCTTTACAGAACTTTAATTCCAGGAAGGACATAACCAACCTTAGTCTAGTGTAGTTTCTGTAGGTTAAAGAAATTGGTTCGGAAACTAAGGCAGGGGTTTAGTAAAATAAAATAAATAAAGCAGAGAGAGTAGAGCTGTTTTACTCCTGGAAATACACAGAACTCCAATGGATATACTGCAGGGTGTACAACTTTGGATTTGGTGTCAAACCTCAGTTTGAGTACCATCCTGGAATATCACTAGCTGTTTGATCTTGATCAAATCATTTAACTTCTGTAAGCTTTAATCATGGTGTCTCTTTTGATCTGGCATGATGTTTTTTATTTGCTATTGAATGTCACTCTCCCTGGGATATTTATTGGGTAAGGTAGACCCTTAGAAGCCCTGAGGGCCTCTCCCCACTATTTGGTGAAAACACCCCCCAGCTGTTGCTGCTGGCCACTGGATTCTGTTCCGTATCAGTTACTTTACCAACATGTGCCCCCAGATCGTTCCCACAACTCACAGCAGATAGACAACCCTCAAAGGCACTGAAGTGTCTGTGCCAGGACACATCAGGTACCCAGAGCAGAAATGGACAAGAGGCTCACCCCATCAAGAAGCTGACCACTGAAAGAATAGTGCTGCCATGTAGGGGCAGGAACAACCACCTCCATGCCTTGCCCTGAGATACAGCAGCATGCTCACAGCAAACCCTGATACTATGTGACCTGTACATGGGCTCCATTCTGCAGCTGGAGGTGTTGCTAGGCAGAAGGGATGAGGGGAGGTCAACATAGGCCTGAGGCATCAGGAGGTGAGGAGCAAACCGACAAGAATCTGTCCAGAGAGGATAGGCTTTGGAGGTGGCTGGAGGAAGGTCCACTCTTTAGCCAAAGCTCTGAGCATTAGGGACTTATCACACTCACTGCACTTGTCTTACAAGCACAAATTTAGGGAGTGATAGTATTAAGAATATTAAGATGGTAACTGTAGAGCCTTAAACTAGAATTGCTAGGCCCTTCTAAGAGCCTAACTTCATGTGGTCATACTGATTATACACACCAGGTTTTAGTTTCTTATTTGGTTTTAAAAAAAGAAAAACAGGCATCTCCTTTTCTTTTACTTTTTTTTTTTTAATTTACTTTTGGCTGTTCTGGGCCTTTGTTGCTGTGAGGACCTTTGTCTAGTTGTAGAGAGAAGGTGTTATTGTCCAGTTTTGGTGCACGGCCTTGTCACTGAGGTGGCCTCTTTTGTTGTGGATCCTGGGCTCCAGAGCACAAGCTTGACATTTGTGGTGCATGGGCTTAGTTGCTCCACGGATTGTGGGACCTTCCTGGACCAGGGATCGAACACCTGTCTCCCGCATTGGCAAGCAGATTCTTGACCACTGAGCCATCAGGAAAGCTCCTGTTTTGTTTTGTTTTGTTCTGTTTCTATGGAATTGGAACATTATTTTAAAAACTGAGCTTTTGTAGTAGAAGATATTTTGAGGGTGCCAGGAACCTGGGTGAGGAAATCTATTTGTAGGTTGGGATTATAGCACAAAGAGAGATCCTAGAAACTTTCTATCTGGACATAACCTTAGAGTGTTCAGGTCTTAGCCCTCTGTGAATCCTGAAATTTTCCCAAGTCCTCAAAATGAAATTCAAGTAAATTCAAGGAAAATACACCTTTTAGTTTTGTGATCTTTCAAAGACAGGTCTTCTCATATGCTTAAAATTGCTCCTAATAACTACTCCTGTAAACAAATGGTTGCCTGCCCAGGTTATCTGCCCTTTGGAAGTTCTGGAGAGAAGAAAAGCAATAGAACACAGGTCATAAAACATTGTTTATTTGAATCTGTCTTTCCCAACATTTTGTCCATTGCAAAAATCAGAAACTGTACAGTTTGCTGATAGAACACAGAGGCAGATCCCTCAACAAAGGATCAACAAGCTTGGGGAATAAAGTAACTCTGTACTCATTTATTTATTTTCTCCATCATTCTACCATCTGCCTGCCCATTTGTCTGCCTGTCTCAATCTTTGTCTCTGTATAGACTAGTATTCTTTTAACTCTTAACGAGTTTTATGGAAGATGGAAACTAATAATCCTGAACAACCTCCTCTCCATTCAAGTAACAATCAGAAACTATAAATCTCTTCATTTTATTTCCCAATTCCTAAGAGAGAGAAGTACCACAGCCCAGCAGGACATATTCACCTTTGGTCTAGTCATTCATAGCCAGGAGAATGGGGTGAATTAAATGAAGGGCCTATTCCTATCAGTTAAAAGCTTCTTCTCCATGAAGATGGTCATGGACTGCTCAGAAATGACAAGATGTGACTGTCCTAGATATAATCAAAAGTTTCTAAATTCAGGGAGGGTGACAATGAACTTTAGACTTCAGTAGTTTGATTCAGTATTGGAGTCAGATCATAGGATTAACTTTTTTTTTTTTAACTCCATGGAAGATAAAAGAGGAATAAAAATGGGGCAGAATCCTGCAAGGATTTTTCAGTAACATTTTATAATTTACTTTTAGTTGATACTTAAAAGTATTTATTTTTCAGTGTTCATCTATTGCAAAGTTCTTGCTTTATTAACAAGTAGTAAAACATTTCTTATAGTATTGTAGGTAATTTTACAACAGCAGGTTATTTTATCACTTATTGCTCAAAATACCAACTTTTCCTAACCTCCAGTGCATTTTTAAAGAAAAAGGAGTTTGATATCTTGCTTTTGATACCATATTGTCACATGTTTTCAGCTCTTCTTGTATAGAAAGCTCACAGTGTCCTTCCTTTCTGAGTATGTAAGCAAAACAACAAAAGCCCACTATTATTTTATTATTTCAATGCAATATGAAAAAAATCTAGTGATTTACCAAAGGCAACCAAACAACTAGTTGACAAATGCTAAACTTTTTACTGGTATCAATTCAAGTTCTTAAAAAAAAAAAGACTGATGATAAATCACCAAGACCAGGCTTTTGTGTCTTTCAAAATGAACTAAAGTTTGTTAGAAAATGTTTGGACTCTATGGGAGAGGGAGAGGGTGAGATGAGCTGGGAGAATGGCATTGAAACATGTATAATATCATATATGAAACGAGTCGCCAGTCCAGGTTCGATGCACGATACTGGATGCTTGGGGCTGGTGCACTGGGACGACCCAGAGGGATGGTATGGGGAGGGAGGAGGGAGAAGGGTTCAGGATGGGAAACACATGTATACCTGTGGTGGATTCATTTTGATATATGGCAAAACCAATACAATATTGTAAAGTTTAAAAAAAAATGTCAAATAAGAATGTAAATGAATGCCTCACAAAAGGTATCACGGAAATGTAATTTGTTACTTGGAATATGTAATAGTCCTTGGAAAACTACAAATTACTCTCCAAAATACAAAATATTATTAAGATATCCCCCTAATATAGATTAAATGAAAATTGAACAGAGCTTTTCTCTGAGTGAAGGTAAAGGAAGACAAGTTAACACTTGTTGTCTGCCTATTTTGTGCATGGCAAAATATTTTTTGTGGGGAAAGGAGAGTGGTTGAAAAATTTTAAAATCTAAAGATCTAGAATAAAACAGGGCTTCCCTGATAGTTCAGCTGTTAAAAGAATCTGCCTGCAATGCAGGAGACCCCAGTTTGATTACTGGGCCTGGAAGATCTCCTGGAGAACGGATAGGCTACCCACTCCAGTATTCTTGGGCATCCCTGGTGGCTCAGTTGGTAAAGAATCTGCCTACAATTTGGGAGACCAGGGTATGATCCCTGGGTTAGGAAGATCCCGTGGAGAAGGGCATGGCAGCCCACTCTAGTATTCTTGTCGGGAGAATCCCTGTGGACAGAGGAACATGGCAGGCTACCATCCATGGGGTCACAAAAAGTTGGACATGACTGAGCAACTAAGCACACACAAAATTAAACAGAAAGAGTCATACTGTACCATCAAAAATCAGATTACCAATCTCAATATATTTGCTTCTAGTATCCTTCTTTCATTTAAAAAAAAATTTAAACATAAATACATGCTTATTTTAAACATTCAAATTACAAAATATTAAGGAAAATAAAATCTTTCCCCTTAAAAAAAAAAACTTTCCCCAAAATAAAGTATGAAAATTTGTTGAAATTGCAGCTGTTTTTCTAGGCGTGTAAATACAGAGAATGTAGATTAATGTGTAGAGAGATATATGTGTAGAAACAAAAGCTATTTTTATAAAAGGGGACCATGCCATAGGTATTACTTTGACATAAGGATAGTGGGCTTCCCTGGTGGCTCAGATGGTAAGAAGATACGCTGAACAGGAAATGGCTACCCACTCCAGTATTCTTTCCTGGAAAATTCCATGGACAGAGGAGCCTGGTGGGCTACAGTCCATGGGGTCACAAAGAATAAGACACAACTGAGCACACATGTACCATACCCAATTTTTGTTTAGTTCAATAAAAGTAAAAATAAAGAAAAAATGAGAATTTTGAATATTCAATAAACAGTTTGAAACAACATAGATACACTTTTTTCCCCTAAAACTTTCCTGCAAAGATAAAAGACACACTGAATAATACTGAGATCAAAATGCTTATGTATTTAAAATATATATATATATACACGTACAAACATATGTTCTCTAATTTTGAAATTATGAAAGAAGATGATATTATCACTCACACACTTCAGACCATATTCCTTTACCCATCCCTCTTTTTCTATTTATACTGTTATTTTAATATTATCCAAGTTTATGGCATTCATATTCTGTTCTATAACTAAAACCAACATGTTTCTTAAGTAGTTTTATATTTGAACGTACTCAATGTGCATAATATTCTGCCTCCATTCTTGATATCTGTATATTGGTTTATTTTTAGTTGGATGAAATTCATTATTAAGTAATTTTGTTCAAAGTAGTCATTTATGTTATATTCCCAGGGTTTTTGTTTATTTGTTTCTTTTTTGATGATAAAGTATGTTGAATGCCATTAGATTTGAAAGATATGTCAGTGGACGATAATAGTCATGTCACTCTTTTATTCAGAATACTGTAGCTTTTCCCTCACTGTCTTCTGGCATAGAATGCTAATGCTACTGTTGTAAAATCTGAGATTAATATGATTTTCTCTTTCACTCTTTTAAGTAATTTTGTTTTTCAGCATGGTGTTCTTGAAAAGTCTTTAAGTTTGAAGACAAGTCACTTAACTAACACATGCAATTAACGCATGCTTTGATGTAAAGTGTTCTCTCCAAAATGTCTCTGGAATTTGGTATATTTTTTCTATTTGGAATTTTCTTGATAGCTTTCAAAAGATTTGTTTGATTGTCTCTCTCAGTGACATCAAGATTCTTTATGTTAGATCATCTTTTATCTATCTTTTTTATATGTTACCTTCTCTTCAATTGTTTTATCTGTGTTTTTTCATTACAGTTATCTCTAATCTTCTTTTTATCAGTAATTTGACTTTTAGGAGGTATCTGTTTGTTTTTTTGTTTTTGCCCATCTTAGTTGGTTTATTCATTCTTTAATGCTGTTTGGGTTGGATCTTTTATGTATAAGTTACATCCTAATTTATCTGATTCTATAGTTTCTTTTTTTCATCTTGACATTGAGTTATGCTTTTTGAATTCATGTTCTTACTCTATAGCATGAAACAATTTTGAGAAATTTCCTAAGGCTCAGTCAGTTCAGTTCAGTCACTCAGTCGTGTCCGACTCTTTGCGACCCCTTGAATCTTGAGTTATATTTTCTGCTACATTGGATATATTGTCTATCTTTGGCATGTTGTATGTTTGACTTTTATTGTTGCAATGTATTTTCCTACTTACTATTCTATTTATTTTCATATGCTCATATTTGAAGAACTATGTACTGACAATTCATTTATTCCTTACACAGAGGGATTTTTTTTTTTAACTTTCTTCTCAACATATTAGGGACCTGTTTGTTTTCTTCCTCTGAGTTCCATTTTGGAGGCCAGATACCCACATATCATGAGTACTCATACTTTGTACCTCGAGGGAATATTGTGGGAAGTTCAGCCTTTATTAAACCGTGTGGGTGCTTCTCTCTATTTTAAGATTATCTTTAATGGTTTCTAGCAAGGTTATTGGTGGAAGAGTCATAGGTGGACTTTATTGGAGAAATGCATCATTTTTCAGTTGGGCTTCAGAGATTTTACAAAGTGAGTATATCGGCATGAAGCTATTGGCTTGTGAGATAGAGTCAGCTTTACTATTCATGCTTCTCTGCTTCACTCTTTTTTTCTCCAGGAGCCCTGGAGTAAAGGGCTGGAGAAAGGAGCCCTTCAAACAGAAGAGAAAAAAATTAAAATACCCTATGTATGTACATGGGTTTCCCTGGTATAGCTCAGTGGTAAAAAAAAAAAAAATCTACCTTCCAATGCAGTAGATATGAATTCAATCTCGGGAAGAAGAAGACCCCCGGAGAAGGAAATGGCAACCCACTCCAGTATTCTTGCCTGGGAAATCCCATGGAGAGAGGAGCCTGGCAGGCTACAGTCCATGGGGTCACACAGAGTTGGACAAGACTCATTGACTAAATAATAACAATGCATGTCTATATAAATCTACTTATCTCCAGAATTTGAGGTTGTTAAGAGAATTCTCAGAATTTTGTTGCTTCACCAGTAAATCTCACAACAGTTGGGGAAAAGATTAAGAAGTTGAAAATCCTTTTGCCTCTCTGAGCCTGGACAAGCCCTTCTTATTCCACAAATTTTTTCTTTCTATCGTTTCATTGTCTATTTTGATTATTTATAAGTCAATGGCATTGGATATTGTCCCTTTTCTTGTTCATACTTCAAACCAAAAAAAAAAAAAAAAAGGAAATTTTATTTGAGCCTAATTTGAGGATTATAACCTGGGAAGACCATCTCAGAAAGCTGTGAGAACTGTTCTGCCCCTAGAAGTCAAGGTAGAGTTGTACAAGCTTTTTGAGACTGAAAGCTGCTCATCAAATGCTGCATTACTGACAGCTTACATAACCCGCATCTAAGCATCATTTTGGTGGGTCATGTGGCCCCTTACAAGATCAAGAACGAATGTTGCCTTTAAGCAGCTGTCTTGTTGGTGCTGGGAGAACATTGCTCTTTATGGTTGAGCAGGTATTGCTGCTGATGGAGGAGGTTTGCTCGACGCTAATGCAGATACACAGTGCACCAGCAGGAGAGAGATGAGGCCAAAGGGGAGAGAGAAAAGGAATTCTTAAATTGTTTTGTCTTGCCATGAAATGTGAATTTTTATTTCACAGTTTCTCCTGTTGATCATCAATCTTTTGATAGAAAGCATTATGTGATCAAATATTGGGCCCATGGAAGCTAAGGTGGCTGCTTGCCTTTCCCAGTGTGCATCAAATCCCTCAATGCTGGGTGTTAATAGCCTGCTTCTCTCTGGTGGCTTATACTAGCAGAATGTTCAGCAAGGGTTTATGGCCAATTCTAGGGAATCCAATAAGGGACTTAAGTTTCCTTGCATGTGCATTGTGCATTGCCCATTATTTTATAGCCCACATTAGAGGTGATCTTCAGCTTCAAGTTGTTCAGACATCATTATCCTAGTACAAGCAGATGACCCACAGTGTGAAAGGCAAGAAACTATCACCTTATAATTCCACAAACTTTAACTTAAATTGGTAGTAGGAACAACAATATCATTAGTAAAGATCTAATCCCCAAATCCTCCTGAATCAAACTGTTTTCCTAGTATTTCCCCTACTGTAGAAAGAGGATGGTTCAGAGCAGAAATCACACTTTAAGAGTCATAAGATGAGTTAACAAGTATTGTGGCCCACACCTTGCTGATTTCTGTTGGTTATTTACTCATTTTTATAATTCCTTGCTCATTTCATTAAGCACTGGAATAAGAAGTCTGTTTTAACTCACTCTTTCCCAATCAACTTTTATAGTAACACAACAATGTAAGACTTAGTATTGCTACTTTGTGGTTCAGAGTTAAGTAACTCATCCAGCATTATATAGCTAGTAACTAACTAGCATTTCCCTGGTGGATCAGACAGTAAAGAATCCACCTGCAATGTGGGAGACCTGGGTTCAGTCCCTGGGTTGGGAAGATTCCCTGAAGAAGGGAATGGCTACCCACTCCAGTATTCTGGCCTGGAGAATTCCATAAACAGAGGAGCCTGGAAAGCTACAGTCCATGGGATTGCAAAGAGTCAGGCATGACTGAGTGACTTTCACAGGACAGGAACTAACTAGGCTGGAATGAAAACCCCCATCTGTCAGCTCGTTTAGGTAAATAATGGAATATAATAAAATTACAAATTTAAGATAAAGTTACAGATTTAATTTATTATACTTGGGTGCAAATATTTTGGAAGAAAGATATGGATCTACGTGGATGGTGAAAAAAGTGAGGAGAGAATCAAGATGTCTAAGTTTGATTTCTTTCTATCTCTCAAAGCTGATGATGAATTTGGAAAAGATGATTCAACTTCCTGGGTTTTAGTTTTCTTGTGTGCAATAATAATATGGATGATGATGACAATAATGATGGTAATTTTCTTAGTCTGATGACTATTATTCACTTGTACCAGGCACAATGTGATAAACTTTATAAGTATCATGTCATCACATCTCAAAATAACCATCTGAGATACATATTCTATTTTATCAATGAAGATACAAATTTTGCAAATTTTGCAAATCCACTAAAGCCCATTTGATTTAAGGGCACATGATATAAACCATTAGTTCTATTATCTTTCCAAACCAAGAAGTCTGGCCTGAATGGTCTTTAAAATATCTACCAAATTTGAGATTATCGCGAGCTGCAGTAGGTATCAGAGGAAATGAGCATGCTCCTACATGACCCTCAAGTACAACTAGCAGAGTTCTGGACTGGATGCCCTTAAATTAAATCTTAATATGATGATGTTTTTGCTTTATGTGTTCATTTGGACATTAAAAAAAAACACAGACTTTCTCTTAAACCATGAGTACTGAACTCTTCCTCTTCCTTTCCCAAATACTTTTCTTTCTTATCAATTCAGTTCAAATGTCCTGAAGTGGAGATAGGTAATGCGAGTGTCCACATGAATGTGGATGATGAGCACAATAGCAGCCCACATGTTAGATACTGAGAGGAGTGAGATAGGCATGCATGCAGGGCAAAGGGGTAGTACAGGAGTGGCCCTGTGGAGTGGCAGAGCCCAAGTAAGGTGAAAAGGTCACACCCTTAGTGGGCTGGTCTAACAGTAAATATCAGAGTCTGGGAAGCCTGAAGAGGGTCCCATTGCCAAGACAGGGTGGTAAAAGTAGAAACCTGCAATCTGGTATTGGAGTCAAGCAAAGTAAGGACTGAATCCCCACAATGAAAGGACATTCCACTGTGAGGTGTTAGATCCTACACAAAGATGTGAAAATTATCCACTTTGGAATATGACCATGTGCACAGTGTCAGAGGTTAAGTGTAATGAAACAGAGCATCTACACAGGAAAGAGACCCTGAACAGGGTCAGAACCTGAGTGAGGTAAAGGAGGCAAGAGACAACTCAACAAGTGGTGTCAGGGCAGGTATGGGAGTAAAACTTGCAGCAGGTATCACAATCTGTAAAGGGTGAGGAGGAGCTCCATAAAGGGGAGAAGCTGGTGACGGTAACGGGCAGTTGTTACATACAGAGAGATTGAACAAATGCATAAATACATTGAGAAGAGTGGAAGCCAGGGTTCTCATGGCTGGAATAGGAAGTTAAAAATATAGACAGAAAAAAAAATAAACCTAGAACAAACCCTCTATGAAGTATCACAGGATTCTGGTGTGGACTCGAAATACATACACACACGCTTCTATCTATCTGTCTGTCTGTGTGTGTATATGTGCATGTGTATGGGCTTCCCTGGTGGCAGCAGTGGTGTCTCAGCGGTAAAGCATCCACCTATCAATGCGATAAACATAGGTTTGATCCCCGGGCTGGGCAGATCCCCTGGTGAAGGACATGGCAACCCAAGCCCACTCCAGTATTCTTGCCTGGGAAATCCATGGACAGAGGAGCCTGGCAGGCTACAGTCCATGGGGTTGCAAAAGAGTCTGGCATGACTTAGCAACTAAACAACAACAACTCATGTATGTAAAATTATACATATACATACTTACATGCATTCATATACATATAATATATAAAACCTACACACAAACACACATGCACGTATTGAAAGGTCCTCAGAGCAAAAACACCTCAATGAGTACACGTAGCATCCAGATCATGGCTTCTAAATACCATTCTCTAATTTAAAAAAAATGAAATTTCCTTAGAAAAAAAGACCACTTTGATGGCTGGAACAGGAAAACTGTAAGATGATTCTGAAACACTTTCTTGTACCAGAAAGTAAGGAAGAGAACAAAGAATAGCAGGCACATGTCAAAAAGATGAAGAAACCAGCTTGAATAGGCTCCTGCTGGCCAAATCGGTGAAACTTTGGGCATCAAATAGTCATAAGTTATAACTTCCTTTATGTAATAATAAATAACTTCCTTTATTTAATAAAAAAATTCCTTATTTAATAAAATAAGAAGCTATGGATTCACACTGAAAGAGTAGATCATACTGATAGAAATAGATAAATAAAAAATAAATTCTCAATAAGGAATAGTATATTTACATTGTCTCAAAGTCTGTAACCACAAAATGCTTACTAATTATAAGGGGAGGGGGAGGTAATTTCATAGTGGAGAGGTTTCGCAGGCAGTACCTTAACCAGTGATCAAAGTTAACTTCAGCAGAAATGAGAGAAGCAGAAGTCCTGGACTATCTGATAGGATGCTATCTGAAGCACACAACATTCCTGATTCTAATCATAATTAAACAGCAAACACAGGGAAACACCCTTTGCAGGAGGGGAATGGAGGGACAGGAGGGCAAAACAATGTGATCAATATACTCTGGATGGTGGGGAGTGTTTTCTTTTCATGGTGATAATTTTTAAAAATAAGAGCCAGTTCTTACACTGCTTTAATTATCTTTAAACAAACAAACAAAAAAATCTTTATAGACCCTTTTTATTACCCATATTTTCAGCATCCAGCTCCTACAACGACCCCGATCCTGTTGTCCCTTAGACAAGCCTAAATTGAGTGAAGCCTAACCAAATCAGTGCCTTGTAATTTTTGAAGTTACCAGGTGAGGAAAATCAAGTGGAAACAGAAGGTATTCAATTAATACTTTCAAGGACACTAAAAAGAGAAAACAATAAATGAAATCTATGATTCTCTGCTGGATCTTTTTGCTACAAAGGATTTTATCAAGAAAAACAGAGAAAGGGGACTGACAGTTAGATGCTAGCATTGAAACAATGTCAATTCCTTGATTTTTATCATATTATTGTGTCCTTTACAAAAAAATAGAAACTAATTCATTTAGGATAATATGGCATGCTTGCAAAGCTACTCTTAAATGGTATAGGAAGAAAATTCTTTGTACCATTCTTGAAACTTTCCATATGTTTGAGATTGTTTCAAGATGAAATAGTTTTAAAAATATCTATTTACTTGATGTCTAATACTGTTTCAAAACAGGGTCAAGTATTTTCCACATGGTGTAATTTTTCTTTTCTTTTTCCAGGTGATGGTGGCTTGAGCCCTCCTATTTTTATCCAAGAACCACAAGATGCTATTTTTCCTTTGGATTTGTCAAAATCTGAAATAATCCTGAATTGTGCTGCTAATGGTTACCCATTACCCCATTATAGGTAAATTTCTACTTCTGAGCACCATGCTGTTGTTTTTTTTTTTTTTCCCTTTGTCTTCAGGGTAAAGTATACACACAATTTATTGTTGTTGTTGCTTAGTGGCTAAGTTGTGTCCAACTCTTTGCAAATCCATGGACTTCTCTGTAGTAGTCTACCAGGCTCCTCTGTCCTTGGATTTACCAGGCAAGGATACTGGAGTGGGTTGCCATTTCCTAATCCAGGGGATCTTCCTGACCCAGGGGTTAAACCCATGTCTCTTGCATTGGTAGGTGGATTCTCTACCACTGAGCTGTCACCAAAGCCCATACACACCATAAAATGACCTAATTTGAAGTGTACAGCTCAATGAATTTTTACATAGGTATACAGCTGTGTTGGAGAATGGCATGGCAACCCACTCCAGTATTCTTGCCTGGAGAATTCCCATGAACAGAAGAGCCTAGCAGGCTGCAGTCCATGGGGTTGCAAAGAGTCATACAGGACTGAGCAACTAAGCACAGCACAGCACATTCAGCTGTGTGTTCACCACTCAAATGAAGATACACATTTTTGGTACCCTGAAGTATCCCCTCATGCTACTTGCCAAGTGATAATTATCTCACCCTCATCCTCCAGCAACCACTCTTATAACTTACTGGTTAGATTTGCTTAAAGCAGTTATTCTTGAGATTGGGTCTATGTTACAGTGAGAATTAAAAAAGAATGAAAGAAAAAGGAAGGAAGGGAAGGGAGAAAAAAAAATGAAGGAAGGAATAGAGGACGAAAGAAAAAAAATAAGAGAAAGGACAGGAAAAGATTTGTTTCCCCAATTTGAAAGAGATTGTAAAGCACAAGTTCATTTTGTACTCCTTTCCCCACAATATGCAGTTACTGCCTCAGTTGCCCCGTATACAATGACTATGAACATGTTTCTCTAAAAGGAATTAATCCAGATTGAAACATTTTTTATCAGACCAATTTCTGTGATTCCACTGACACATCCCATCACCCAAAAAGAACTGGTTTTAGAAAAAATATGTTGAAGACAACTATGGACCATCTAAGGCAGAAAAGCAATTTTTATTCTGGGCAACTAGAAATATATATATTTGTTCCTCACATATTACCTCTGAAATAATAAGAAAGAATGGTCTGCAGTGTTTCTGTTCTTAGAATATTACAGTAGAGGCAGAATCTGATTCACATTGTGGGTGGACTTTGCAAATATATGCGTATATGCATTATAGTTGTGTAAATCTAAGATATTGTGTTGGTAAGAATTGCATGTACAGTATGAATATAGAAAAAGTAGAATAATATTAAAATGACTATTGTGGCTTTAGGATTTAAAAGCATATTTTTTAAGTCTTAATTTTTAGTGCATACACGCTAAGTCATTTCAATTGTGTCCAGCTCTTTGCGACCCCATGGACTGTATAGCCGACCAGGTTCCTCTGTCCATGGTATTCTCCAGGCAAGAATACAGGAGTGGATTGCCATGCCCTCCTCCAGGGGAATCTTCCTGATCTAGGGATTGAACCTACAACTCTTACGTCTCCTGCATTGTAAATCATCACACACAAAAAGCAACAAATTCAGTCCATTTTGGTAAAAAACAAAAGAAACAAACAAAAAAAACTGTCTTTTCCTGATTTATATGTTTCATTAAAAATACCATATTTATGTACATAATTACTGTGATCTTATAATTATCTAATTAACTAGCTAAATGACTTAAATACAAAAGGTTAAAGACAACTTTCTATCTTGTGTCTCTTATCTTGTCAAAATAACTTCAGTATTATTTTTTACAACAAAAGAGCTGAAAACTGTGTCTTATTATTTAGGTTTTATTAAGGCTTTTCTATCTTTAGAATACCTCAACCAATGAAGTCCATCTAGCAAATGAAGATTACTTAGTTTATAAATTGGTCCATCTAGTTCATGGTTGTTTCCTTAAGTAAAAAGCTGTGTTATTTAAATTAAAACTTGGCTAAATATACAAAAATGTTACTAACATTTTTGAGATCACCTAATACTTCAAGTTGCAATTTTATTTTTGAGAACTAATTTGATTGTTCCTAAAGATTGATAGAATTTATTAGAGAAGAGGAAAAACATGTAAGTCCCTATACAATAAGAAACAATTGTTAAGTATAGGTAAGACAGATCATCGATTAGTCATGTACTTATATAAAAATTTCTATTGACTTATAACACATGAAAAGATATAATACAGTGGTTCTCAAACAATTTGCTAATAATACCTGTTAAGAAATACACTGAATGAAGAGATTGCAAATTTCAATGTTGTGAAATGGCTTCTGTTGTAACGCTTGTAAATAAGGAGGCTAAAGACAGGCAATCAACATCTTATTTCCAGTCCCCTTAACCGGGTTTAGCTTATTTCTACTATCATGGTATAAAATACTCAAGATGCTTTTAAAAGATAATGAGGGAAAAAAAAAAAGTTTTTAATGCTTAAATGTCAGACTGAATCCCAGTTTTCTTGATAATAAAGGGCAGAGGTATTTCAGACAATGCACATTAGGAACAAAATGTGAATTTTAGTTTTAATATGACCCTTCCGAACTTAAAATTTATTTTTAAAAAATCCTCATGACTGTATTCGTTTTGGATTGTGTGTCTAAGTGTGTGTGTATGTGTGTGAAACAGATGGACACTCTTTATGATTCGGAGTTTAACATTATTTGAAGTTACTTGGGTATAGTGTGAAGCTGTACTAAAAACCCATTGGCTTAGAACCAAGAGTCATCACTTCTAGTCACAGCTCTATTGTTACATATATAACCCTGGAATAATCATGTCTTTCTCCTATCGTTGTATCCCTCATCCATAAAGTGAGGGTGTGGTTGATTTTAAGGTGTATTTTATTCCTTTTAGTAAATTCCCTTTAGAAAATGAAGTCTCATAAGAGAAACTAAGCAACATTGAAAGCAGAACTTTGGAAACAGTTTAAAAGAATCTTGTCTAAAGTCACTTTCAGTTGGATTCAATACTTTTACGGACAGAGTATCAGTGAAGACAAGATATATGTTAGGCAAAGTTTTCCAGTGGAAAGGATCACTTTCTATTCTTTTAAAGACCAGGAAACACATGAAAATTAACATCTAACCATGCAGCTTTGTTAAAGGAAGGAAAATGGGTTACTCAAAAATAGTACTTGGAAAAAAAATAGTACTTGGGTAGAATTGCTCATACTTAATAAGTCAAGGATATAGTGATGAGATAGGTGATGAGCTGAGTTCTAGAGCTCAGAGTATATATTTTATTTGGGAAAATGAAACGACACACACATAAATTATTTTTACATAGGATACACTCTGTCAGAAAAAGTTCTTTGAATGTCAGAGAGAATTTCTACCACGTGTCCTCTGAACCTGGTCACTGGAGAAGGTTCCTTTCTGTGATTTAATCTATTCCAGTCACAAAGACATTCTTAAGTTTGGAGAAGCTCTAGGCCTGTGAGTAAAAATCATAAAGTGTGTTACTCTGCCTTACTATTCTTTTTACTCATTTCCTCCCTTGATCTACTTAACAACTTTCTGTGACAAAGCAGGGTATTTGTATTGTGCAAATTTTATAATCAATGGATATGACTTTTGGAGAAATGACTTGGCTAAGCATACAGAACAAAGGAATATCAAAGCTAGGACTAGGACTCTTTCTATGAGGTCAATGGAACTAAATTTAGTGCACGTTAGAATCACCCAGAGAGATGTTAAAATTTTCAATTTTGGAGTTCTTCATGTGTCTAGGAATGGGTCCAGAAACAGCACTCCATGTAACTCTAAAGCAAGGCTCAGTTTTGAAAAAAACACTCTCACACACACATATATTATCACAGACTAGCAAACAAATATAGCCCCAGACATTATATTCTTGACACAGGGCTTAACTACTTAATAGTGAAGGATGTTCCCCAGAAAAAGGTCAAGATTTTAGTTCAAATCCATTATGTTTCATGGAATTAATATGATATTAAGGCAGATGCTTAAAATAATCTTCTATAGCATATTTCCTAGTTTGCATCATGAGGTAATTCTCCTGGGCATGGCATTCTATCAGTAACACTTGTATGACAATCACTTGAATTCATTAATACTATTTCTCAATTTATTTAAACATATTAATTAGAACAAAGCCCACACCATGAGTTGAACCCCTGATCTATATGCACAGTTTAATAATCATTGTACCATAGTGATTAGAATGATTATGGGGAGAGTGTGAAAAATTCATTTGCTGCAGCTAAGCCAACAACTTTGAATTTGTGTTGAAAAACAATTACCGAGCTTAATTAGGAGCATGTAATGATGACAGCAGTTATTTCAGTGATTGATTTCAAAATTAAAGAAAGCTGGCAACCTAAGTGCGGTATATCCTTTGCATTGAAAAAGCAAGGGAACACAAAGGTTCAAGGACCATGTCCCGTAAACAAACTATGAAAGACAATATTATAGCACTGGTAAGGAGAATATTCAAGGCTTCAGACAGGCCTGAAAAAATAATAGTTTTCTCCATTTTCTTCTTCTAATATTGAGAACTAAAAACCGAATAAATTTCTCTAGAAAAAAAAATTGGCAGATAGTTCAGGCAAATGAAATGTACTATTTTTGACTGTTGTCTTTCAGCTTCCTTTTATTAAAAAGAAGTTGAGGTGCACAAGAATTGGCTAAGTAATTTAAAAGTGACAGAGTCGGTTCAAGTCCTCTGGATGATTTGATATCCATCATTTCTCATCTTTAACAGGGTGGAAGATACCCTAAGTCTGTATTTCTCTTCTACTGCTGTAGACATTTGCTAGACTTTTTCCACGGGATGTTTCAGAATTCTAAAAAAGTCAATGACATTTGGAATAATTCTATAAAATGTCATTCCTTCCTTACAATTAGCTACCCGCACAAAACTATTTTTAATATGACCTTAGCATGAAGGGAAGAATCTGCAGAGCTCGCATAAACCCTAAAGAAACAAGATGTACAAACTGTCTTTATTTCACAGGAAGAGGTATTCACTTGTTTTTCTGACTGATTATCTTAACTCAATATTTTAAAATATATCTCTTTTCTTAAATGGTTTATATTACTACACAAAGCTAGTGCCCTAGAAATGTATATGTTTGAATGTGTAATATTCTGATTTCAAAATGTCTGACTATTTTGATGGAAGTAAGGGGTTGCAAGCTGGGGGAGGTGGATCCATTAAAGATAACAAATGGGCATTCATTCATCTTAAAATGATAAAACGTAATTTCTAAATCATCTAATACTTCTATGAAAATAAATATAACTGTTAGGATTTTCTGATACTTAATTAATGTTCTAAAAGATTGTTGACTACTAGGTAAGCCGAGAAATTTTTTGCAGCCTAAAATGAAAACCTCTCAAACTGCATTTGTTTTGTTAAGGTATAATTTTAGTTTGGCATTTCTAAGTACTGTTGAAATATTTTCAGCATGATTAATTTTCCAAGTAAGAAACTATCAGAGACAATCATGTTCTAAAGTAGTCAGGTTATTTTTGTTTTGTTATCAACCACAAATTGGTATTGTAAAATCTTTGCTGACTTTCTATGTGCCATTCTAATATATTCTTCTTGAACTTCATGTCTAAATCATTCTTGACATTCAATTTTGCAGTATCAGTGTGGGTGTTCAGGTATGGTATATATTATTTGAAAAGTTGTTAAAGGAATAGGATGGCCAGGGTTATTGACTGAATGTCTACTTTTTATTTCTTGTGTCAAGAGTTCTGTTGCCTTACTGTACAGGTTTTGGTGAGTGTTTATAATTTGTAAAGAGTAGAAGATCTTTCCAATAATCTAGTTATTGATATTATGGAGCTCACGAAGACAATAATCTTCAGTGAAACTGGTAGGATGTGCCCACATGTAACCATGTTTTGTTTTATTTTAACAGTCTCAAGGATTGCAAATTTATGTTGTTTAAATCAGTAGTGGTCAACTCTGATTTTGGAGGCATAATTTGATTTTTTTTTTTTCCTTTGCAGGTGGAAGCACAATGGCGCAGATATTGATTTTACCATGAGCTATCACTACAGGTTGGATGGAGGCAGTTTGGCAATCAGCAGCCCTCGCACAGATCAAGATATTGGCACATACCAGTGCCTGGCCACCAATTCTCTGGGAACAATTCTGAGTCAGAAGGCAAAGCTCCAATTTGCATGTGAGTTTGTGGGAAAAATCTATAATCTTTGTGTTTCTGAAAATATATTCTTATTATAACCATAGTAGAAAAAAGCCAACTTTGCCAATCACATGCTCTTTGAGAGCAAATATGAATTTATAGAGGTAAAAAGTTATAACAGTGTGCATTTTGTGAATTCAGACTCCTGGGAATAGTTGAATCTGTTTCAAAAAAAAAAAAAAACCAGGAAATATCAGTATTATTGTATTTTGTGAATTATATTTAGAAACATCTCTGAAAGTTCTAGATATACATATTCAGATAAAGATTTTATATATATATATATATGTATATATGTATATCTCCTTTTTCCTTCTTATTTTGCAGTGGGCATTAATGTGAAGGGCACACGAATAAAAGAAAGCAAAGATGTTTTTGGGGGGGAGGAAAGCTTTCTCCCAGGAAAAGTGATCATGCATCTACAGTTTGATGTAGGTGGAAATAAAGTGGTTGCCAAAGGCAGACTTTATATTAACTGTAACAATGTCCAACTGCGTCACATAAATGTCATCCAAATAATTACCTTTGTGACATTTGGGGACATTAGCAGATGAACAATAGACATACTGCTCCTTATAGTGTTTATATATAGTGTTTCCAGGGACTGAAATGTTTCATATTGGATCCAGGGAAAGCCTTGTTTGAAATTACATTTGTTGATGTGGATGAAGCAGAAGCCTTACATCTTTCCCTTTATACCCCCTCTGCCATGTGACTCCCACTCATGCCCTCCTCAGAGGATATACCAGGGACCAAAGAGTGAGAAACTACTCTATTATTTTGAAAAAGTAACTATTTTGAAATCTACAGAATAAAATATACATCCAAAGCCCAACTTGTAGAACTGTTGCAGGAAGGAGGACCCCTTCCAGGGCCTGAAACTGGGCTCTTGTCTAACACTCGGAAATGAACTGTCAGAGGAGACACGTGCTGACAAAGCAAGAGAGTTTACTGGGAAAGGGCACCCGAGCGGAGAGCAGCAGGGTAAGGGAAACCAGGAGAACAGCTCTGTCACATGGCTTGTAGTCTCAGGTTTTATGGTGATGGGATTAGTTTCCAGGTTGTCTCTAGCCAATCATTCTAACCCAAGAGTCCTTCCTGGTGGTGCATGCCTTGTTCAGCCAAGATGAATGCCAGAGAGAAGGATTCCGGGAGGTGGTCAGACATGTGGTGTCTCATTTTGACCTTTCTCAAACTCTTCCAGTTGGTGGAGGCTTATTAGTTCCGTGTTCCTTACCAGGACCTCTTGTCATAAAACAACCCATGGAAATGATTACTATGGTGTCTGACCAGGGTGGGCGGTTTCAATCAGTGTGCTTCCCCTAACAGAACTACTTTAATCATCAGTAGATATATAAATTTGGAGTATGAAATGGCAACCCACTGCAGTATTCTTTCATAGGAGATCCCATGGACAGAGGAGTCTAGCAGCCTACACTCCATGGTGTCACAAGAGTCAGACACGACTTAGCAACTAAACTACCACCACTGCCACCATTATATAAATTAATAATTAGGTCTGTTTCTCATTGAGTCTTGTGTTCCAAAGATAACTAGCTCTACACAAAGCTCCCTTTGGTTAACCACTCTGCGAATGGCCTTGTTTCTGAATATGTATATAAATACACTCAGAAATAAATACATATGTATATAAGTATGTGTGTATAAATGTGCATGTGATTATAAATATACACACGTACATATATGTATGTGGTCCTCTAAATACACACATATACACATGTATACATATACACAAGCATTGCTAAGTGTATCTGAATATATTTATGTCTTCAGAAAACAAAAGATAATGCAAAATTTTACAGGGCTAAATGGAATATAAACAAATGCTGGTGGCTGTTCCCAACCTAGGGATCGAACTCAGATCTCCTGCATTGCAGGTGGATTCTTTACTGTCTGAACCACCAGGGGAGCCCCATTTGAAACTTACGGTAAAGATAATCACAATACTTGATTTCTACATTTCAGCTAAGACCATCACTTGGAAAAACAATAGCGAACCAAATATTAATGAAGACTTATTTTACAGAAGTAAACAATTGCTCCACAGGCTTTGAATGACTCTGCCAAAATAATTTTTTTTTTTCACTTGAATAGAAGATGACCCTAGGAGATATACATGGTCAGATTGTATAAAAATAAATTTAATAAATTTGATTTTCTGGTAAAGGGAATCCCATAGAGCATATTTATTTGCTATACCTGGTGTTTCTCCAGAGTTATGGATTCTACCCATTCTTGAAAATAACTGAATACCTATGATGAAAGTTAATGCACTGTGCTTTATATGGCCATATATTTCCTTCTCTTTGTTCCCCCTTAAAAATTTGTATTTTTAATTTCCAAATTATGTTTTTACTTTTTTTTCTGCTTTAAAAATGTGTAACTGGAAGTTTTTGTAAGTTAAAATGTAACTTCTATTTGCTAAAAAAAAAAAAGAGGAAATATTTAAAATTCAGAAAAAAAATTTATGCTTTCATTTGGATGAATGAGGAAAGTCAGTTCTTCTATCCTTGCTGACTTTCCTGTCTCTTCATAAAGTTTTCTTTTTTGGGAGTTGAAAGTATATGACTGTTGTTCCCTAAAAGCATTTCTATTACTATTTATGCAGAAAGAAGGTCTGCATCCATTAGCTGATCTTTCTCCTGCAGACTTAAAGCGTCTTAGGTTTCAAGTCTTAAACTTGAAAAAACAAAACAAACAAACAAACAAGAAAGAATCAGATCATTCTGCCTTTTCTGTCCAGTAAATATAACAGTGTCTTGCCTGAAATGTTTCTTGTTGTTTCCATGGAGAGATTTGGTTGAGTTTATCTCTGCTGAACTTGAATCAACCCTAAAAATAACCAACACTTTTTAATCACCTATAAAGCATCTCCTTTCCTTTCCTAGATCTCATAAGTACTCTTGCCAGCTTACTTAAATCAGTTGTTCATTCCAAGTAGTAAAGAATTTATTTTAAAAATGTGAAAAATACCACTTCTAGCTTTGTCACTGCTATTACGCAACTCCAAATGGTCTATTTTGAACAAATGTGCATAAAGATCTTAAAAATAAATCAAAAGGTGTTAATAACTTACAGCCCAGAAGACTCCATTTACAAATTCTTTCTTTCTTATACAAATTACTTAATCTGAGTTCTCATCACTATCTTCACAAATTTTCAACATTGCCTATTTTACTAGAAAGACTTTTGTACCTTTCTTAAAATCATAACAATGGTGGTCACATGCTAAAATTTTCGCTACAAACAGACCTGAGTTCAAATTCTATCTCTGTAAAATATCCAGCAGCAGGAAATTAGGCCACCTTTTAACAACATTAAGCCTATTTATGAAATGTATACAGTGAGAACTGCAGCAGGATCCAAAGGACAGTGACAGGAATTAACTGAGTAATGATGTGAAACCCCTGGTCCATTATAGGCACTCAGGAAATGGTAACTCTAATTCTTCTTTTGATATTTTCATTTCCTCCCCCAAATTGGCCAAACATCCATATATTTCAAACTGCTACAGTTACTCATAGAAAAATCTAGTTTACATTTCAAAACTTCCTCCAGACCAGTTGTTTTCAAGGCTTTTAAGTGTTTGACATATATTACCTTTCTTGAACTGTGGAATAACCATAAGAGGATGATTCTATCATTTCCATTTTACAGATTAGAAGCCTGAGGCTCACTGAGATTGGGACTTTTTAGAAAGTATATTGTTAAAGAATCAGTTGTAACTTTAGTATAAAAGTTCAGATTCTACAGCAGAAACCAATACAACATTGTAAAACAATTATATTCCATTAAAAAAAATAAAAATTCAGATTCTAAAACTCATATCTTTTGTATTAAGGTATTCAGTTCAATTCAAACAGTGCTCAAACAGATCAAGTGGGCTTTCGTTGTTAATTTAATAGGCCTTTGACATAATCACTGTTGAAATAATAAGCCATTTCTGAAGGACAGTAACCTTCACATAGGCCTGGTGGTAGATCCCATTGGTGCTGAGTTCAAATCCCCTTTACTGGACAATGTGGTCAGCTGTTAATGCCCATAGCTACCCCTTTTCTTCAACCCATGCCCTAGAGCTCCCCATGGGCTGGGGCTGGAGCTAGACAACAGCTGAGACCCCTTTTTGCGTAGCCCCTTCCTGTGCCCTATCCAGTTCCAATCCCTCCATTTCTCCTTCAAGTGTTTCCTCAATAAATCAATGTAGTTGAACCTCTGCGTCAGCCTTTGCTTCTAAGGAAACCAAAGTAAGACAGACACTAAACATATAAGATATTTGATCTTATTGACAGACAAATTGGGTCCAGAATCTCTAATCATATGAATTTCCATAGGTAAGAGCAAAACTATACATCAGAATAAAATTGTGTCAACAACTCTGCTTCCCACCAGTTGGCAGTCGTATACTGCCACTTTGACCTTCAGAACAAATAAACTATGAACCACCTTTCAGAACCTAACTCATCTATGGGAGAGGCTCTGTAGGTAAATTTGTCTAGATAATTGATGGTTTGTGTTTCCAACTTCTTTCCTGATGTTCAGCAATTCAAAATCTCCCTTGGAGTTTATTTTAGACTCAAGCCTGTTAGAGTTGCCTTAACTTGAATCATCCCACCACAAAACCATGCAGGAATACAGCCCAAATATTTAAAAACAAAACCCAAAAAACTCCGTTATAAAATATCCTCCTAAATCTAATCTGTCTTTAAATTGCTATGTTACTCAGGCAAGTTAGTTATCTCTGTAGACTTATTAAAGATATGTTTTGAATTATTTAATCACAAAAGTTTCCTTCAGTTCTTCCAAAGATTCTGTCATTCCAAATTATCAGGTAGATTCTTATTTAAACTCTTTTCTTTTTTCCTCCAAGCAACCTCAAACCTAAAGCAAATTCATTGAGTGTCTAGTCACCAAAAGCTTCTGTTATCACCCTGGCATTCTTTTTTTTTTTTAATTTTATTTTATTTTAAACTTTACAATATTGTATTAGTTTTGCCAAATATCGAAATGAATCCACCACAGGTATACATCCTGAACCCTCCCCCCTCCTCCCTCCCCATACCATCCCTCTGGGTCATCCCAGTGCACCAGCCCCAAGCATCCAGTATCGTGCATCGAACCTGGACTGGCAACTCGTTTCATACATGATATTATACATGTTTCAATGCCATTCTCCCAAATCTTCCCACCCTCTCCCTCTCCAACAGAGTCCATAAGACTATTCTATACAAACCAGTTTGACTTTATACAAGCTACACATGCAGCTGCTTTGAATTTCTTTTATTTCTCAAGGACTTTAGTGGTAAAGGTTGAATGTAGACTTCTTCCTTTCATATGTATGCTAATGAATTACTCTGTGTTTGTGTGAGAGAACATTGCATCTGTCATTGCTGTTTAAAATGTCATCCTTGAGTAAAGAAAAGGTAGAGGATTTTGAAAGAAACCTCTGATTTCACTGAGCTGTATTTTTTTTTTTTGAGACTCATAATATATACTTCTACCAATGAACAGAGAAACACTGGGATAAAAGTTACTTATGAATAGACTTTTTGGTCCTCCTGTATTTAATATTTAATCACAAATACCATTTTAAATAAGTTTGTTCTATTATTGCTGAAATCTCCTAGTTTTGCAAGACTGATGCTAGACTGGTTGAATAAATTAATGGTCATTTATTTATTCATCAGCCAAGCAACCAGAAAACACCTTATTTATATGCATCAAGCACTGTGCTAGGGACTAAAGATCAAATGGTAGATAAGAAATAGCTACTCCCTGTCTTCACAGAGCAGACAGGTGAAAACTTGAGAGCAAGAAAAAAAGGAAAGAAAGAAATTGGTAGCATTTGCATAATACATATTATATAGCAGACATCCTTCCAAGCTCTTTATGTAAATTAACTTCAATGAGCCTCAGAATAACACTATGAAGTTGCTATAATCCCTTTTTCGGATGACCAGATTGAGGCTGTAGAAGAATTAACCTGCTTGCCTCAAATCACACACATAATAAGCGACAGAGTCAGTATTCAAACTCGGGCAGTTGGAACCTGGAGTCCATGTTCTTAATGCGCACATGTGCGTGCATGCTAAGTTGCTTCAGTTGTGTCTGACTCTTTGCGACCCTATAAATTGTAGCCCGCCAGACGCCGCTGTCCATGGGAATCTCCAGGCAAGAATACTGGAGTGGATTGCCAAATCCTCTTCCAGGGAATCTTTCCAATTCAGGGATGAAACCCATGTCTCCTGTGGCTCCACTGCAGGCAGATTCTTTACCACACAGCACCTCCTCAAAAACAGCATCAGGTGATGTGAGAGGGTTAGATGTAATCTATAAGACAGACCAGAAGAGAAAGTAGTCAAGTTTGTCTGGATTGGACAAAGGGCAAGGGAAGCCTTCCAAAGACAGTGGGGCTTGAACTGGCCTTGAAATATTAAATCGTGTTCCAGATAAAGAAAATAGGGGAGGAGAATGTTGAGGTCCACAGGAGAACAAGAGGAATGCAAATGCAAATAAGCTTCAAGTATTAGAGAAAATGTGAGGGGAATGGGAAAAACCAAGTAGGAACATGACAAGCCATTATTCAGAAATAATTGGTTTTCTAGGACAAGGCTGAACCATAAATTAGAGCCAGGTATATCCAAATTTCAGAGACCCTTTATTTCCAAGCTTAATCTACGAATAATGGAATGATTGGGTGATATTGCGAGATGCCAGAAAAAACAGCAAAATTCTATCATATCATGAAGCTTTTAGGCAGAGGCACCAGGGATGAACTATGTTTCAAAAATATTCTCACTCAGTGTGACAGTGTACACAGGTGTGAATTCATGTGTAAAATAGTGATGTCAATAGTACCCACTTTCTGCACATGTGTGTGCTAAATTGCTTCAGTGTGTCCAATTCTTTGTGACTCTATGGACTGTAGCCCACCAGGCTCCAGTCTCTGGGGTCCTCCAGGCAAAAATACTGAAGCAGGGTGCTATTCCCTTCTCCAGGGGATCTTCGTGACCCAGGGATGGAACCCATGTCTCTTATGTCTCCTGCAATGGCAGGTGGGTTCTGTACCAATAGTACCACCTGGGAAGCCCACTCTCTTTATATAGGTTTATTATAAGGACCAAATATGCATTATTTTATGTAGAGCAGTGGGTAAGGGCACCTGGTATATTGTTGTGAGTTGTTGACTGAGAGCCTGGGAGAGGTCTGGCCATGTAACTGTGAATAGACCAAGTTTGGTACTTCAGTACCAAACAATGGAAATGCTTTGAATGATGTTGCAGATTTTGAAGTTGTTTATAAACTGTTGTTTGAAAATACTAATACTTTTTCTTTAAAAATATTGATCTGATATATTAATGATCTTAATTTTATTTTTAAAACCACCATATACATATTTAGGGCTTCTAGGGGTAAAGAATCCACCTGCCAGTGCATGAGACTTGAAACGTGGGTTCGTTCCCTGGCTTGGGAATATCCTTAGGAGGAGGGCATGGCAACCCACTCCAGTATTCTTGCCTGGAGAATCCCATGGACAGAGGAACCTGGTGAGCTACAGTCCATGGGGTTGCAAAGAGTCAGACACAACTGAAATGACTTCACACACAGGCACACGTTTAGGGATGCTCCAAACCTCACTTCTCACACTTGTAGGATGAAGTTAAAGAATTCTTACTTCATGTCACAGGGTTTAATTTTAGATGGCTTAAGGTTAACACGTGATAATATTTCATTTTAAAGGGCTATAAAGATGTGAGCATTTACAATCATTGTAAATTTTTTTCTTTCCCAGAGAAATGCCAAGGGTTTTATACCTGCAATACTGTTCATCTTTATTCTCTACCTGTAACCTGTCCCAAATCATGTTTTGCAGGTTGAGAAATTAAAGAAATTCAAAATGGGGCAAACACATCACCTGGTCATTAACCTATCACAGACCTAGTATTTTTCACATCTCAATCTCAAAATAACTTTTAAATATATATATATATTTGTAGGTAGAGGAAGTAAAACAGAATCCACATAAATCCAAAAACCATAATCAGAACAACATAAAAGATCTCCAGGTAAAAGTAATGATATAAAGGTCTTTGACTCTTTAGAGTAGGAACTCCAAAGGTACCCGTATATTATTTGAAAAAGTGAAAGTGAAAGTCACTCAGTCGTGTCTGACTCTTTCCGACCCCATGGACTATACACTCCATGGAATTCTCCAAGCCTGAATGCTGGAGTGGGTTGCCATGCTCTTCTCCAGGGGATCTTCCCAATCCAGGGTTCAAACTTAGGTCTCCCACATTGCAAGCAGATTCTTTATCAGCCTAACCACAAGGGAAGAGAATGTGTATTTTTATTTCTGTCTTTTGCCCAGTATCTGTACAAGCACAAAAAACAAACAAATAAAAGAAACCCCTCACATTTAGAAATAAATTTTAAAAGCTTCCTTGGGTACTGATGAATTCAAAATATCTTTAAATTTTTTTCATGTATAAAAACAGTTATACATGATTCTGATGATATGGTGGCAAAGTGCATTTATATCTGAAAAATAAATTAAGACCTGGGAGAAGGAGTTTTAAAGATAACACTTGAAAATGCATTTGGAAATTGTAAAGGCTCTGATAATTTTGAAGTATGTGTCAAGTGGGAAATGCATATCTAATTATAATTGAAAATGCTAGATGGCTTTTAACCTTTATTTTTTACATCAGGAAAATAACTAAACAAAGTAAGTTGACATATTTTTCTTTAACTTATTAAATAAAATAAATCAGATAAATTAGTATTGGTTTTTCATGATCATTTTGGAAATAGCACTAAAAATTGTTCCAATGAAGTTAATATTCTCAATTTATCTTAATATAAAACCATCAATAGGTATTGTAAAAAGGGGAAGAGTTTGTCTTTGCTTTTAAAAATAACTTAAGCCTTAAACAATTGGACTCAGAGTAGTTGCATAACTGAATTACAGCAAGCTACTATTATTTTTATTTTCTTAACTAAATGAACAGGAAAATGGAGTATTCAATGTATTAGCCTCATTTTTTTCTTCTTCATCACTGTTGGACATCTATGTATGTATCTTATCAGAAATTACGTTTTTCAAAAGGCAGGCTTTCTCTTACTTCCCATATTCAGTAAGACCTAGTCTTTTTTGGTCCATTTGAACAAAAGTGCACATTCAAGCTGCACAGGTGAAGAGTTGGGGTTCGAGATATTCATCTAATCAAAACTGAGAGTTCCTGGTTTGTAAAATAGAGAAAGAAACCCAAAGCCAGAGGGCTTATTTATTATTCTTATGCTATTTGACAAATGATTTTGAGGAACTTTTGAACATAACCCATAGAGATTTTGCTTTTGAAATTGACAGATTTAGTCAGGACTCACAGCCACATTCTTATTTGTACTAAAGAATCAAATGAATTATTTTCTAGGAGTTTTAATATGTTACTGAAATAGCACACCCAAATCAAGTGTTTAAAAAGTAAATTCAAATGATAAAGAGGCTTTGGTGTCAACCTCTGGAAACGTTCATTTTGTTTTAACATACTAATTTATATGCAATCTTTTCCAAGAAGCAAACACATACAGAAAATTGCAAAACATATAAGAACAGTGAAACATTACTAAGCCAGATCCAGAGACAGAAAATCGGCAACCCCAGAAGCCCTTTCCCTACTATACCTTTCCAGTTTCTACTTCCTCTCTCCTCTCCACTATCTTGACTTGTAAATATATAGTTAAATATTGTCTTTTTCAATTTGATTTTAATAAAACCACACTATATATATTCCTTTGAGTCTGGCTTTGCAGTCGACAGTATTTATGAGATTTATTCATGTTGTTGTGGGCAATTGTAGATCATTCATTTCCACTGCTATATAATATTTTATTATACAACTATACTATGATTACTGAATGACTGCTCATTTTAATGGAAATGTGGATTGTTTCTAGAAGGAAAGATGAATAATTCTTTATGAATAATCATGTTTATATCTTTGGTACATTTGTGTACACATTTCTCTGTTGTATAGTGTAGAATTATAGGGCATTTGGGTATGCGTATTTACAACTTTAAAAGATAATATCAACTGTTGTCTTTAGTGGTTTTATTAATTTATCCTCTTACCAGCAATGTTTTTTGACCACAGTTGACACTATCTTTTGTCAACTATTTTGTCAGTCTTTTTTAAAATTTCAGTATTTGAAGAGGATCTGCTAAGTTATCTCATTTGGGTTTGATTTACATTTCTTGGTAACTAATGAACTTGAGCACTTTTCATATGTGTATTGGCTGTATGCAAATCCTCTCCCTTTTAGAAGGAAACATTTAACTCATTTTTCTATTAAGCCATCTTTCTTTTTCTTAGTGATTGGTTCTAGCTATGAGCACATTGTTGCTTTTATGTGGAGGAATAGTTTTTCCTACTTTGTGGCTTGCCTTTAACTCTCTTAAACATGTCTTGATAAATAGAAATTTTCAAATTTAATACAGTCTAATTTATCAATTGTTCCCTATATGTAATGATGCTTTTTGTAAAAAGTTCAAGAAATGCTTTCCTACCTTGATTAAATGAAGATACTCACCTATATTATTACTTTAATTTATTGGCTTGACCTTCATATTTAAAATTGCAGTGCACCTGGAAGTTATTTATTTGTTTGTTAGCATGGGGTAAGGTAGGTTCAATATATCTGTATATTTTACACGGATCCCATTGAGCTAATCAATATATGAAAAATGCAGGCCTTGCTTCAGTGTTCTATACTGCCATCGCTGAAGATAATCAAGTATGCCTGGGACTGCTTTAGGCTTTCTCTCTTCTCTTCCATTGGTGTATTATCTATCCTTGTGCAAATGCCAAACTCTTAATTATGGTAGTCTTACAATAAGTTCTAATATCTGGGTGTGATTCAGTTGATGATACATATTAAATATGAGGTTCGATTTGTAAGCTAAACTCAAGGAGAATAAAATCCCAAATAAAATAAAAAAGAAATAAAAACTCATACCATAAAGTTCTATCCAATCACTAAACTTGAGCTTTGCAGTGGTAAAGGCAAAAAAGGGATCATATCTTTCAGGGGATAAAAACATGTCAATTGTTTCTGTAAGCATAATTCCTCTGATTCTAGAACCTGAGAGAAGTTTCTCTTGTGAATCCTTAAGAGCAAAGTGGGTGATTCAGCGAACGACATTCCCCTCACAAACCTGTTCAAATGCTTACAATGTTGGTTTTCTTATGGTGGTTTCTTGCATCATATCTCAAAAATAATAGCTCATATTTGTTAGCTGCTCCTCAAGCCTCTTCCATAACATTAGTGAAGAGACTTCTCAAACTATGTGCCTAGTTCACTACTCCTAGAGCCCAGTCACTGTCTATCTGCAGTTCTCACCAACCTCTGGCTATAGCTGTTGCAATGCCATCTATATGTGCTCTACACAGGCAGTAGATTGTGTGACTTTTCTTGGTGGAAGGGTCACAAAACATAACTCATTCCAGAGGTCCTGCCTACCTCTATCAGAAAACTAGGTTAGAATATTTTTCCTAGACATTCCTCTGTTTACTTTCACTTTCTCAGACTTCCTAGATGGATGGTATAGGAAGAAAATTGTTCTGGTTCCAGAACTGGTGGTGTTACATTTATGTCACCCCCTTCTTCGTTCTTGTAGAAATGAGGAAATAGTGGAAATTTATAAAAATGAGGCATGTAAGCATTTCTAGTTTTGTGATGTTGAGTACATCTGCTATGATGGATGCCAGCATGCTAAGTTACTTTAGTCGTGTCTGACTCTGTGCGACCCCATGGACGGCAGCCCACCAGGCTCCCCCATCCCTGGGATTCTCTGGAGTGGGTTGCCATTTCCTTTTCCAATGCATGAAAGTGAAAAGTGACAGGGAAGTCGCTCAGTCGTGTCCAACTCTTCACAACCCCATGGACTGCAGCCTACCAGGCTCCTCTGTCCATAGGATTTTCCAGGCAAGAGTACTGGAGTGGGGTGCCATCTCCTTCTCCGGGATGCTAGCATATATACTCCTAAAAGGAATCACCAATCTTTTCAACAGTTCTTTCTAGCTAAAGAGTATAATTTAGTTTAATCCTTCAAACTACCATGTAACAGAAGCTACTATTATAATCCCAATTTTAGACAAGAAATGAAGCAATATGCTTAGGGTAATTAGAAAATAGTGTAGGTGAGATGTAATACAAGAGATTCTGATGTTTAAACCTACTTCCTTAATCATTCAACTAGTGCTTATAAAATGCTAATATGCATAAAAATCATTTGGGAATCTTACTAAATGTAAATTATGATTCAAGAAATCTAAATGGGGGCCCAATAGTTTAAGTTCTAGCTAACTTCCAGGTGATACATTTGTTGCTGGCCTCAAAACCATACTGAGTAGGAAACACACTTTCAGAATAAGACTTACATTAGTGTCTAAAACAATCTAAGAGCAGCATATCGGGGTCTACCCAAGGTGATGCAAGAAGGCAGCTCTGTTATGGCTTACATAAATTCAGAGGAAAAGCAACTGTTCATCTGTATTTCCAGACTCTAAGATGGCCATTCAACATATTTATTTATACATTCAAGGAATGCATATTTATTGAGCTCCTACAATGTGCCAAACACAGGTAGAAGCAGTGAGCAAAGTAAACTCTATTATCTATGTTTGTGCATCTGCTCAAATATAACTATAAATTTACTTAAAAAAAACAATATCAATGTCATTGGAATATACAACAAGAAAAAAAAATGTGTCTGACCATTAACCAAAGCAATAAGGTTTTGAACTATAATTTCCTATCAGAAATTTCTACTCATTACATCAGAAAATTCAAATGAGGAAGAGTATAGATTTATAGGCATGACTTAACAAGTCAATTGCAGGGTGATTACCCTCCCCTTCCTTTTTGTGAATGCTTAAGTTGAGAGATCTACTTCCACATAAGTATTAATGAGTTGTTTTGCATAAGTCAATTTTGTTTTATGAATGGAGATTACATAACCCTCATTTAATTCTTCCAGAAATCCCATCCATATGAGCTACTAGAATTTATCTTACTATCCTTTGAGTACAAAGGATTTATTTTAATTATTTCATCAGTTTTAAGCAAGAGCAATCAAACGTAAACAATTGTGCTAGGGGGCTGTGCCCCAGGCCAGTTGCCTCTCAGCTCTCTGTTTTTTCTGTCTTTGTACTGGTCTCATTGTTTATTTAGAATGTATTAATAAACCTAGTGTTTTCATTTTAAAAGGTATGAAATCTGGCTGAGTCAAACATCAAAATTTATGATATTTCTTCTTGGCAAGTCTAGCAGGTTGAGGGTCCTATTATTAATATAAACATTAATATTAATAAAAGTTAATATGTATCCAATAAGCCAAGCACTGGGAAAAGCAGTTCCTGGGCTTGCTTAAATTCCCATCATGGGTGTGTGGGAGGGCCAAGACCTTAAGCCTGGCTCTGACTGACAATAGAAATCAGGCTCTGAACACAAACATCTTCATTGGTAGGAGTCCTAAAGAAGCATCTTACTGTTCATGGTCCAAGTTATCTCATCTCTACTCTCTACCTCTCTCCTCCACCCTCCTCCATCTCTCTGTCTGCAGACACTCTGGATAAAACTATCCCTTCGCCTTAACTTTACATACTCAGAGCAGATGCAGAGAGTGTGTTTTGACAAGACCCTTCACAAACACATACCCAAACACACATCCTTGCCACATCTGCCTTGACATTACCATCTCTTATGTATTGGACCTTCACTACTGTGGATATAGGACATTGTAATAAGCCTTGAGTTCTAAGGCCACTAATCACTGCCCAGACCCTCATCTACACATAACTCTGTTCTCATATCTGACCCCATTTCCCAACCTCCTCAGCTGCTAAAATTATTCCCTGGACCATGTGAAACCAAGTCAGTAATCAGTTGAATCCTTATACTTTGCTCTAACTTACTCCTCCCTACATTGCTTCAGTTGAAACTGGCTTTCATCTGAGGATGCTGCTTCTCTTGTATTCCTCCAAACTGGTGACTGTTTTTGCCCATGCTCTCTCTCTCTTTTTTTTTTTTTTTAATTAATTTTATATTGGAGTATAGTTGACTAACAATGTTGTTAGTTTCAGGTGGACAGCAGGATGTACATAGACCTGTATCTATTCTTTTACAAATTCTTTCCCATTTAGGTTATTACGAGTATTGCACAGAGTTCCCTGTGCTATGCAGTAGGTCCTTGTTAGTTGTCTATTTTAAATATAGCAGTATGTCCCATGCCCTCTTACTACCCATCTTGTGAATGAGGAGAGTTCCACTTTTCCCTCAATGCCACTTCTAGACAATCTTCCTCTCTCTAATATACAATGCCTCAGTTGCTTTAATCATGGCGATTAGATTATGCTACCTATGTCATCTTCATGTTATCATTCCAGCTCATCCCATCAATCCTTGAAGACTTTAACCTCCTGGCTTATTCTTAATCTCACCAAAATATTTCTGTCATCTTTCCCTATATTCAACATTCACTATTCAATAATCTGATTTATCAGTTCCTTGATTTCTTATCTTCTACTAATCTTGTTCTTCACTCTACCTTAGCCAGATGCCACCTTGTCAAGCTGACTCCAAAACCTTGTTTACCTGTCTAAAATGCAAAGCTTCACTCATATCTAATTTTCAACCTCCCCAATGCTGGAACACCGCTTTTTAACTATCTAGCTCACTGCCCCTATGTCCAGGGACTCCAACAATACTTTGGTTCACTGGAACCTATAATATATTAATCCTAACAAACACCCCCTGTCCCTCTCTGACCTCGTGTCATTTCCTTTTTAAAAAGACTAAATCCCCTGATTTAACATTCAAACCATTTTTTTTCCAGTCACCTTGACTCAACTGCTCATTTCTTCCTTCATTTTATTCATCTGCTGAAAACCTAAGCATGCTGAATCCAAACTAAAAATTTCACTTAAAGAAAAGTCCAACCGTCACACCTGGTCTCACTTTTAATTTGTAACCACTAGTATCAAGTGGGGTAGCTCCTCTTGGCTGCTCCTGCACATGGAACAACAGACTGGCTCCAAATAGGGAAAGGAGTATGTCAAGGCTGTATATTGTCACCCTGCTTATTTAACTTATATGCAGAGTACATCATGAGAAACGTTGGGCTGGAAGAAGCACGAGCTGGAATCAAGATTGCTGGGAGAAATATCAATAACCTCAGATCTGCAGATGATACCACCCTTATGGCAGAAAGTGAAGAGGAACTAAAAAGCCTCTTGTGAAAGTGAAAGAGGAGAGTGAAAAAGTTGGCTTAAAGTTTAACATTCAGAAAACAATGATCATGTCATCTGGTCCCATCACTTCATGGGAAATAGATGGAGAAACAGTGGAAACAATGTCAGACTTTATTTTGGGGGGCTGCAAAATCACTGCAGATGGTGATTGCAGCCACAAAATTAAAAGACACTTACTCCTTGGAAGGAAAGTTATTACTTTGCCAACAAAGGTCCGTCTAGTCAAGGCTATGGTTTTTCCAGTGGTCATGTATGGATGTGAGAGTTGGACTGTTAAAAGAGCTGAGCACCGAAGAATTGATGTTTTTGAACTGTAGTGTTGGAGAAGACTCTTGAGAGTCCCATGGACTGAGAGGAGATCCAACCAGTCCATTCTGAAGAAGATCAGTCCTCGGTGTTCATTGGAAGGACTGATGTTGAAGCTGAAACGCCAATACTTTGGCTGCCTCATGCGAAGAGTTGACTCATTGGTAAAGTCTCTGATGCTGGGAGGGATTGGGGGCAGGAGGAGCAGGGGACGACAGAGGATGAGATGGCTGGATGGCATCACTGACTCGATGGACATGAGTTTGAGTAAACTCCGGGAGTTGGTGATGGACAGGGAGGCCTGGCATGCTATAGTCCATGGGGTTGCAAAGAGTCGGACATGACTGAGTGATTGAACTGAACTGAACATCAAGTGGGACCTTATTGCTGCTTGACATAAAGATAGAAGGGGGAAGTAATCATGACATCCAGAGATATTGCTGTGTTGGGTTTCTCATATCTCTCAAAGTCTTGACTCTGTTTTACCTCATAATCTAGTCCCACTTTTTAGACATCACCCAGCATGCCTTTCTTTTAAAATACCTGTCACCATCCACTTTCTGTATTGAAATTCACTTTTTCTGAGTCTAACTACAGTGTTGTTCTCTAAGGACAAGCATATAGGTGTGTGTTTTCCTTTTTGTGTACATTTTCCCTCCTTAGTAGTAATCAATAATAGAATTGCCAAACTGCTTTCTTTATCTAGAAATGACTGGATTTCAGAATTGTCAAAGTTAGATAGTCATAATCTTTCTTTTAAAAGTCAAGTCTCCTGACTAAGATGTCATTTTACTTCTGGAGAATAATATTTTGGAACTGCCAAACTACAGGTGAAAACTGCATGCAAAGAGGGTTCCTTCTTGTCAGCATGACTTGAGAAGACTAGCAGTGGTAAACTATGTCTCTGAGAAGCTCCAAGTAGGGTCATTCTAAATCTTGTTGGTGTTTGGCATAAGTTGGGCCTAAGGAATCTTCTCAGGGCAATTCATCAACAGACTCCTGGTTGGAAGTAGGTATTGCATGGATAAATTTGGAAAGTCAGAATGCTTAATTTCTGCCTTTTCCCCCATTGAACCACTGAGATTTTATTTAGAGACATGAATAGAAATGGATTCGATGCAGATGTTCTACTCCAACTAATCTGTTTCAAGCATTCTCTTTTATTTTGTCAGCTGGCAAAACCTCTTCAGCATCAGTCCTCATACCACCTCTCCCTAATCCAGCCCAGCACTGTGCCACCATACCATTTACTCTTATATTTTTGAAATAAAGAAAATGAATATTTATATTATTATTTATTCTCTTAACTCAGGAGTACTGGCCTGCACTAAATTGAGACCTTAAGAAACACTGTTTTGGATTTTGAATAGTATTCCAAGAAGAATAGGACCTCAATTTTATGAAATAGTTTTTATTATCTAATTTAATCTATTATATGATTTAGTAGATTATATAATTTAATTTTTAATTAAGTTTCTTTGGATAATATGTGTGATAATATATTAAAGACTATAACTGTGCAAGTCGTGAAACAGTCTGGGAGGCTATACAGTCCTTCAGATGTTAAAGGAGAAAAAACATGAATGAGAGGGTAGCAATGGAAAATGATGAAAGAGGAGATACTATTTTTTTTTTAATTTTATTTTATTTTTAAACTTTACATAACTGTATTAGTTTTGCCAAATATCAAAATGAATCCGCCACAGGTATACATGTGTTCCCCATCCTGAACCCTCCTCCCTCCTCCCTCCCCATTCCATCCCTCTGGGTCGTCCCAGTGCACCAGCCCCAAGCATCCAGTATCGTGCATCGAACCTGGACTGGCAACTCATTTCATACATGATATTTTACATGTTTCAATGCCATTCTCCCAAATCTTCCCACCCTCTCCCTCTCCCACAGAGTCCGTAAGACTGTTCTATACATCAGTGTCTCTTTTGCTGTCTCGTACACAGGGTTAGTGGATTGTTAATAACATTTGTTGCTAGATGGGATACAGATTTTGAGGGAGATAAGATCAGATCAGTCGCTCAGTCATGTCCGAATCTTTGCAACCCCATGAATTGCAGCACGCCAGGCCTCCCTGTCCATCACCAACTCCCGGAGTTCACTGAGACTCACGTCCATCAAGTCAGTGATGCCATCCAGCCATCTCATCCTCTGTCGTCCCCTGCTCCTCCTGCCCCCAATCCCTCCCAGCATCAGGGTCTTTTCCAATGACTCAACTCTTCGTATGAGGTGGCCAAAGTACTGGAGTTTCAGCTTTAGCATCATTCCTTCCAAAGAAATCCCAGGGCTGATCTTCTTCAGAATGGACTGGTTGGATCTCCTTGCAGTCCAAGGGACTCTCAAGAGTCTTCTCCAACACCACAGTTCAAAAGCATCTATTCTTCGGCACTCAGCCTTCTTCACAGTCCAACTCTCACATCCATACATGACCACAGGAAAAACCATATCCTTGACTAGACGAACCTTTGTTGGCAAAGTAATGTCTCTGCTTTTGAATATGCTATCTAGGTTGGTCATAACTTTCCTTCCAAGGAGTAAGTGTCTTTTAATTTCATGGCTACAGTCACCATCTGTAGTGATTTTGGAACCCAGAAAAATAAAGTCTGACACTGTTTCCACTGTTTCCCCATCTATTTCCCATGAAGTGGTGGGACCGGATGCCATGATCTTCGTTTTCTGAATGTTGAGCTTTAAGCCAACTTTTTCACTCTCCACTTTTACTTTGATCAAGAGGCTTTTGAGTTCCTCTTCACTTTCTGCCATAAGGGTGATGGCATCTGCATATCTGAGGTTATTGATATTTCTACCGGCAATCTTGATTCCAGCTTGTGTTTCTTCCAGTCCAGCGTTTCTCATGATGTACTCTGCATATAAGTTAAAAGATGATATCAAAGATGATAAAAGGATAGCTGTGCTTTTCTGAGGAAGACTTGAAGAAATACTTTGAGGAAGGAATTAAAATTTCATTTAGGAGATGTCATATATTTAGATACAAAAGTCTATATTGCATATAGGTATTGTGTGTGTGTGTGTGTGTGGGAGTGGGTGTGTGTGCGCACACACATGCTCAGTTGCTTAGTTGTGTTTGACTCTGACTCCATGGACTGAAGCCCGCCAGGCTCCTCTATCCATGAAATTCTCCAGCTAAGAATACTGGAGAGGGCTATCATTTCCTATCCAGGAGGTTTTCCCAACCCAGGGATTGAACCCACATCTCCTGCATTGGCAGGATCATTCTTTACCACTGTACCACCTGGCAAATCCAATATAAATATTACTTGAAGCCATAAAAGTGGTTAAAGACACCAAAATGAAATTTTCAAATGAAAGAAACTGGCCCCAAAATAAATTCAAAATAATTCCAATTATTAGGCCTCAAGGAATATAAACAGATATATGCACACTTGAAATAGCTACATAGTGGCTGATTATATGAACTTTATCATATTATGTTAAATAATTAACTGTTAATTGGCTTAGTTAAACTTCATTAGACAGTGATATAATGACTATTATATATTCCTTTATTCATTTGACCAATTATATCCTTGCAGTAGATATTAGAAAGTGGAATTGCTGGGGAAAATAAGTTTTACATTTTAGATATGAATACATCTTGATTAACAACCCTTGAAAAACAGTTATACAAGATTATATTTGCAGCATCACTGAGTATGCAGTTTCCTCCTTCTCTGTCAATATTACATATTGCTAAAATATGCATTTAGCATCTGATAAGTGACAATTTTTGTTGTTTTAATTTGGATGTCATGTTTTATTAATAAATTGAACATTTTATACACTTATTAGAAATTCAAAATTCTTTTGCATGATCTTTGCTTAGTTTTGTACAAAGGGGTTCAGATTTTTCTAACTAATTTCCAGAAATTATTTATTCTAAGTATGTTAATATTTTTTCTATTACCAGCTTTTTAAAATTTTCAACTTTTAACTTTGTCATATTTTTATATAACAGAAATTGCAACAGTAAAATTGATTTTCTTTGTAATTTTTTAAAATTTTATTTTATTTTTAAACTTTACAATATTGTATTAGCTCTGCCAAACATCGATTCATTTCTTTGTAATTTAATGTAGCACTGATTTCCTTTACATTTGGTTTGTTTTGTGACACATGCTAAACATTTTCTCAAGCCTAGAATTATAAAACTATTCCCCTTAAATATCCTGGTAATTTCATTTATTATATCTAGATCTGTGGTTCATCTAGAATTTATTTTTGTAAAGAGCTTGAGGTTAACACCTGGCTTTGCTTTCTCTCCTCTATCCTGCCATGTTTTCTCATTTTCGTTTATTAAATAATCCACAGTTGACAGAGCTCATTTTCCACTTACAATGCAAGTGGTTATTTGCTTTGGAGGCAGTACAATGCAGTAATTAAGAGTAAAGTCTCCAATTACCCTAAATAATTCTCCTCTACCCTCATCCTGCCCCTCCTGGTAGGATGTATCGCTGGCTGGTGACACAGCAAACCGTTATACAAAGCCCAAAGCTGTACCACAGGGTGACATGTCTCCTCTAGAGAAAGCTTGTTTATCACCTAAAGACAAACTTAAAATGGCAGCACTGCCTAGATGTTAGTAGTTTTTGGCGCTTTATTCTACCTATAAATAGGTCAGACACAAAGGTTTAAAAGGCAGCTATTAACACCAAATGCTGCATCAAAACTGGAGAAAGTGAGTGAGGAGTTGCCTTTGAGTCCATTCCATCAATTTCATTTTAACCTGATTTATTTGGCTATATGTCTGTCCCCCTCTGCATTTCCTGTATCAGCTTTATCACAAATCAGTCCCCTGCAAGTTGTATTGGAAAAGCAATATGTGTGATTGAGATATTGTTAACAACAAAGTGTGTTCTGGTCCCAGAGCTGTTAGATTATGATTGATAAAATTTAATATTTTGAAGGGAGCAAAAAAAAAAAAATCAGAAAAGACTATTATTCCAACTCCTTTATTTGTAGTGTAGGTGAAGTCCTTTTTATCTTCCCTACTTTCATTGTAGCAGTGTGACTGAGATTCCAATAAATTATTGAATGCAATATCCAGATGTCCAGATGATTTTTTGGTGCTGCTGCTGCTTCTTAGTGGGCGAGAGAAAAGATAGTTGAGGTTCTGGAAAATGTGTCAAAGCTCAGCAATAAAATAAGGATTTCATTGAACAGAAAGTAATGAAATCACCCAATTTATTTCCCTTTCACTGTTGTAATGCAGGTAAATCTTGCTTCATACGCGTCACAAAGCTTGAACGTTCAGGGGCCGGGTACGGGTGTTGCATGGTTTATGTGTGAAGGACTGGAAGGGTACTCATAAATACTTTTAATAAAAAACTGTGGGTTGAAGCAGCTTAGTTTTTCAAATAAAAGAAGTTTCATTTGTGTTTGGGGATCATGGCTTTTGAAAGTCAACTTTTCCCCCTAGTACCAGTCTTCTAATATTGCTGGATGCCTGAGGATTGATATCTCCAGTTCATCTTGAAACTCTTAGGTTTGACTTTTATCTGTTCCATGGAGCAGTTACCTTTGTTTGAGGGCACTTTCAATTTCCTTTCTCAGATCCTGTTCTTAGCTGTGTCACATGCAGATCAGCCAGGCTTGATCAAGATACTAGTCTGAATGAGTGTTGGTAAAGAGGTAAGACCAAGGGTTAGCATAACTTTTCTGTGTGTAAAGAACCATGCAGTAAATACTTTTGGTTTATAAGCCAAGGTCTTTGCTCTTTTAGGTTGAAAGCAGCCATATGTAAACAAATGAATGTTGCCATGTTTCAATAACACTTTATTTATAAAAACAGGCAGGAGGCTAGATTTAGCTCATGGGTCATCATAGTTTCCTGAGTCCTTGAAGAGACTTAGCATTTTTTTTTTTTTTTTTTAGATGCATTCTGCCAGTGGAGATAGCCAACTACTCAAAATCTTAGACCATTAGCAAAACTAAGGGGTATGGACAATTATAAACCCATTTTACAGATAAGTAAGCAGAAGCTGACAAAGATCATGTAATTTTCTAAGACGTGGTACAGGAACATTTGAAGTCAGGCTCGTCCTGGGACCCAAACTTTCTAAACACTTATACCATAATGCTTTTCTTATTAATCAATAGGAATGAAAATGCTACAAAAATCTATTTCTATGAGATGTTTCCATGTATGAAAGAGTTTTTTTTTTAATTTAATAAAATGAAATATGGCATAGTACTTTATCATTCACAGGACCCTGCATGGTTATTATAATTTAAATTTAAGTGTTTACATTTTTATCTGGAGAAAATTTAGTTATGAACTTACTGGTATAGAAAAAGTGTAGAAGACTAAATGCAAGATATATAAAGTCAGCATGAAATATTAGAAAGAGGCAGGAATTTGGAGATAAATGAACTGGTTCTATGACAAGATGTATGAGTTTGAGCAAGTTCCATTTTGAGCCCTCATTATCTCATTTTTTAAATTAGAGCAGCATTAGCTCTATATGTACATTAAAAGTTATTTTGAGGATCTATTGAATTACTACAGACATGCATATATAGATTTATTAATATATAAAATCATAAATAGCATAATACATAAAATGCATAGTATACAGTTAAATATGTATATATATATATATGCAAGCACACATATGAAAGTATATGATGTATGTGAAAGTGTAAGTCACTCAGTCGTGTCCAACTCGTTGCGACCCCATGGATTGTAGCCCGCTAGGCTCCTCTGTCTATGGGATTCTCCAGGCAAGAATACTGGAGTGGGTTGTCATTCCCTTCTCCAGGGGATCTCCCTTTGACCCAGGGGTCGAACCCCAGTCTCCCATATTGCAGGCAGATTCTTTGTATGTGAAAGTATATAAAAAGTTATGCTTTCTTTAGATGAATAAAGAAAGTCTGTCTTTCAGTGATCTCAACCAAAATTGCTTTGAATGTGAAGCAAAAAATGTGAAGAAATTTTCACAGATTTTGAGGCATAATGGGTTCTTAGTGGGTTATCTATGCCATTCCTTTGTCTTTAGGCAGGGATATCCTTAAGCCAATGCAGATTACATCCTGACTATTCCTTTTAGAGAAGCGATTTAGTGAAAGTGCCTATAAACCATTTGCTGATAGAAAGAGAACCTCTTGAATACAAAATTGACTCCCTGATTTTAAGTGACTTTGTGATGACAAGCAAGAGAACTTTTCAAAAACAGAAAAGCAAAAACATTTTTTGCTTTGGCGAGCCAATTGCCTTGCCTGCCTGTGGCTTCCACATGGGGGTTCAGACTCAAAGCATCAGAGGATCCATCTGTACTTACTATGCAGCACAGCACCTCTTATGGTCCAGAGGTGAGTCTTAATATTTTATACCATTAACTGTGCAGTCCCAAAGATGGATTCAGGGCAGATGTTTGATGTTGCGGCATGTTTGGGCTGCTGAATACCATTGTGAATTTCTCTGCCTCTCTTCAACATTTTAATAGTGGTAACAACAATAAATTCACCTTATTTGATGTTTTAGGTAATAATTCACTGAAAGAAAAACAAAAATTGATTTGTTTCTGTAAGGCATCATATTCTCTGCTTTATGAAGAAATAAAAATACTGGCTGTTCAAACTTAATGTGAAGCTTGAGGAAACTCCATGTGTGCCATTAAAAAAAAAGAGAGAAACAAGAGAGAAATATGGGTTTCCCACAGGAAATGACTCTCTTTGCCTGTTTAGCTCATTGCTGCATTTTCAGCTTCTGGAGCAGTGCTTGGCAAAGAGTAGTTGCTTAATAAATTAATGGATAAAGCTTATTTTAAATGTCCATAGTATATTCTGCCTGTTTGCTTGACCTTCTTCAACATTAGAATTCATGACAAGGATTTGGATGAAGGCAATTTCAGGCAGCGTGGTGAAGGAGAAGGGAACAATAAAGGAAAGAGAGAAAACCCACAAAAAGGAAGCTAGAGTGTAGGTTATCAGTACAGTAGACCCCTCTGAGAAGCTGTGTAGAACACACCACACGATTGCCCCATCACAGGGCAAGGAAGCTGGAGTACTTACCTACCAATCCTCTTACCTCCTAGGTTGAGAGTAACTCCTGAGGACATTAAATCCCCAGCTGACATACCTGGGTTGCAAGTCATACTATGCTCAAGGAATAAGTAAGTCCATAGAGTAGTTTCAGGCAGAGAGACCCAGGTGCTGAAGGTAGCAAGTCACCACCTGTAATTACCTCCCGAAGTGTCAGGTGGCTTCCTAGAGGGGCTGAGGGAATATGGGGGCATCTTCAGTGGCTTACAGTCATGCCTCAAAAGAATTACATAATGTGAGAAAATTCAAGAAATTTGGTTTGGTATTTACATCTATGACAGTTTTAATTAAAAAGGTCATAGAGACTTATCTAATAAGGTAAGAGGATACATAAAAGTTCAAAGATAGCAATTTGGAAATTTTATGTTTTCCACATACCTGGCCCTAGTATTTCTAAGTAAATAGGTTATTTTTCAGTTGCTTCTGATTACTGAAGAAGTGATTGGACTGTACTTACTCTACTCTTAAATGCCTAATTGAGGCAATTGGACAGTGATCTCCTTGATTAATCATTATGCTGAAGATGATAATTACAGTTTCTACCTGTCTTATAAAAGAGTAAGCCTAGTTGCTGGATGGGTAACTTCTTTTCTATAGTCACAGACATCTGACATTCAACATCTCAAAAATTTCAAGTAAGAGACACAAGCCAACTTCACTGTAGATTCAGGAGCTGAAAAGTATATACAGTAGCTATGTTAAGGCAAAGCAATATATAGTCTTGATATTTTATGGCTGCATGAACTATAAGTAAATACAAGGAGACTGATCTGCAGAGACGAGAATGGGACAGAAGCTCAAAGAAAGCAGAGATGGCCAAGACCCTGATGATTTACCAGGAATAAAGAAATAGAGAGATGGAGGAAGGGAACAACTGTCTGATGGCCTTCCTGTTCTCAGACATGTTTCCTATATTTGTTTGCATGAGATTTCTCCTGATAGCTTTATATCAGTCCCTACTTTTCATTTAGAATGCTTTAAGTAAACTTCTGGCCCTGCCATGCAAACACATCTAGATCAGACAATGAACAGACTACGATCACAGCAGAAATTAGAATGTACTACATCAACTAGATCATCGTGGTAAAAAACTGTAGCTCCTTGGGATTTGAAACTTAACTCCAGCAATTAATTACTAGTTCAGTGACCTTTGGGCAAGTTTTCTTAAGCTTTTACATTTAGCATTTCACATGTGGCTTCCCTGGTGGTTCAGAGGTAAAGAATCTTCCTGCCAATGAAGGAGATGTAGGTTCAGTGGCTGAGTCAGGAAGACTCCCTGGAGAATGAAATGGCAACCCACTCCAGGATTCTTTCCAGGAGAATTCCATGAACAGAGGAAACTCGCAGGCTACACTCCATGAGGTTGCAAAGAGTCAGACAGGACTGAGTGACTAAATGACAACAATGCAAAATATGCATAATAATAGTTATTAGGTAAACATATAACTTATTGAGGGCTATTTGACATAGTATTTAAACTGGTTATAGCATTTCATTTATTCTCACAATAATCAAATAACATAATTATTTTAAAAACCATTTTATGGATTTGATTTACCTATCCGTTCTTCTTTCCAACAAATGATTGTTGAATATCCTTTAGGTATGAGATACTAAGGAACACTATAAAAATAGCTGAAAAGTAAACTTTTTAGTGTCTCACACTTTATAAATCTAAGAACTAAATTAAAACACAGGCTTATCTAGATTCAAAGCCCAAACACTATCTTTCAACTATGTGACCACTCTTTCCTTTTATATAAAATAAATAGACTTCCCCTCAGGTTTGGCTTTCTCTCTCCTGGGCCATGATCTTTTAAAACCAAACTTCAGAGGCAATGAGCCATCATTTCTGCCATAACACTAGGCATGTAGACCAATCCTAGTACAATGTGGTGGGAAGGCACCAGAGGAAGTTCACTGGGGGGCTGTTTTAGAGTCTGGCTACCATGTCATTTTTCAGAATAAATTCTAGCCTTTTCTCTCTGAAATCTTCAATAATCCAACAAAAATTGGTCTTATCCTCTCTTCAATTCTGGAATAAAATATGGTTGACTCTACAGGTAGTTATCTTGTATTCACAATTCACTTTAGAGTTATACTTATTTATTAATGCATTAAACATCTACTTGTTTAATACCTGCTTTTTGTGAGCACTGACCTGGTTATAGCAGGAAGACAAGGTCCCTATTCTCCTTATAGTCTAATTTGGAAACATTGAAATAAATTAAACCAATCACTGTTTCTGACAGTGATTAGACCTTTAGGGAAAAAAGTAGAGAGTGATAGGGAGCTGCTATTTTAAATTGTTTGTCCAAGAGAGGTTTCCCTAAGAAAGCAGCATGCAGTCAGAAATTTGAATGTCAGAAAGAATACAGCAATGTGGGGATCTGGAGGAATTTTTCAAGCAGAGGAAACAAAAGGGCAAAGGACTCTAAAGGGGAGAAAGCTTATGTTCTGAGAAACATGAAAGAAAAGTATTCACTGAGTTTTCCTGAACAACAGATGAAGTGGAAAGAAGGAGCATAACATAACCTAACCCTGGTATGTATGTTAGTAGCTCAGTCATGTCTGACTCTTTGGGACCCCATGGACTATAGCCCTCCAGGCTCCTCTGTCCATGGAACTCTCCAGGCAAGAATACTCCAGTGGGTGGCCATTCCCTTCTCTAGGGGATGTTCCCAACCCAGGGATCGAATCCTGGTCTCCTGCATTGCAGGCAGATTCTTTAACCGTCTGAGCCACGGGGGAAAACATAACCCTAACTCCAACTTTAACCCTTAAGAGGCTTAAATAAGTTAGTAAGTGATTTAAAGTTACTTTTATTTCTCTGAGTTCATACCGTGTGCCAGCACTGTACTAAGCATTGGGAATACAAAAACAAGCCCATTTACTCATTTTTCACAAGGAAGTCATACACACAATTGCAGTTGGGTAATGGCACCCGACTCCAATACTCTTGCCTGGAAAATCCCATGGATGGAGGAGCCTGGTAGGCTGCAGTCCATGGGGTCGCTAAGAGTCGGACACGACTGAAGCAACTTAGCAGCGGCAGGGTTTATAAGTATTTTCATGATACATGAACTAATGAGTAAACTCTACATTTAAGAGATTCTTATGATAAGTTATAATGAAACACAAGCAATTCGCTTATTTTTTATGTGTTAAATCAACCATTACTTCTTGAGCACTTGTCTATGAGATGTAGATACTTAAAGGGAACCTGAGAGATTCAGCAGAATGAGTCTGAGACTGAAAGTAAAAATTTCAACTTTGTCAGAAAGAAGTACTATAACCCAGACAAATTTCATTTATATGAAACTACTACCAGTAGGTGCTTTGTGACTCTTCAAATCTGGATAAAATCTACTCACTCTTCTCTAGGAGAATCAGTGTTCAGATTCATGTGTGTCCCAGTGGACAGTCATTCATTCCAACCATCACGTCCAGCTCCACCTCTATCTCTGCACAGCCTCATACAGTTTTCCTTCTTTTCCTCACCCTGGTTTTGATCCAAGAGTGGATGGAGCTTTTAGTTCTGTCTACCACATAATGCACTTGCTAAAAACACACTCACATTGTCTTTGGTTTGTATCAAAACACTTATAAAATCTCGTGGAGGAAAGATGTATTGACACAAGAACATAAATTACTTTAGGTTGAGTAGTCTTTTTCTGAAAGACCTTTAGAATTCTGTAAGCTGACTTCCATTTTGTCTCTGTTTCTCTTTTCCCTCTACCTCCCAATCCCATCCCTGTTCACTCCTAATACAAACCACCGCTGGTTCTCTCAAAAGTGTCCTGTCTCCTGATCCATCATATCTTCTGGAGCTCACATGGCCTGTTTTCTTAAATCATCCCCAAACTTCAGGACAGGAGTTTGAGTCAACTCTGGGAGTTAGCGATGGCTGGTGTGCAGCAGTCCAGGGAGTTGCAAAGAGTTGGACATGACTGAGCTACTGAACTGAGCTGAAACTTCAGGCATCTATACATTAACTGTGGGGTTTGAAAAATATTCAGGCACCACATATACTATTATTTAATTTTCCCAATCAAATTGATTTTATATTTTTAGTAAATATGTTTAAAAGTACATATTTATGACCACTGTATCCAGAAAATTAGTGTCATTTATGATAAGAAGAAATTTTTAAAGAGCAATGCACAGCTTTTAAAATGAATATATATATATATATATATTTGTTTGTATAACACTTAAGTGCATCACCCATACAACCAAGTATATCTATCCCATATATTACTAATATCTTCCCTGTTACCCTGTCAAGGTTACTATAAGTAGTTACAAAGATGAAAGAAGTCAAAGTGCTTGGGAAAACAATGGGATTTTATTTAAATTAGGTGCACACTCTGGCTCTGGCTTCTGCTCTCTCTCTGGTCTCTCCCTTTCTGTCTCTAAATGACAATGCATGCAAAAGTCCTTATCAGTGAACCTCAATTCCCCTGAGGGCTGAGCTGATGAAAGCTGCAAAGAAAATGCAGATTGCATCTGTGACTCCAAAGACCTTGCTCAGAGTAAAACAATTTAATAGGAAAAAAAAAGTATTTAGCAACAACCATAAAGTCAATCTCCCTAATTTTAGTTGTGGAAGTTCTTGCAAATTGAAATCCATAGGAAAAAAACCTCTGGTAAACTCAGAGCTTAAGTGTGTGGGAGGTCTTTGAAAAGATTTCATTTCATACTCTATGTGTAAGCAGGAGTAGTAACACATTTTTGCTAGGAGTTCTGCCTCATTTCCTTGAAAACTCTACCTTTTATATTCTACATAGGTTGCAAGTTTTGAAATCGAACTTTCTGATTAAACCATCATGATGAATAAAAGGGCATATTATGTACTGTGTAAGAGAGGATTCTGGTTGGTGTAGCTGTTCATATTTACCCCTCTTACCAAGGAGCCTGGAGCCATACTTCAAGGAAATCGCTCCCTTTTACTGTAATGAGCATCACAAAAATAGATCAAAAGGGAGAGAAGAGTAAGATTGCTCCTGAAAGGATATAGGTTCACCATATTTTCCACCAAAACTAATACCTCCAGCCCTCTTCGCTGATGATCTGGCACAGGAGCTAATTACAACTGAAGCTCTGCCTGAACTCCCTCAGACCTCTGAGAGGCCAGTGATCAGTTTGGCTTTTTTGCTACCATGTGTGAGGACTTTTGTACCAGGCTAGGACTTTCTTTCCAAAAAGGCAGGAAGACTTTTGGATAAAAAGAAATTCTGCTTTGCCTTCCTCTTTGTCCCTTCTCCCCTTCCTCTGCTTTTCCCCTCTCCCTCCATGGTATGACCAGAGTGGTATCCTGAAGAGCTGAAAATGCTTCTGGAGTCAGAATTAGGTAGGAGTCCCTTTCTGGACCTCTTCTAGCTGTTCAGCCTTGGGTAAGTTACTTAACCTTTCTGAACTTTGTATCATAGTAGCTATATCTCAAGGACACTGTGAAAATTAAATGTTATGGTGTTTATAAAGTTTCTTTAACTGTGAACTATGTCAATAAATAAGAATTTCCTTCCATTGTGCTGGAAAGCCCCTTTCACTGTGCCCCTCCAAGCTTAGTGGATGCATTCAAATTTTTAACTGAAATCCAATTAAACCCCAGCATTCTTCAGATTGGCTACTTTGATGGTCAAAATGGAATACTTTCTCTCTGCCATTCATGGCTCCTTAGCAAAATCTTCAAATGTTCATTCTGGAAAAAAGATAACCTTGATCTCTCTCTCTCTCTCTCTTTCTCTCTCTCTCTCTCTCTCTCACACACATACACACATCTGAGTCCATTTCTTCCCACATGCTATCAGTTGAGTTCAGTCACACAATCGTGTCCACCTCTTTGCGACAATAAGGACCACAGTACACCAGGCTTCCCCGTCCATCACCAACTCCTGGAGCCTACTCAAACTCATGTCCATTGAGTCAGTGATGCCATCCAACCATCTCATCCTCTGTCCCCTCTTCTCCTCCCACCTTCAATCTTTCCCAGCATCAGGGTCTTTTCCAATGAGTTAGTTCTTCACATTAGGTCACCAAAATATTGGAGTTTCAGCTTCAGCATCAATCCTTCCAATGAATATTCAGAACTGATTTCCTTTAGGATGGACTGGTTGGATCTCTTTGCTGTCCAAGGAACTCTCAAGAGTCTTCTCCAACACTACATAGTGCATCCTTTATTCACCTGAGGATTGACCTCTTCCAAATACTTCTCTTTTTTCACTTGAGCAACACTTGTATCATTCATTAATCAAGGAACACAAGTAGCCTTAATAAATTTCTTTAGAGATTAGAGATTACTGACTAAAAGTGTGCTGGCATCATCCTTCTTGTGGAATAAAAGGCAGGAAAGTGAGCATTTGCCAAAAGGCACAATCCAAGACCAAGAAAAAGCAGAACAGCCTAGGATTTTTCTGGCTACTCACTCACCAGGCTGAGAGGTTTACTTCTGCCTCCAGCTGGGCTGTGTAGCTTTCTGAGCAGAGAGGTGCAATGACCTTCCATCTAACACTCTTGTCAAGTTGGCGAAACATTCTCTATAGTAAAATACAATGTGATGTGGCTGTGCTTGGAATAAAATGCATATGCTTTGAGTTTCAGCCTTTTTTTTCTTTCATTAATTCACTGAGCATTTGAGCTGGCCACTGGCTGAGCAGAAAAGGGAGTTCCATACCCAGTCTTTAAGAAAATACATTTTATTACATCATCAGACATTGAGATGAGAACAGAAAATGAAACCCATTTAAAATTTCTAAACATCCTTCTTTTGTTGATCATTAACAATACACAGTTCCCAATAACATTTATTTAGTACCTAGCATCTTTAAAAAGTTTTAGAGATATCGCATCTCTATTTCTCTGACACAGGTGCTGTTGGGAGCTCCATTTCATTCATTTATTTATTTATTTTTGGCCTTGCAGCTTGTGGGATCTTAATTTCCTTACCAAGGACTGAACCCGAGCCATGGTAATGAAAGTGCCATCTCCTAACCACTGAACCTCCAGTGAATTAACAGTACCTCTATTTAAAGTGGTGAGAACTGAGATAGAAACTATAGAATCTGCCCTGCATCAACAGCTGACACATAGTGGATACCGTTATCCACTTGAACTTATACTAGGTGATCCTCAACCTGTGTTCTTGATCATTTTGTTCCATCACCAATTATCTGGTGCATAATTCCTTAGTGGGGTGTTTAATCTTTGCATGCCTACTTAAACTTCTTTTCTTTTCAGAAACACTGAAGATTTGCACTCTTCAGTAACCTGATGTCTCAGTCTGTCCTATGCTATCAAACTTATATTGCTCCATCCTTCACTTCTGCTTCTCTTTCATTCACCTAGTTTTAACTATAGGGAATGTGCAAATTTAGAAAACAAGATGGACAAGTCATGTTTAGAAATTTTTTTTTTCAGTCATAGCTTACACTGCTTTTACCATCATTAGTCATAAAAAATGAGTCCATTGATAGAAATTCAAATCCAGTCTTGAATGTATATTATAATAGACCAATTATTTCATAGTTATTTCCTTGTTCTGTTTATTAAACACTTTTCTCTCTGAAAATCTTGTTGCTAAGCCAATAGGAAAAAAATCTTTCAGCCCCCTCCTCACTATTATTCTATATATTTTTCTTAAAAAAAAAAAGGAAATGGTTCTCATTAGATTCATTATTCTCAGAAAACCAAAGAGCAGCTCACTTGCTCTCTCCATTTATTTCTGAAGTTTTATAAAAATCCCTTTATACCAAAAAAGAGAAATTTAACATGGTTTGTAAATCAATTTGACACCAGACTCTCTTAGAGTATCTCTTTACTTCCTGCTTGCATATAACCATTCCAAATTTATGCCCAATATCAAGACTTAGCTATTGCCCCTTTTACAGAATTGGACAGTAGTATTGTGCTTTATTAGGTTATGTCATGTTACTGAGTTGTACTAGGAAACACAGTAATATTGCAAACTCTGTAACTGAAAATGTGGTGGAAATCATCTTGAAAATGATGGTGGAAAATGAAACTGGTCTAAGTAGACATATTTTTGTATGCTACTTAATAAAGACCTGGGAGAATTAATTACAGTACCAAGAATTTCAGCTTATTCAAAACCACCCAAGAAATAAGAAATAGTAACAATTTTGGTGTTCTCCATGAGCAGCCCTCTTCCAAGGGGCAAGTTAATAGAGATATAAATTCAGAATCACCTTACTGCAATGTCTTGAGATCCATAAAGAGTATTTTGATTACAAAAGCTACACATGTTGTATCTGGGAATTCAGCAGAACTAATGCAGAACTAGAGAATTGTTCTTGATAATTTTCACCAGTTCCCTTTCACTGGGCAAAGTACCAGCTTCTGGCACAGGAAGATGTTTTTCCATGGGCAAAAACAAGAACATGTACCTCCAATGTGGGAGCTGTATCATGAAGGTGAACATGTGCTCCTTGGTCCTGTTTACTTCAGCACCAGCTCTTAATGCTGAGGCTTCTTTAGAGGATTTGCAAAGGAGGAAAACAATATTTGATTGATGGAGACCCAGGAGCAGAGTAAAGGAAATCTTAGAGCTGAAAATCAGATTTTATGTCCTCAAAGTGATCAAAATTGCTGTTGAGGTGTTGGAAGAGAGAAAATGAGCGCTGGACTGGGGGCAGATCATATGGTCTATGTCTTGGATTAGATGCTCATTAGAGAGGCAGTTAAGTGGTTAAGCAAATGTCCTCTAGAGCAACGATATTTGGAATTAAATTTTATTTCCTTTACTTACAAGCACTGTGAAGTAGGATAGATCCATCAATTTTTGAGTTTCGTAGGCGGAGCTGGAGGGAGGTGGACTTCTTTGCAGAGGAAAATGGGAAGATTTAGATTTCCCTTGCTCTTCAAAGAGAGGACTGTAGTGAGAACATTATAGAAAAGAGAGAGAATAGACATAAGTTATAGAAGGAAGGAACTAAATAACTTTTAAGAAGTAAATATCTTATATTGGATTTTAAGGTGTTTGGGTCACATATTACTAAATCAATAAGCTTGACAATAGAGGCACAGAGTGTGGTAATGGTGGTACTCCAAATTTGTGTGTGTGTGTGTGTGTGTGTTAGCAGGTGTGTATTTCTATATGTAGGCGAAGATAAGTGGCGAGTTCCTGCTTTGCAGGGACAGGTGGATGCAGACAAATTAAGAACACATGTGAAGGGAAAAAGGGGAAAAAAGAGAAAAGATGCACAGGAGTAAGGATATCAGAAAGGGAAAGTGAAAAAGTGAAAGTGTTAGTCACTCAGACATGTTCAACTCTTTGTAACCCCATGGACTGCAGCCCAGCGGCTTCTCTGTCCATGAAATTCTCCAGGCAAGAACACTGAAGTGGGTTGCCATTTCCTTCTCCTGGGGTTAGGGCTAAGGTTAGGATCTTCCCAACTCAGGGACTGAACCCAGGTCTCCTGCATTGGCAGGCAGATTCTTTACCATCTGAGCCACCAGGGAGCTATTTCTAAAGCCTGAAAACACAGCACTCCCCACACCAACCCAAGAATTTGCAGAACTCTTTGGAAAGGCATTGAGCTTTTGTGTTGGTTTGTTTGAGCTTGGAGTGGCAGTTTATGCCAGTTTATATGTTGCAAGGGGCAGGGACATCCCAGTTAACAACTGGAGAGAATAACAGAATAACATGTTGCTTGCGAGAGTGAGTCCTGGAACCAGACTATCTCCTTTTCAGTTCTGCCTTGATAAGTAGAAACTGTGTGGTCTTCAGTCAGTTGCTAATCCACTATGGATCTCAATATTCTCCTTTGTTAAATGAATGTGATATTGGTATCTACATTCCAGGGTCATCAGGAAGAGTCAATGAAACTGCTTCACTGAGTGTTTGGTACATAGTAGTTATTCTTGATATATGAAAGAATAAAAGAAAAATAAAGAAGATTTAAAACACTGTAACAAAGTAATTCATGCATTGCCAATCAACAAAGATTCAATAAATAGTTTTATTTTTACTTTGAATAACTCAACTACTCTATGTCCTGCTTGAAGCATGGACCTTTTCCTGGTGAAGATTTTTGCTGTCTCTATCTTTTCAAGTGCTGTTCTCTCTTGATCGGGGTCACAAACCCTGGGTACCCACAGACTTCCTCTCAGTTATGAGAGTTGGCAAACCACTGGCCTCCTTCTGTGATGGGGGCTGGCACCACCAAACATATTCTCTGACTGTGATTCTCAGGTCTTGGCAGCCAATACACAGTTTTCTTGCTTTAATTGGGCTGAGATTCATTCCTACATGTGGCAGCTGCAAAGATGTATTCTCCTTACAATTAGGCATTGCAACGCTTAGCATTGCTTGGACTTAATTTTAAGTACATTTTGGTGGCCCTTTTCCCTCCACTGCACCTTGGTTGCTCCAGGAGAGAGCATATGGCCCAGTAATTCTTTAAAGCTCATTTTATGGGCCATTCTCAGGCACTTCCTGCTGGCCTTTGGAACAGAGCCTTGTTTGTGACTGCATTTTTGCTTATGCTCCTGCCAAATGCTTCCTCCAAAACCAGCAATAAAACCGCAGGATCCGATAAGCCCTGGTCATCAGAATGGCTTAATGAGAGCAACCTCGGCAATTGGGGTCTTTAATAGCAACCAGCACGGCAGGACTTGTGCCTTGAGTACCAGGACAGCCTGGGCAGGTCACCTTTGTGGTTTATGGGAATTTCTCCAAATAATACAAAATTTGAGACCATCTCAGGGAACGATCTCACACTAAGCTATTTTTCTCTTAAGCAAAAAATGGATAGGACAAAAACAGAACAGGGTGGTTCTCTCTGGATTCTCCTTATAGAAGAATAGATCTGGAGTTTATAAAGGTCTTACAGAGAAAAGAAAATATCACTGGGCTTGTATGGCTACCTTCACTGTACATTGCTTCAAAATTATGTGAATTATGTTGGCTGGCAGAAATGTACTTGAAATACAGGTTGGATACTTAAAACAGATTTTGTTCAAAGTATATTCACATGAAATGTCACTTAAGGTAAAATTAGATCTTGTCTATGATCTCTGTGCTATTAAACAGTTTTAAAATTTGAATTATTAATTAAAACCTATGAACTAGTACTATTTTAAAATGATTGTGTTTTGATTGCTAACAGAACTTGGGTGGCTTTCAAAGGAAGTTGATTTCCTTTTATGTTAGCTAATAGAAACCCCATTGTAATCATAAAAGGCATGAAGACATTATGTTACAAGTGGATGTTATTTAAGTGGAAGTTAACACAGAATATATTAAAGTACCCATGGTCTTATCAACAGCGTGTTATAATGGCTTCTGATTAACACTGAAAACATGATTGACGTTAGTGTGAGCATGGAACACTGACAATGGGACACTGAGAGAATGTAATTGAAAGCTTGTTAATTTCGTACAATCATTCAATTTCTCTCTACTCCTTTGTGACAGCTTTTGTTTTTATGACCATTAAAAAGTCATGACAATTTAATGAGACTTTTCAATGATAATAGTAATGAGGGGGAAAAAAAAAACCTTAAAATTCTCACTTGTTATCACTGCTAGAAATAGAAACAATCAATATATTAGCTTTTGGTTTTAAATACAGTTTGTTAGCCTGATTCATAATGCAGCTGCTGCTAAGTCGCTTCAGTCATGTCCGACTCTGTGAGCCCACCAGGCTCCCCCGTCCCTGGGATTCTCCAGGCAAGAACACTGGAGTGGGGTGCCATTTCCTTCTCCAATGCCTGAAAGTGAAAAGTGAAAGTGAAGTCGCTCAGTCATGTTCGACTCTTTGCATATGTAAAATGATGCAAACAAGTCTAGTCAGTAATTGACATTAAGTGTACCAACATGTTATGGGCTGACGGTTATACTACAGCCAAAGAAGAAAGGGGGGCATATTTGTTTAAAAATCCTCTAGAAGAAACATGCAAGGCACTCTAGTTCCCTGATAGCTCAGTTGATAAAGAATCCACCTGCAATGCAGGAGACCCTGGTTCAATTCCTGGGTTGGGAAGATCCACTGGAGAAGGGATGGGCTACCCACTTCAGTATTCTTGGACTTCCCTTGTGGCTCAGCTGGTAAAGAATGTGCCTGCAATGTGGAAGACCTGGGTTTGATCCCTGGGTTGGGAAGATTCCCTGGAAAAGAGAAACGCTACCCACTCCAGTATTCTGGCCTAGAGAATTCAATGGACTGTATAGACCATGGGGTCACAAGAGTTGGACATGACTGAGAAACTTTAGCTTTCTAGAACCTAAGCAGGTATAAAGCTAATGACTGCTGAAGATGAAAGGAAAGAGATTTAGTTGGGAAGAAGCAGACTATATCTTGGATAAATATTTTCATTATTAAAAGTAGAGCATATATATGTATGTATATACGTGTATCAGTTCAGTTCAGTTCAGTTCAGTCACTCAGTCGTGTCCGACTCTTTTCGACCCCATGAATCGCAGCATGCCAGGCCTCCCTGTCCATCACCAACTCCCGGAGTTCACTCAGATTTAGGTCCATTGAGTCAGTGATGCCATCCAGTCATCTCATCCTCTGTCATCCCCTTCTCCTCCTGCCCCCAGTCCCTCCCAGCATCAGAGTCTTTTCCAATGAGTCAACTCTTCGCATGAGGTGGACAAAGTACTGGAGTTTCAGCTTTAGCATCATTCCTTCCAAAGAAATCCCAGGGCTGATCTCCTTCAGAATGGACTGGTTGGATCTCCTTGCAGTCCAAGGGACTCTCAAGAGTCTTCTCCAACACCACAGTTCAAAAGCATCAATTCTTCAGCGCTCAGCCTTCTTCACAGTCCAACTCTCACATCCATACATGACCACAGGAAAAACCATAGCCTTGACTAGATGAACCTTTGTTGGCAAAGTAATGTCTCTGCTTTTGAATATGCTATCTAGGTTGGTCATAACTTTCCTTCCAAGGAGTAAGTGTCTTTTAATTTCATTTCTGTGTCACCATCTGCAGTGATTTTGGAGCCCAAAAATATAAAGTCTGATACTATTTCCACTGTTTCCCCATCTATTTCCCATGATATGATGGGACCAGATGCCATGATCTTCATTTTCTGAATGTTGAGCTTTAAGCCAACTTTTTCACTCTCCACTTTCACTTTCATCAGGAGGCTTTTTAGTTCCTCTTCACTTTCTGCCATAAGGGTGGTGTCACCTGCATATCTGAGGTTATTGATATTTCCCCGGCAATCTTGATTCCAGCTTGTGCTTCCTCCAGCCCAGCATTTCTCATGATGCAACTCTGCATATAAGTTAAATAACCAGGGTGACAATATACAGCCTTGACATACTCCTTTTCCTATTTGGAACCAGTCTGTTGTTCCATGTCCAGTTCTAACTGTTCCTTCTTGACCTGCATACAGATTTTTCAGGAGGCAGGTCAGGTAGTCTGGTATTCCCATCTCTTGAAGAATTTTCCACAGTTTATTGTGATCCACACAGTCAAAGGCTTTGGCATAGTCAATAAAGCAGAAATAGATGTTTTTCTGGAACTCGCTTGCTTTTCCCATGATCCAGCGGATGTTGGCAATTTGATCTCTGGTTCCTCTGCCTTTTCTAAAACCAGCTTGAACATCTGGAAGTTCATGGTTCACATATTGCTGAAGCCTGCCTTCGAGAATTTTGAGCATTACTTTACTAGCATGTGAGATGAGTGCAATTGTGTGGTAGTTTGAGCATTCTTTGGCATTGCCTTTCTTTGGGATTGGAATGGAAACTGACCTTTTCCAGTCCTGTGGCCACTGCTGAGTTTTCCAAATTTGCTGGCATATTGAGTGCAGCACTTTCACAGCATCATCTTTCAGGATTTGAAATACATATATATGCTCAACTTTTAATAATGAAAATATTTGTCCAAGATATAATCTGTTTCTTCCCAACTAAATCTCTACATATATACATATATATGAAATTACATATATACATTACATCAGTTCAGTTCAGTTGCTCAGTCGTGTCTGACTCTCTGTGACTCCATGGACCACAACATGCCAGACTTCCCCATCCATCGCCAACTCCCCATCCAACCATCTTATCCTCTGTCATCCACTTTTCCCACCTTCAGTCTTTCCCAGCATCAGAGTCTTTTCCAATGAGTCAGTTCTTCACATCAGGTGGCCAAGGTATTGGAGTTTCAGCTTCAACATCAGTCCTTCCAATGAATATTTAGGACTGATCTCCTTTAGGATTGACTGGTTGGATATCCTTGCAGTCCAAGGGAGTCTCAAGAGTCTTCTCCAACACCATAGTTCAAAAGGATCAATCCTTTGGTGCTCAGTTTTCTTTATAGTCCAACTCTCACATCCATACATGACTACTGCAAAAAACACAGCTTTGACTAGATGAACATTTGTTGGCAAAGTAATGTCTCTGCTTTTTAATATGCTATCTAGGTTGGTGATAGCTTTTCTTCCAAGGCGCAAGAGTCTTTTAATTTTGTGACTGTAGTCACCATCTGCAGTGATTTTGGAGCCCCCCAAAATAAAAACTGTCACTGTTCCCACTGTTTCCCCATCTATTTGCCATGAAGAGATGGGATTGGATGACTTGATCTTCGTTTTCTGAATGTTGTTTTAAGCAAACTTTTTTACTCTCCTCTTTCACTTTCATCAATAGGTTCTTTAATTCTTCTTCACCTTCTGCCATAAGGGTGGTATCATCTGCATATCTGAGGTTACTGATATTTCTCCCAGAAATCTTGATTCCAGGTTGTGCTTCATCCAGCCTGGCATCTCACATGATGTACTCAGCATATAAATTAAATACGCAGGGTGACAATATACAGCCTTGATGTACTCCTTTCCCTATTTGGAACCAGTCTGTTGTTCCATGTCCAGTTCTAACTGTTCCTTCTTGACCTGCATACAGATTTTTCCGGAGGCAGGTCAGGTGGTCTGGCATTCCCATCTCTTGAAGAATTTTCCACAGTTTATTGTGATCCACACAGTCAAAGCCTTTGGCATAGTCAATAAAACAGAAGTAGGTAACAATAACCCTGTGTACGAGACAGCAAAAGAGACACTGATGTATAGAACAGTCTTATGGACTCTGTGGGAGAGGGAGAGGGTGGGAAGATTTGGGAGAATGGCATTGAAACATGTAAAATATCATGTATGAAATGAGTTGCCAGTCCAGGTTCGATGCACGATACTGGATGCTTGGGGCTGGTGCACTGGGACGACCCAGAGGGATGGAATGGGGAGGGAGGAGGGAGGAGGGTTCGGGATGGGGAACACATGTATACCTGTGGCGGATTCATTTTGATATTTGGCAAATCTAATACAGTTATGTTAAGTTTAAAAATAAAATAAAATGAAAAAAAAATGAAAAAAAAAACAAAAAACAGAAGTAGATGTTTTTATTGGAGAAGGCAATGGCACCCCACTCCAGTACTCTTGCCTGGAAAATCCCATGGATGGAGCAGCCTGGAAGGCTGCAGTCCATGGGGTCGCTGAGGGTCAGACACGACTGAGCAACTTCGCTTTTACTTTTCACTTTCATGCATTGGAGAAGGAAATGGCAACCCACTCCAGTGTTCTTGCCTGGAGAATCCCAGGGACGGGGAAGCCTGGTGGGCTGTCGTCTATGGGGTTGCACAGAGTCGGACACGACTGAAGTGACTTGGCATAGCATAGCATATATATATATATATATATATATATATATATATGAAATTTACATATCAGGTCTAGTGATTTATTTTTTTTAATTGTCATTCATGAAAAGGAAGCAAAGTGCACAAAAAGAATACTCATTTGGGAAATAATACTTGGAGAGAGAAAGTGTGTGAGACATACAATATATTTCTCACACCATTGGCCATCTAGATGGTATTAACACTTGGTGTGTAGATGGAGAACAACAAATTTTTTTGGATATTTCCTCTCAAACATAATAGGTGAAAGTTCACAAAATGTGAGTTTCTACTTTTTCTATTCAGCTGCACAAGATGTCTGGAAAAGTATCTTTGGTTAGAAAAGTGTAATATTTACTCTATAAACCTATAAACCTATTACTGTGAAAGAAAGGGCAGTAGATTTTGGTAGACAACTAGCAGTCTCTACAACAATTATTACAACATGTAAATCATATTTATATGTATGTATATATATATATTTTGTTATATGTTTTGTAATTGGTCTTCTACTTTTACCTTAAGTGAATATAATAAGGGCAAAGTCTATGTCTGCTTTATTTACTAATACGTCGTTTACCCTTAATACCCTTCCTATCTTTTAGTAGGTATTCAATACAAATTTGTTAAATCACTGACTAACTGACTGAATGAATGAATACAAGTGATTTTCCAGGCAAAGAAACTAAGGTTCAGACAAGTTATACAGTTTAGCCCTTTCTAGAGGCTGCTGCTAAGTCGCTTCAGTCGTGTCCGACTCTAGAGGCTGGGTGACCATTTTCTAGGAACGTTGAATGATTTATAACTCAGATGGATAGCTTAATAAGACAGTTGGTAAGCTCTCTTCCAACACTGAATGTCTATGATTCTTCGGTGTTGTAGGAAATTACAACACTCCAAACAGGACCACGAAGCTGCTTTGTGAAGGAGTAGATCAAGAGAAATTAGAAGATTTACCTTTTTTCTTGTTGGTTCAGTCACATATTATTCTTTCCCTCACAACATTCCAAGCTAAGCTCTCACAGGCTTCATCCCCATATCAAAATGGTTACCATTAATCTAAAATGCTAGAAGATTGCAGCAAACTTGCCACATACCTCTTTTAAATCATGCCTTCCTTGGGCAGAAAAGTAAATATGTGCTGTGTTTAAAAGATTTCCTGTTGAGTTTCAGGCTGCCTGGGAGAATAAAACAGATAGTGAGTTATGTTAATAAATGTCTTTATCACATATTCTGCATAGTTGTACTAAATAAAAAAAGGAAAGACAAAATTTTGAGAGGTATAACCAGTGTACATCAATTGATTATCAACTAAATCTTTTGGTCAGACAAGTGTGAGTGTTCATTGCTCTTGCCAGTTTTTTCTTCTTAAAATTTTGTTCTGCAAAGCAATTAGTTCTAAACCTGCTTTTCTGTTTTTCAAGATATCGAAGACTTCGAAACCAAAACAAGAAGCACAGTGTCCGTCCGAGAAGGTCAAGGTGTGGTGCTTCTCTGTGGTCCACCGCCACACTTTGGAGGTATGGTTACATTCGGTCACACCATTAATTCTGCCACTCAGGGAATAAAGTAGGCATAGTAGTCCTTAGTGCCAGTGGTAGCCCTCCATCAAATCTAAGGGACTATGAAAGTTTTTCTGGCTCATCCTGCTGCATCAAGTCCTAATCCAAATCTTTTCTTTTAAAAACATATATTCAATCACTCACTCAACAGATATGTCCTTAAAGAGATGCAGTATGGCCCTGTACACATGTGTGAGCGTTGGGGCTTTGCATTGAAATGATCACAGATGTAATCTGTGGTCACCCTACATGACAAAGAACGATTTGTTTAACCTTTTTAGGCTTAATTTCCTCAGCTGTAAAGTAGAGATACTAACTGATGCCTATACTATAGGACAGTCATGAGTGTTAAATGAGCTAATGAAAGTGTGAAAAGTGAAGTTGCTCAGTCGTGTCTGACTCTTTGCGACCCCATGGACTATAGCCCACCAGGTTCCTCCATCCATGAAATTTTACAGGCAAGAGTACTGGAGTGGGTTTCCATTCCCTTCTCCAGGTGTTCTTCCTGACCCAGGGATCGGACCCAGGTCTCCTGCATTGCACACAGATGCTTTTACTTCTGAGCCACCAGGGAAGCTCGAGCTAATGAATGTAAACCAATTAATTTAACGGCCAGTATTTTATTTTAAAAAGAAAGATAGGACTGTTATTTTATTTTAATTATTGGGTTCCACGAGAAGCAAATTTCAACAGTTGTTCTGGAAACCTCATGTTAATTATTGGAAGAGGAAAGTTGCCCCTTTAATTGGAAGAAAATGTTACAGGACACCAAATCAGGTTATCTCCTGGCAATGGTGAAAATCAAGCAGCAAATGCTATTCTCTGCTTTGGAAGAATCTGGATTAACCGGTGAACTACCCAGTTGCCAGGGATCTAAAGCACCCACTGATTCTCACCCCACTGGTTTGCAATTTCTTAAAATCTGGACAGTTTGGTACAATTTGATAGATTCTCAGCCAACTGTGAACCTGGAGGAAGTCAGTGTAAAAATATCCATAAAGTCATTTCAGTTAGTACAATCTGATATCACACTATGTTATGAAAGTGAAAGTGAAAGTCTCTTAGTCATGTCCTACTCTTTGCGACCCCATGGAGGATACAGCCCCTGGAATTCTCCAGGCCAGAATACTGGAGTGGGTAGCCTTTCCTGTCTCCAGGGAATCTTCACAACACAGACATCCAACCCAGGTGTCCCACATTGCAGGCGGATTCTTCCAGCTGAGCCACAGGGGAGACCAAGAATACTGGAGTGAGTAGCCTATCTCTTCTCCAGGGGATCTTTCCGACCCAGGAATTGAACCATGGTCTTCTGCATTGCAGGCGGATTCTTTACCAACTGAGCTATGAGGGGAAAGCCACACTATGTTATAGTTCAGTTCAGTTCAGTCGCTCAGTCGTGTCTGACTCTTTGCAACCCCACGGTCTGCAACATGCCAGGCTTCCCTGTCCATCACCAACTCCCGAGGCCTGCTCAAACTCATGTCCATCAAGTCAGTGATGTCATCCAACCATTTCATCCTCTGTCCTCCCCTTCTCCTCCTGCCTTCAATTTTTCTTAGCATCAGGGTCTTTTCCAAGGAGTCAGTTCTTAGCATCAGGTGGCTAAAGTATTAGAATTTCAGCTTTAGCATCAGTCCTTCCAATGAATATTCAGGATTGATTTCCTTTAGGATGGACTAATTGGATCTTCTTGCAGTCAAGGGACTCTAAAGAGTCTTCTCCAACAACACAGTTTAAAAGCATCAACTCTTTGGTGCTCAGCTTTCTAGTCCAACTCTCATATCCATACATGACTACTGGAAAAATCATAGCTTTGACTAGACAGACCTTTGTTGACAAAGTAATATCTCTGCTTTTTAATATGCTGTCTAGGTTGGTCATAGCTTTTCTTCCAAGGAGCAAGTATCTTTTAATTTCATGGCTGTAGTCACCATCAGCAGTGATTTTGGAGCCCCAAATCACTATATGAAAATAAAGTATGTCACTGTTTCCATTGTTTCCCCATCTATTTGCCATGAAGTGATGGGACCAGATGCCATGATCTTAGTTTTTTGAAGTAACGTTATAGTTAATTTAATAATAATAGCAAGTACTTACACAATACATATCTAAATACTTTATATGTTTTAGATTTTTAATTCTGTAGAACTACTAGTCGAGGGAGATACTATGATGTTTCTTGTTTTATGGATGAGAATACTAAGATACAGTGAGGGTAAGTAAATGGTCCAATGTCATGAATCTTGTAATCATGAAGCCAGACATCAAATCCATGCACTCTGGGTCCCAGACCCTGGATAGATCCTAACCACCAATGTCTCTTATAATTGATTTCCAGTTTAGAACAGGAGGATTTTTGGAAAGAGATGGACAAATTTTAAGAAATAAGTGAAAACAACTTTTCTTCTAATATTAAAACAAGTATTATTTATGATCCTTTACAAACTTGAAGTTATTTTTGCCATTACTTTCAGTGTCATACAATCTTGTGAAATGCTAACACAAAAAGAAAAAACAAACAAACAAACAAACCCTAATTGGAAGTTAGCAATATTTTTATTCAATATTATTACAGAGTGGTATGTCACTTTGCTCACTAGCAATATTAGGGAAGAGTTACAATACTTTCAATGTTACCTGATAAAATGATATTATTCCAGAGCACACAAAAACTTGATAGTGCTTATTTTTTAACAATTAAAAAAAAAGTGAAAGTGAAGTCGCTCAGTCGTGTCCAACTCTTTGCGACCCCATGGACTGTAGCCTGCCAGGCTCCTCTGTCCATTGGATTCTCCAGGCAAGAATAATGGAGTGGGTTGCCATTTCCATCTCCAGGAGATCTTCCCGACACAGAGATCGAACCTGAGTCTCCTGCACTGCAAGCAGACTCTTTACCATCTGAGCCACCAGGGGCTCCATTTTTTAACAATAGGAAGGTTATTTTCCAGTACCATAATCTAAGACAAAACATGCAAATTGTGTTTGTTTGTACTGTTGGTCTATGTCATTTTATACTCTGACATTGGTCAAAGAGACTTGACAGAATCATAGACTAGTTTCAACTTTGTTTACTCTATAGGAACAGCAGACATGTAAAATATTTCTAAATGAATGTCATTATATGTTTAAAAGGCAGTAAAGTAGGAGAAATCTACAGGAGAAGATTTCCCTGGTCACCTTGTCACCTACCAGTGAAGAAGTATATGTTGATATATATATATTTTTTTAATTGGAGGCTAATTACTTTACAATATTGTGGTGGGTTTTGCCATACATTCACATGAATCAGCCATAGGTGTACATGTGTTACCCATCCTGACCCTCCCTCCCACCTCCCTCCCCATCCCATCCCTCAGGGTCATCCCAGTGCACCAGCCCTGAGCGCCCTGCCTCATGCATCAAACTTTTAAAGTATGTAAAGCTTTCATTTTAACAATGCTTGTTTAATGTCATGAGATTAACTCACAGATATACAAAACCTACCTGAAATTAAGTCTGTTATAACTGAATAATGAGTACCTGTTGCATACAAATTATGACAAATTTGACTGATACCAAATTCTGTTTTGCAATATATAATGCTCTAGCAGGATTCCAAAGGCATTTATCAATATTGACTTCATCCAGGTATTATAAGGATTTTCTTCTAAGAGCCATGGCCTTCTCATATCTACAATGACAGGAATGCTGGAATACTATTAATTTTTCCTTCATATCTCTCTCAGATCAAAACTGAGGGGATTATTGACACCATTTGCTTCAAATATTAATTTATTAAAGTATTAATAGAGTAATTGATTTATTAAATGTTAATAATGGCAATAATAACTACCAGTTGTTGAATTGTTACCCTCAGCAAGCACTATAAGGCTTTCCATTTATTTTCTCATTCCCACTTTTCCAATAATTAAGAATGATAATTTTAAAATAAGAACATTGAGACTCAGACTAAATCAGTTTTTAGTTAGTAAATAAAGACAAGATTCCAACCCAGAACTTTCTGACTTCAAAAATTGCCAATGAATAAACTCTGTGGTTAATTCTTCAACCTCAATTTATTTATTAGTTTCAAGAATCTTATACCTCCAAGTTTGCTAAAAGCCCTAAGAGTGTCTTTACATCATTAAAACATTTCATTCTTCTTTTTTCCTCTCCTTTTTGTGAGGATGAATTGTGCAAAGAAAAACCTCAAGAAAGAAAAGGAATGTGTCTGTCAGATAAGCTTTAAATTGCATTAGTGGACAGCTAGTTGAAAGTGGGCCAACTCTACATACGGACATTGTCTATCTTTGTCTGTAATTTTCCTTGTATTATATATATATATATATATATATATATATATATATATATAAAAAATTCTAAGCTCATTTAGGTGGTTGGGTGAATTCATTTCCTTAGAGTTGTAGGCCTAAGGTCCCCATGTCCTTTCTGGACAGCTGTCAAGAGCCACTCTCATCTTATAGAAGCTGCCCACACTTCTTGCCACATGCCTCTATATTTTCCAAACCAGCAACTGAGAATCTCCTTTGCATCAGTTCCCTGTAATACTTCAAATCTCTCTAACCCTATCCAGTCCCAGAAAGGGCTCATCTGAATAGGTCAGCACCATCAAAGATAAAGCCACTTTTCCAAATCAACTCTGCCATTTATTCTAACATAATCATGAAAGTGAGCGCTCACCATATTCATAAATCCCATCATACTCAGATGGTGGGCAAGGGTCAGTGGGGGGTATTTTAGAATTCTGTCAGCCATAATTCACTTTCCTTCGTTTATTTCCATCTCTCTAAAGGCTCCATATTTGCCTGCACACCTGGCAGTCATAAAGACATGCCCTAGAAGTATACCAACTGGGACAGACAGAGTCAGCAGGGCAAGATGGAGCAAATGTTGGCAAGGCCAAATTTATTTTTATATCCAGTATGTGAATAGCAAAGACCCGCTGTAAATATTAATAAAGCTTCTCATGGAGAAAGGTGCTATAGACGCCGTAGTTCTAGAAGGCCATATGAGCTGAAATTCTCATATCATTTTTTGAAAAATTTGGTTCTGTTGTATGTGTACCTGGTATGTATGGTCTATGTACCTAGTCCACAGCAGTGAATCCCTCAAGGTGTTCAATAACAAGTGAAAAATCATATTAAATATGAAATCAGAACATCCTGAATTCTTCATGCTTTCTCTCTAAGTGTTCACAAAAAACTTGCATTTTTTTTTCTTAACAAGGCCTGTCAAATATGTTTCAGTCTGTTTTATATATTGTTTTTAAAAAAACTTTGGGACAGTAAGAAAAATATCAACTAGGCTGAACACTAGACATTTACCCAACAAAGAATAGCTCCAGGACCCAAACTAACAAACAAACAAAAGAAAGTGTGTAAATGGATTTCCCATGAAAATAATTGGTCATGACTCAATGAAATAGTAGAATAATCAGCATAAGCCAAACCGAAGCAATGCTGTTATATGGATGTCCTTTCTTTCAAATAAACGACAGGACATCTCAGTAGACATTCTTATGGACAATTTTTAAGGCAACAACAAATGCAGACCCAAGAAGGGAGGATTTACATATAAAGTTTATTTTAGCAGAAAGCTACCCACAGTGGAAAAGAAGAGAAGCCTAGGCAATAATACCAGAACACAAAATTGGCACGTTCTGCTGTATCTCTTAGAAATGTGATTTTTGGAAACACAACGGGAACCATTTGCTTTACTCTGTGGAGAGAAGCGTATTTTCTTCCATAATTCTACTTCCTTAGCAGAGATAAGCTGCTTGAATGTGACTGAATATATGCCAGAAGAGACGGACTCATTCTTCCTTTCTGTTCTCATAAAATATGACTTCAAAATACTTCAGAGAAATGTCAGTTATAATGAAGGTGTGGTGGAAAGAACACACTGGATTGAAACATTTCATTCCCCATTAGACCTCATTTTTCTTTCTCCTAAACTCTCTCGCTGGTAGTCTATGACTTCATTTATCTTCACACAATATTTAAAAATCCCTTCCATTATCTGCTATATGTTTTATCCTTAATTTGGATATACACCTCAGAAAAATACAATTCTCTTACTTAGCTTCTTGGTTCTTGGCAGAACTAAAATTTGGATACTCAACTAAATAAAACCCTTTTCTTTCCTCCACAATGTCTTTAGAGAATTCTAAGGTCATTCCTAGAAACATAGATTTATGTGACAAAAAATGGCAATATAACATTTATTTTACTTATTCATATGGGGGAGGGGGTCACAGCTTTGGAATGGCCTTTGAACTGCTATGCAGAAAGGTCTTTACCTCTTGAGATCTCACTCAGCTCAAGGGTGAGCTTTTGTTAACATCCTTCATCACCTGTAACAAAGGTTCTGCACAAGTCAGTTTGCAACAGGACTGAAAATGGAGTTTCCTCTGAATTTTTAAAATGAACATAAAACTCTTGAAGCAAAAGCTATTGGGTGAATCTGAAAATAAGCAGTCAATAGATCTTCATGAGTGCAGTGAATGAGTCTGGCCTCACATGAAATTTTGTTTAAAAATGACAGGGTATAGAAATGATGCATGTTGTCTAAAATAATTAAAATCACCTTCACTGTGAAATAACAGTTTCATCATATTGAAAGTAAAGCAACATTCTTTTCTTTATTTTCTGGATATAAAACTCTCAATCCTGGGCTCATAAAAATCGTAGGTTTAAAATTTGTTTTAGAGGAAATGTTCCATTCTTTCCTCAGATACAACTTTTAGGTTTGTTGAACAATTGGATTTATGCCAGTAGTTAGGAGCATCTATGTCTGTATTAGAAAGATAACACTACTGTTTGAGCACAGCATCTGTATTTGCGTCAATAAAAATATTGACGATTCAAACTAAATTGAAAATCATTCTCAGCAAAGTCTCAAAATTGTGTTCGAGAGTAAAGAGGACAATCATATTGTCCTATTGAGAAAACATGCTAAATTTTCATATCTTCTTTCTACCAATTAGTTTTTTTTTGTTGTTTTTGTTTTTGCTATTTCTGAATATATCACAATGGTGAAGGTAGGTCAAATTGGCAGTGGCAATATTCCTTGTGAATGTTGCTTGAGTGGGTAAAATTTTCAGGTAAATATGCCCAACAGTTTCCTGTTGGCATAATAATAGTGATAATAACCATCATTATTGAACTTCTACCATATATTCACTCAAGAAATATTTATTATATACTTACTAAGGGCCACTCATTTTACTGAGGTTTAGGGATATGGTGGAGAACAAAGCAACAAAGTCCTTCACTCCATGAATCTTACAGTAAAAATTATAATAGAAAATATAAGTATGGCCAATGATGATAAAAGCGTGGGAGAAAAATAAAGAGCATAGGGAGTGAATGGGTGTTGCTGATGTCTACTAAGAGACCAAAGAAGCCTTCACTGACATTTGAGAAAAGAACTAGAGGAATGAGTGAGACACTGAGAAAAGCAGTTTGGGGAGTAGGAGCAGCATGCACAAAGGTCCTGGGTAGGACTGTGTCCCACATGATGGAAGAACAGCAATGAGGCATGTGTGGCTGAAGAAAGCTGAGCAAACAGGAGGGTAGATGAAGATGTAGGCACTACTCTCAAGATGTTTTGCAGCCTTTGGATTTTCCTTTGAGTGAAATTAAAATGCACTACATGATAGTGAACATATAACCACTTAAACAGTGATTACAATGATTCAGGTTAGAGTTAATAGTGACTCAAACCAGGATGAGAGCAGTGGGCAGGTGGAAAGTAGCCATATTCAGCATAAATTTAGAGCATATAGCTGCAATAACTTCCTGAAAGATTAAATGTAGATTTTAAGATAAAGACATGTGTAAAAGATAACTCCAAACTGAGCAGTTGGAAGAATGAAGTTCCATGTACAGGGATAAGGTCAATAAAGGGGGAGCAGGTTTTGGGGTGAGGGAAATCAGGGATTTGTTTTAAGACGTGTTAACTTACAAATGTCTAACTTCAGACCAAAAACTTCCAATAGGCAGCTGAACTGATATGTGTAGGCAGAAAGTTCTGGTCTGAAGAACTAAATTTGGAAGTTATCTTATGTAAATAGTATTTAATACCACATAGTTGGAAATGTATGAGTACCTACTATAGACTGGGAGTTCGGGTGTCCCTGGTGATTCAGACAGTAAAGAATCCGCCTGCAATACAAGTGACCCAGGTTTGATCCCTGGGTCATGAAGATTCCCTGGAGAAGGAATAGCTACCCCCTCCAGGATTCTTGCCTTGAGAATTCCATGGAGAGAGAAGCCTGGAAGGCTTACAGTCCCTGAGGTCACATAGAGTTGGACACGACTGAGTGATTAATAATTTCACTTTCATACACTGAGAGCTCAGCTCAGCCTTTGGTATACCCCGACTCATGTAATAATTTCAAGAAAAATTTCTCCAATTTAAAATAGAGCAACTGTGTTAAAGCGATTAGTGCTAACTTGGCCAAGGTTGTATGTCTGGAATTCAACGGATTGTATCTAAATACCACTGCAGTTTTTCTCCTGCCTAATTTTGTCTGGCATAATCTGACCACAGTTCAGTTCAGTTCAATCACTCAGTCGTGTCCGACTCTTTGCGACCCCATGAATCACAGCACGCCAGACCTCCCTGTTCATCACCAACTCCCGGAGTTCACTCAGACTCATGTCCATTGAGTCGGTGATGCCATCCAGCCATCTCATCCTCTGCAGTCCCCTTCTCCTAATTGCTAAATAAAGTACATAAGGATATAGGAAGTGTTCTAATCTCTACTGGAGAATATGTGAATACCATCCACAGAGGTATACAGTATCAGAACCGGCAAGACTATGGCTCTTCCACTCCATGTAGGACCAACATCTTAGAGTACATTTCTTTAGATTTCACACTCCATATCCACATTCAGAATCTCATTCACTCCCAGGAAAAACATTTTCCTTACTTTTCAGCACATTGAACAGAACTCCGATGTTACAGCCTGTTCAGTTCAGTTCAGTCGCTCAGTTGTGTCTGACTCTTTGAGACCCCATGAATCGCAGCACACCAGGCCTCTCTGTCCATCATCAACTCCCAGAGTTTACTCAAACACATCTCCACTGAGTCAGTGATGTCATCCAACCATCTCATCCTCTGTCATCCCCTTCTCCTCCTGCCTTCAATCTTTCCCAGCATCAGGGTCTTTTCAAATGAGTCAGCTCTTCGCATTAGGCAGCCAAATACAGCCTATTACCACTTGTTTAACCCAGAGTTTCTCAATATTGGCACTATTGACAGCTTAGGACAAGATATTTCTTTTCACAAGGCTTGTCCGGTGCGTTGTTAAGATATTAACGGCATCCTTGGCCTGTACCCACTTGATGCCAGTAGCACTCACTCTCCACTTGTAAGAATGAGAAAATGGCTCTGCTGCTGCTGCTGCTAAGTAGCTTCAGTCATGTCCGACTCTGTGTGACCCCAGAGACGGCAGCCTACCAGGCTCCTCTGCCCATGGGATTTTCCAGGCAAGAGTACTGGAGTGGGGTGCCATTGCCTTCTTTGGAAAATGGCTCTAGACACTGACAAATAACCCTAGATGATCAAACTCACCTCTGGTGGAGATCCACTGGTGTTGCCCAGGTCTTATGTTTGCTATTTTAAGTTCACCCATGGAGGATGGAAACTGAGGAGGAAAGAAGTCTAGTCCTTCTGTATTTTGCCCCATGACTCACCCTGGCTTCCTTAGAATTGGAGCATACCTTGAAATTTACTCAGAAGTTGCCTGGGCTTTCATTCCTTCTTCAGGAAGGATTTACCAGTACCGAAGCTGTCCTAGAAGTCATTGGAAGCTAGTAACCACAGGAACTCAGAGGGCCTTTACTTAATGGCTGTCTGTCCTGGAGAATAAAATGGCAACCCACTCCAATACTCTTGCCTGGGAAATCTCATGGACAGAGGAGCCTGGCAGGCTACAGTCCATGGAATCACAAAAGAGTTGGACATGACTGAGCAACTAAACATTAACAACAAATCCTAGAAACTCAGACAGCCTTTACTTAGTGGTTGTTTGTAGGGCACAAAGGCAATCATCTCCATGATTCCAAACAGGAGGTGTTGTAAATCTAAAGGCATCTAATAAAGTCTAGGTGGTCAAGCAGTAATTGTGGAACAAATGGGAACTCAACTAGGAGTGATTATAAATGTTTCGGGCCAGTTTTCTGGCTTGCATCATAAACTTGCTCAGCACCAATATCAATGACTTCAACCCAGAAAAGAAATCATTCTTCTTGGATTAGGTCTTTACCACTGAGCTAGCATAACCATGATTTACCACCTAAGAGCCAGTCACATTTAACCCTGGAGCACTACACAAGGTTTGCAGTAAAGTACACTCATATCGGAATATTCCAAAGGGGGGATTTATCCACTAAATCTGAGCACTGTGCTTCAGATTCTTTATTCTGCTCATTTATTTTCTACCTCAAGAAACATGCTACCAATTTTGAGACCCTTTCTACAGAGCCAGTAGAAGTTCTCAGTGTCAGTGTTTATTTTTACGGGTGTCTTTCCCATGAGATGCTTCCCCTCTAATAAAAATTACATCCCATATAATGGGTATACTTGCATATATCTTTGTGTTTGTATTTTCAATATAAGAGTACAAGATATAGGGCTATAAAAGATGTCAAAACATAATCAGGCTCTGGGGAAAATAGGATTTTGTGTATGCTTGGCAGAGCAGCCTATAGTATTCAATTGCTTACTGCAGATCTTCCATTTCTAATAATAATAAAATTATAGAGGATGGTGTCAGTGTGAAACTACAGACAATGGCTCAGTGAAGACCAATTATCATTCAGTTCTAATGTTCCTGCTGAATCATCACAGGGAAAATACATCACAATCATTAATAACAGATAAATGTCATAGATGGTGGAGAAAATATTTTAAAATTCAGCAATTTCAACTTAAGTGGCTCATGAATTATACATTTAATTAAGAAAAGCCAAATGGGAAGGATTTTAAACTTCCAATTTGCAAGGTATTTTTCTTCTTTCCCCATTAAAAAATATACAAATTAAGCACAGCAGTGGCTGATGATGGGAAAAAAAAAAAAAAGATAAAAGCCCCCATTGCCGTCTGGCTGTTTGGATGAATGGGAAAAGGCAGCCAGTGGGGAGAAGGAAGCAGGACAGGATGAAAAATAATAGTGACAGAAAGGGCTTGCAACTTTGCACCTTCACTAGTTCCCAGAAGGGTGCAAAAGGACACCTGGAGTCTAGCCTCAGAGCTACTGGCGTCTTGCTTTCTGCTTATTTGCCTGTAAACTGAGGGGGTTGGGCTGGAAGAAATTTCAGGTCCCTACCATTCCAGACATGCCATGAATCTGTGAGTCGAGGAATATACTCTTCAACTTCCTACACACCACCTGAAGGGAAATATACAAGGTGACCACCATTCTATCAAGCCTTCCCTAGTGTGATCTCCCAGAGAAGACTGAATTTTACCATTAACAGCAATGATTTTCAAAGCAGAATTTCCTCACTACCAACACCCCCTGTGAATCTGTTATCAATGCAAATTTTCTGGCCCCTCCTCAGACCTAATGAATAAGAAACTCATTAGTTTATGGTTTTCCAAGTCCTCCAGGTGATAGTGATACACATTGAAGTTTTAAAATCTCTGCTCTAGAGAGACCTTCATAGAGAGGAGAATTACTAACTACAGGTTTTGCAAGCGTGTTCTCTTCCCTGCTAATAGTAGCTATAAGCTTGTTGGAGTAATTTTGAATAGCAGGTTAATCATTTATTCTACAAGATTCTGAGGAATTCGAACCCATGATGGGCAATATGATAGGGGAGGGAATGTGAGAAACAACTGGCCTAGATGTGAGAGGGCTCAGATATACAGGGAGCTGGGATTTTGGAAGTCTGATGGCAAGAAAGAAGGATTAGACATTAGAAGGACAAAGGTTCAAGTTCTATCCTTTTTACATGTTAACAGTATAATTTGGGGAAATTACATTTATACCCCTAGCTCCAGTATCCTTCCTATAGGGAAGGATATATAGTAGCAGGCATATTTGCAATAGCCAATTAACCTCACAAAACAAACTGTAGGAATGATGAAACAAGTATGAAACAAAAGTGCTTCTATTTTTTCAAAATTATTCCTTATGTCATCTTCCTTATTTCTGAACACATTCTTCAAGTAGCTTCTAAATATCCCACTATTGAAGAAGGATACACTACATGTAGGAACAGATCAGAAAGCTTTAGTAGTAAGGTAAAAATGAATTCCCCTAGGGAGAGGTGAAAATTATAGTCTCTGGCCCCAAGATTATAGGGTAAAAGTATACAAAGATTTCCTGAGCACCAGTGGCAATGTGTAATTTCTGTTACGCAAAAGGAGTTGCTTTGGATTTCAGAGGGCTAGAACTTATTCCTCTTCCCACAGAGGCATCGATGAAAGATACCTAAGCTGAACAGAGCCCTGGGAATTTGCTCAAGATCTGTCTTTATTTCACAGAAGGTTCGAAAGATGAAGAGTCACTGACAACAGGGAAACCTGAACTACATTTTTTCCCTCTTTTTTATACTGAAAAAAATTTTACTATCTAGGTGGCTCTCCAGTTTCAAACAAAACCCTTTGAGCATCTCTCTGGTGAAGACAGAGCAACAGGCTTAGAAGTGAAGTAGCAAAGGACATCAGTAAAAAAACTCAGACACAAGAGCCTATATGAAATGATACAAGACTCTAGTAAGGACTTGCCAAGAAAAAAAAAAAAAAAAAAAAAAAAAAAAAACACAAAGATTCAATACCTGGGAATGGGACAAGAATGTCAAAACATATTTTAAAAAGAAGTGAATTTTATTTATGCATAGTTGACCTTAAGGGCTTTCCTGGTGGCTCAGACAGTAAACTAAAAGCATAGACTCAGAAAACTTGAAGGAATGTTGAGAGTGGAGTAAACCATTCATAGAGACATGGGTTTAGCTTCCCATTCACTGCAAAAATAAACTTCTTTTGCAACACCTCAAGCAATTCTCATCCATTCTCTGCTTGATCATATCTAATGATAGAAAACTCATTATCTCCAAAGTATTCTGCTGGTATAGCTCTAAAGTTTGGACTAATCTTCACTGTATCTTAATGTAGTCAAACAGCATACTATAATGTCCACAAGTCCTACTTTTGCCTTCTGGACATCAATGGAGAGAACTTTTTTTTTTTTTTAACCCTTTGTGAATGTCATAGCCATTGGACCTATGAAAACAACTCAGTTATTTTTCTCCATTTCTACCCTCCAGGGTCAAAATCTAAGTTCTTACTACTTTCTTTGGTATTAACTTCTGGACTTGGCTACATTTTGGCTATCTATCTCAATATACTTGAGATTTCAGTTCCCTCTCAATAATGGGTACTCTGAACATAGTATTACAATTCAACTGCAAGATATTTGTAGGCTGTTGAAAATACAGATTCCATGGTACTTCACTCAGATGTTAATAAAACAAATTGCTAGGGTAGGATTAGCTATCTGTACTTTAACAAGTTTCCTAATGTGCTCTGAATAAAGCATAATACTCCAGTCTGAATAGTTCAGAGTAAGAATAAAGAACATTAAAAGAATAATACTGTCCATCTTTTTTTTTTTTTTTTTTTTATAAATGATAACCCATTCTTGTATTTAGTTTTCCTGGTACATTATTCATCCTGTTGTTTATTTTTCCCATTTGCACAATTAAATAATAATTAAATATTCAAATATGACAGGCACAAATTATATAGAGAAGTCTTCTGTGTTTCTTTCCCTTCTCTTGAGAAAGCCACTGTATACATGCCTAGATTTTTAAATTTAAAAATTTGTAGAAACACACACACATAAGTTCTCATACATGTAAATGCATAATTTTTTATGAGATCATACTAAACATTTTTATTTACAATATACTTTTCATGTAATAACATGTCTTAGATTGTTTTTCTTCCTGAACACTAATTTTATAGGCTTAATGACACTTTGTGAATTTTTATATTTCATGCTTAAGTGGCATTTTTGTTGCTGTTCATCCTCTTTGTTATATATTTCTGTCATATCTTATTCATTCCTGAGAATGATACCAGAGTTCTGGCTATTTAGATGAATTTATTCTTACTGAAATAATTTATGAATTGTCGAATTTAATACATTGCAAATACAATATATAATTTAATACATAAGTGATTTAATTTAGTCTGTTTTTTGTAAACTCATTATTTTCTTCTGTCTCTTTTCTATCTTCTTTTTTTTCATTCTTTAAAAAGAATCTGGTTCCCTAAGTATATTGTTAATGCGTATCTGTTTTTTTTTCCTGGTTTGAAAGGGATGATAAAGATGCCAAAATTCACACATTTCCACTTTCTCAAGCACCTTCCCAGGTGGCTTAGTGAGTAAAGAATCCACCTGCAGTGCAGGAAATACAGGAGACTTAAGAGACCTGGGTTTGATCCCTGAGTTGGGAAGATCCCCTGGAGGAGGCCATGACAACCCACTCCAGTATTCTTGCCTGGAGAGTCCCAAGGACAGAGAAGCCTGGCAGGTTATAGTCTATAAGTCACAAAGATTAAAACACGATTTACTCTTTAAGGTCAGACACGATTAAAACAATAGAGCGCACACGCATTTTCTCAAGAGTTTTTGTATATGGATCAGATTTAAGGTCAAAATAGCTTTCAATTCATATTGCTTCATCATCCCTCTAGAGAATTTTAAATCAGTTCTATTAGTGAAAAATGTTTCAGGTTGTCTGCTTCTATCTGAAGAGGACTGCTAGAACATTATAGAAATAATTAGCTTTCAATTTTTTTCTTTTTTGTCTCTGCCATGTCTTGCTTCTGCACTAGTTTTAACATAAGTACAGATGACAAACATGAACTGTAACCTCTGGCTGGACAAGAGGTTCCCAGTTGCTTTAACTGTTCTCCTGTGACTGTGATTTCCAAATGTGTGATGTCCAAGTTCATCTACAATTGAAGACATTTTAACCATCATTAGTATATTTCCCCTTTTCACCCCAGCACCTATAGCTCCCACATATTTGGGGAAGGAGTCATTTTTGAACCAGTTAAGTTCTTCCACTTTCCTTGACATAAGTTCATTTGTATCTAGTTTTCACAATACATACAATTTCTTAACCTTATTAGTACCACACTTACAAAACCTTAATACATGAGACTATTTTCCTTTGCTCAACGACGCGTGCTGGCTAAGTGACTTCAGTCATTTCTGATTCTTTGTGATCCCATGGACTGTGGCCCGCCAGCCTCCTCTGCTCATGGGATTCTCCAGGCAAGAAGGCTTGCCATGCCCTCCTCCAGGGGATCGAACCCTCATCTCTGGCATCTCCTGCATTGGAAGGCAGATTCTTTACCACTAGTGCCACCTGCAACCCCCTTGCTCAATGATATCTAGATAAAATTTAAAAAATGACAACATAGTTTTTGCAGAGATGTACACCAATTCTAACTCTCATATATTGCAGATAGAGATATCAACTAGTGTAACTGGAAAAGTCTTTTGTAGTTTTTTTTTTTTTTAATTAAGTAAAACATACATCTACCCTGTAGTTCACGTCTAGGGACTTAACAAAGAAAAGTGAAAATGTCCACAGACAGTCTTAGAAAATAATATTTATATGAGCCTAATGCATTGGATTGGCCAAAAATGTCACTGAGGTCTTTCCATAACATCGTATGGAAAAACCCGAACTAACTTTTTGGCCAACCCAATATAATGGTCCCCAAATGGAAACAATTCTAATAATCTTCAACAGGAAAGCAGCCAAACACATTGTGGTATATTCATAAAAATGGAATTCCATTCAGCAAGAGAAAGAAAAGAAGTACTGATAGTCACAACTACATAGGGGGACATTAAGATACATTAAACAAACCAGACACAAAGCAGTACATTGGGACTTGGAGGCTGATATGCACACACCGCTATATTTAAAATAGATAATCAACAAGGACCTACCTTATAGCACAGGTAACTCTGTTCAATACTCTGAAATAACCTACATGGGGAAAAATTGATACAAGAATAGCTACATGCATAACTGAATCACTCTACTGTACACCTGCAACTAACACAACATTGTTAAGCAACTAGATTCCAATATAAAAGTTCAAAAAGAAGTGCATTCTCTTTGATTCTGCTTTTATGAAATCCAATAACCTATGATGATAGAACTCTGGTAGTTGTTACAACAGTAGAGGTTGACAAATAAGGACATAATAAAATTTCTAAAGATGGGACTGTTCCATAATTTATTTTAGGCTGGTGATTTCATAGTGCTTAGATTGTTACAATTAACTGAACTGAACACTTAGGACTTGTGCATTTTATAGCATGATAATTATATCAGTTATATATGCCTCTATATATTTATATTCATATTTATATATAAGATTTCCAGAGGTTGATGGATGTTCAGCAAAAATGATATGTTCTCTTTCATCTTCACGCTTTTGTTCTCTGAGCAAGGTTTGTTCATCTGTTGCCTGGATAGCTCCCATTCATCCTACTAGTTTGAGCATGGATTTCTTTTCAGAAGGCTTTTCTGACCACAGATCATTCTAAGCTCCTCATCTGAGTTCCGATGCTTCTGCCAAAGCACATATCAGCCCACATTAAGATTATCCACACTAGTTGTAATCAGTTTACTAGGTCAAGTTTTATAAGGCACAGGTTTTGCTTTGATGTGTTCTAAGTCCAAAAATGGTCACAAAAGAGATATTCAGAAATTGTGTAATAATTGAATGAATGATTCCAAGTGGTAGGGTCCCTGACCTTACACCTTGAAGTAAAATTTTTAGCAAACACCCCTAAACATGATTCATATGAGCATCCTTCTGATTGCTTATTGAGAAGCACAGCTTTAACATGAGCATTGATGTAGAAATTCAGTGTACATTTTGAGCCCATAATATTTTATACCATATAGATTTCCTTAATAAGTTCATCTACTTGTTCCCTTGACATCTCACCATCACATCTTTAATTACACAAAGCCAGTGATGGACAGGAAAACCATATTATCCAAATTGGGAAATACTTAATTAAAAAGAAATAAAACAATTACATCAGGATGACAGGCACAAACTGGACAAAGAGGGGCACAGTTGTATTCTATTTATGGAGAAGCAGGGCACAGAACTCTCAGATAAGAATGAATACAGTAAGGATAATACTTATTTTGTTCTGTTTCCAGATTTATCTTATGCATGGACTTTCAACGATAACCCCTTATATGTTCAAGAGGACAACAGACGGTTTGTATCACAAGAGACAGGGAACTTGTACATTGCCAAAGTGGAGCCATCAGATGTTGGCAACTACACTTGCTTCATAACAAACGAAGAAGCCCAGAGGAGTGTTCAAGGACCACCCACTCCATTAGTACAGCGCACTGATGGTAAGATGATGAGTTATCTTAGGGATAAATTTTGTCTGTGAATTTTGAAACTTGGGGATATCTGCAGAACTTTCTGCTTTCCTCTGTTTCAGTGGAGCCATAATATCTAGGAGTTGAGGTTTAATTCACAAATATGATGAAAAACCACATATTGTCAAAAATAATAGAAAACTATATAATTAATCCACATGGTATAGTATAGATGATTCTGAGAATGCTATGCCACTTCCTCTCTGGATCTGAAACAGATCCTTTCTTCGCTTAAGAAATATTTTATTAAAAAAGAAACAATGTTTGAGAGAGTAGTTATGTGTGTGTGAATGTGTGAATGCTGACAAAATTATTCATTCACCTAATATATTTTTGATGAATATACGATACAGCTTTTCTTTAACACCGCTTTCTTTTCCATATTTGTCTCTTTTGTTCACCCTTTTATTTCCTAGTTGGTAAGGCAGGAAAACAATTCACATCCAAGGAAAGTAAATCAAGTCAACATTAATAATGAGCATTCCAAAGAAAAATGAAACACAAAATTCATACTAATTATATTTCTCCAAGAAACATAATTTAGATTGGTCTCTGATGATTTTGGAGTTTAGTCAAGCCATAGCTGGTACAAGATTTAGAGCTAGAAAACCTAAGAAAGTCATCAAAGTAGAAGAATCCTCTAGTTGATTCTTTAATTAAATATTCACAGTGGTAAATGTAAAGATGGAAATATCTGTTGATGCGTTTTCTGATCAGATTCTGGACTTGTGTAATACGTCTATAGTGTTTTTCTCCTCTCTAAGTTCAAGAAAAGCAGGAATATAATTTAATGATGGCTAACAGAATCATGGAATTAGCTCCATACAGGGAGTTCTTATGACAGAGCTTTTATAATCACTAACTATTCAAATATATTTGCATGGTCTTAATTTAGAATTCATCAACCACTGGACTTATTCTTAAGTCCAATTTCTCCCCTTCAGTGAGTGCTCTGTTCATGATCACAAGAGCTCCTAAGCCAGTAATATGCATAGAAACTATCATATTGGCCTTTTTTCTCCCTATCTACCTACTTTCTTAACTTCTCTTCTTAATTCCTTCATTATTCCATCTCCTCTATTCTTTTCAATACATTTTTGGTAAAAATATACAAAAGCATCATACATAATACTAAAAAAAACCTCTTCTAAAAGTAGTCACTCAAGAAATATCACATGTCAAGGAAATAGAAAAAATAAAATTTACCAATTTATTTGAATGAAGTAGTACTCTGTCTTTTCAACCACAGCCTCTTCAAATGTTTAGAATGATTAAGTTCTAAAAAAGGAAGTATTTTTATTTTATAAAAGAATTTATTTTATTTTTAAGATGCTCTTGTGGAATACAGGGAAATTTGGAATGCATTTATTCTGATATTTTGGTATTATATCTTAGGTATTTCTTTTTTAGGGGAGAGAGGAATGAACTAATTTTTTTAAACAGCATCATGAAGTGATGCTCTCCATCATTCATCATCAGTATAGAAAAATATTGTTAACTAAAGAATAGAATAATCAAATTTTGATAACTAAAGCATTTGCTTCATATAAAATCTCTGTTCTTTAGAAATGCTGCTAGCTCTTTTGGTATTTAACAGGTGTGATGGGGGAATATGAACCAAAGATTGAAGTGCGTTTTCCTGAAATTATTCAAGCTGCCAAGGATTCATCTGTAAAACTGGAATGCTTTGCCCTTGGAAAGTAAGGTTGTTTTTTCTTTTTCTAATTGTTTTAATTAATACAAACAAACAAATATTTTGGTATTCAAATGTTGCCCTATAGGTAAATCAGCAAACATTTTAAAAGCTGGGCAAAAGTGGAACTTTCTGATTGGACTTTAAATAAACATGTCTAATATTAATACTCTAAAAATGATTGGGGAGATGATTCTGCCAACTGGGCCAATATTTACTCTAGTTTAAGCACAGTGTAAGCCACTTAGGCAGCACATTGCAAAGTGATAAGTGAGCTTGCATAAGATGGCAAGCAGGTCACTAAATTTTTGATGTATCCTTCACTCTATTTTCTTGTACATCCAGAAATATATTACCTGGAATGTCTCCTTGCTTAATTAACCAACAACTCTTGTAAATGAAAAACCTGCACAGCTAGTTTCCAAAATAAGGCAAATTAAAGGCCATTGTTCATAGTGGATAATTAGAATTGAGCCAAACCTGTCCTGGTAGGGGAAGCATTTTGCTTTACTACTCAGATAAGTGTTTATAAGCAATAAGTTTGGAAAGCTTTAAATCCAGCCACATATATATTTTTTTTCATGGAATGTTCATAACTGCATTTTAGCAATATTAAAATTTCATTTTGACACCCATAAACACCAGTAACCAAGTAACAAAGTGATAAAATTCCACTTTAAAATATTAATGTATATATGAATTATCTGGAGGATAGTTAAACTGAGATTCAATAGATTTGGTGTGTTATCTGATTTCTTCATTTCCAACAAACTCCTAGGTAATAGTGATTCTTCTTGCCTATAGAAGATACTTTGAATAGTAAGAGACTTTACTCTCAGCACCACTTTTAAGTGCTTGCCTATAAATCCAGAATCTATTCCTCATGTGGGCCTCATATTCAGAAATAATGATTTACATTCAAAACTGTGGGAAACATCCTTAAAAGTCTTCATCCTATTATTAAACAAATATGCCAAGCAATCCAAATAATGTTTGTTCGTTTCTGTGTGCATGCTCAGTGGTGTCCAACTCTTTCCAGCACTAAGGAGTGTAGACTGCTAGGCTTCTCTGTCCATGGAATTTGCCAGGCAAGAATACTGGAACGAGTTGCCATTTCCTCCTCCAGTGGATCTTCCAGACCCAGGGATGGAACCAATATCTTCTACATTTCCTGCATTGCAGGTGGGATTCTTCACCACTGAGCCAGAGGGGAAGCCCAATTCAAATAATGCTGGTTACTAAATATTTTGTAATCAGCATTATTTGGCTCTGTTTCCCTAGTGGCTGAGTGGTAAAGAATCTGCCTGCAATGCAAGAGCAGCAGGAGATATGGGTTCAATCCCTGGACTGGGAAGATCCACTGGAAGAGGAAATTGCAACCCACTCCACTATTCTTGCCTAGAGAATCCTGTGGACAGAGGAGCCTGGCAGGCTACAGTCCACAGGGTCGCAAAGAATCAGAATTGACTGTCAGTTCAGTTGCTCAGTTGTGTCTGACTCTTTGCGAGACCACGGACTGAAGCATGCCAGGTTTCCTTGTCCCATCATCAACTTCAGGAGCTTGCTCAAACTCGTGTCCATTGAGTCGGTGATGCCATCCAACCATCTCATCCTCTGTTGTCCCCTTCTCCTCCTGCCTTCAATCTTTTCCAGCATAAGGGTCTTTTCCAATGAGTCAATTCTTTGCATCAGGTGGCCAAAGTATTGGAATTTCAGCTTCAGCATCAGTCCTTCTAATGAATATTCAGGATATCCTCTAGGATAACTAGTTTGGTCTCCTTACACTTCAACAGACTCTCAAGAGTCTTCTCCAAAAACACAGAGTGCAAAAGCATCACTTCTTCAGTGTTCACCTTTCTTCATGGTTGAACATCCATACACGACTACTGGAAAAACCATAGCTTTGACTAGATGGACCTCTGTTGGCAAAGTAGCATCTCTGCTTCTTAATGTGCTATCTAGGTTGGTCATAGCTTTTCCTCCAAGGAGCAAGCATCTTTTGATTTCAAGGTTGCAGTCACCATCTGCAGTGATTTTGGAGCCCCCCAAAATAAAGTCTGCCTGTTTCCATTGTTTCCCCATCTATTTGCCATGAAATGATGGGACCAGTTGCCATGATCTTCATTTTTGAGTGTTGAATTTTAAGCCAGATTTTTCACTCTCCTCTTTTACTTTCATCAAGAGGCTCTTTAGTTCTTCTTCACTTTTTGCCATAAGGATGATGTCATCTGCATGTCTGAGGTTATTGATATTTCTCCCGGCAATCTTGATTTCAGCTTGAGCTTCATCCAACCCCCCAGTATTTTGCATCATGTTCTCTGCATAAAAATTAAATAAGCAGGGTGACAATATACAGTCTTAACGTACTCCTTTCCAAATTTGAAACCAGTCCATTGTTCCATGTCCAGTTCTAACTGTTTCTTTTTGACCTGCATACAGAATTCTCAAGAGCAAGGAAGGTGGTCTGGTATTCCCATCTCTTTAAGAATTTTCCACAATTTGCTGTGATCCACACAGTCAAAAGCTTAGTGTAGTCAATAAAGCAGAAGTAGATGTTTTTCTGGAATTCTCTTGCTTTTTCTATGATCCAATGGATGTTGGCAATTTGATCTCTGGTTCCTCTGCCTTTTCTAAATCTAGCTTGAACACCTGGAAATTCTCAGCTCATGGACTGTTGAATTTTACATATTTGGCCCCATAGTATTTGTTCAATAAATAATTATAGATTGTTTAAATTATTTTAAGAGACTGACAGTTGGGAGTTTTGTCAGTTTTTGTTTATTTGCCTTGAAAGATATGATGAACTTTCACCATTTTCAAGCTTTCTCAGAAATTAAAGTATATAAAACACCATAAAATAACAGCAAAATACTTTGAAAATTTGTTGATTTATTTATAAAAGAAAACCAATGAAAAATAGTATCTGAAAAGAATATTAATAGTTTACTCTATCATGTTTAGCATCAGGAAATATAGATCACTGTAATTTAAAAAATACTCACATAATAAATAAATGAAAAAGATTGATGCTAGTTCTCAAGAATCTCATGTAAATAAATTTCATGTGCTAATCATTTATAGCTAAGAATTTATATGATATGCCTAATCCTCTTAGTTGTGCAGGGTACCTCATATTTTTATTATATTTGAGGAAGATGATGAGGATCAAAGGATATAAGTAACTGGTTCAACTTCATGTTTCTGATAAGAAAGAAAGGACACTTAAAATTTAGTCTCACCTGATTTTAAATTCTGAACTTAGAAACTTGAGGAAATGGTTAAGATAACTGCTCTCCAAGTTAGAGGAGGCAGATTGAATTCTCAATTTTCTCAAGAGTTGTCTAACAATTGGCAAGCATCCTTCTTAACTGTTATGAATTTCCATATCCTCATGCAAAAAAGATTAAAATGATATCTATCTCCTGTATTGTTTTGAAAATTACAGTGTATAAGATATGTAAAAATATGGCAAATATGATGTGTATGTACAAAATAAAAATCCCTCAATGATAAAGTGTATGTTCATTGTTAAGTTTGTATATAAAAGAGCTGATGCACATGAAATAAAATTAAGGAAGAATGGGAAAATGATGAGAATTACTTCACTGTACCTCTTAAAAAATCATCAAGGAAATAATTGATTTAGTGGAGTATGTCCCATAACATTTTATCTGACAAAGTTAATCACTGTTGAGATTATATTTATTAAAGCTATTATTAAAATGGAATTGAAATGCCTCAGTGTTAAAATGGAAAGTTTGAAGCATCCACAAGGACATAATGATAGTGTTAAAATGTTCTGTGTAAGAAACATGTATTCTGTGTAACTGAAGTGCAGACATAGTTTTCATTTCTTCAGATGAACAGAATGTAGATGAAAATCCTTTATATATTTGGAAAATATTATGCAAATGTTAGCTGCTGCTGCTGCTAAGTCGCTTCAGTCGTATCCGACTCTGTGCGACCCCAGAGACGGCAGCCCACCAGGCTCCCCTGTCCCTGGGATTCTCCAGGCAAGAACACTGGAGTGGGTTGCCATTTCCTTCTCCAGTGCATGAAAGTGAAGTCGCTCAGTCCTGTCCAACTCCTAGCAACCCCATGGACTGCAGCCTACCAGGCTCCTCCGTCCACGGGATTTGCCAGGCAAGAGTGCTGGAGTGGGTTGCCATTGCCTTCTCCTGCAAATGTTAGCTACTAACAAAAAAGATTTTTTACTGCCTGTGCCCTCTGCAGTGGACATTTACCAAATACTCTACTGACTTTTCTGAATTTGCAGCATTAACATACACACAAACAATGCACTCCCTAGGAAGTTAATTAATTGATAAACATAATTATCAACCCCCCTTTTAAATGATAAATATCTATTTGCAGGTCTATTGCCAAGTGTTTTACAAACTATTGAATGATAATTATAAATCATGTTCTCTGACAACTCTTTATAAAAATATTGCATGCAATACTTGATTTTGTTATATTTTTTTCAAACCAATATGTTCCAAACAATGTTGGGACTGCTTTGTACAAATCCTTTTAAATCTCCTCATTCACTTTCTGAGGTACACCACTTCTCTGTAGTAAGTTGGATACACCCCAAACTGAAAAAGGTAATTGGTTCAGTGAGGAATAAAATCAAGAGTTCTTTCTCTTATCAACAATGTTTATTTTTTTTTAATTTTATTTTATTTAACTTTACAATATTGTATTGGTTTTGCCATATATCAAAATGAATCTGCCACAGGTATACATGTATTCCCCATCCTGAACTCTCCTCCCTCCTCTCTCCCCATACCATCCCTCTGGGTCGTCCCAGTGCACCAGCCTCAAGCATCCAGTATCCTGCATTGAACCTGGACTGGCGACTCGTTTCATATATGATATTATACATATTTCAATGCCATTCTCCCAAATCATCCCACCCTCTCCCTCTCCCACAGAGTCCAAAAGACTGTTCTATACATCAATGTTTCTAAACACTTTTGCTAACTAATTACTGACTACTGTTTATGCTATAAATTATACATTCATTAAACTAAGGTTTATATATTTTAGTTCATGAGAAAGGAGTTGAAGTAGAGGGGGGTAAGGAAATTAGTAGGTGAATAAGAAAGAGGAACACACACACACACACACACACACAAAATAACATAAGTCATTCCCACATCATATTCACCATTTTTTTTTAAAGGACTTTAAACAGTTTCTGAAATACAGACTGGTTTTCATGAAATATTTGTGGAAATATTTCCTAAGTAGCTAGGAAATAATTCCCTTTATCCTGGGAATATTCCTTCTCTTGAATGGGCAGATTATTTTGGAATTTATCTTGCTAATTGGCCTCTGAGCTTCCTGGGTCTGTGGTTTGGTAACTGTCACTAATTTTGGAAAATTTCCAGTCATTCTTACTTCAAATATTTATTCTGTTCATTTCTCTCTTTGCTCTCCTTCTGGTGTTCCCATTAGACATCTGTTTCACCATTTGTAGTTGCCCCCAGTTCCTGGATATTCCATTCTTTCTTTCTTTCTTTCTCTTCACATTTTAATTTGGGATTTTTCCATTGACATTTCTTCTCATTCACTTACTCTTTCCTCATGCTCAGTCCACTGGTAAACCTATCAAAGACATTCTCATTTACGTTACAGTGTTTTTGTATCTATCTCTTCCTTTTGATCCTTTCTTAGAATTTCTTTTGTTTTCCTGCTACATCAATCCTCTGTTCTTTCATGCTGTCTGCTTTTTCCATTAGAGCCCTTAACATATTAATTTTAATAGTTTCAAATTCCCAATGTGATAATTTAAAAATATTTGCCGTATTTGAGTTTGGTTCCACTGTTTGCTTTTCTCTGCAGAATGTACATTTTAATTGGCCTTTTATATATTTTTGTTGTTGTTAAAAACCTAGTAGGATGTAATAGGTAAAAGTAAGTGATTTTACTCTAGATTTTAGTGTAAACTTCTATGTTTATCTGGCAAGGAGTTAGGCTGTGTTTATTGTTTGCCATAGCTGTGGTTTCAGAGGCTGAAACTCCCTCTTGTTTTTCTTTCTGTTTTCCGTTATCTTCAGGTTTCCCTAGAGACTCTCTTAATTAGAGACTGAGGTCTGCAGTTTCTTTACCTATAACCCCTAGCTATTTATTCAGAAGACCTATTGATATATGAATGTCCTTGTTAGCTAAGTTTAAAATCTCAATAATTTATGGATCTGTTTCTGTTGACTGTTTTTGCTTTTAATCATGATTCCTATTTTTTATGCTTTTCAGGCTATCTAATAATTTAATTTAATTAGAGATATAATAAATATTATGTTGTTAAAAGCTGGATTGTTGTGTATTTTTTCAAGTATTGGATTTTATTGATAGGAATTATGTTGTAGTGAATCTGCTTGACCTTTCTGTAGCTTATTTTTAAACTTCCTTGAGTATGGAGTAGATGTTAGTCTAAGGCTAGTTTATTTCTAAGATGTTTCTTCCTATCAAATGCTCTAAATGTTTACTCTCTCTCTTCTCTAGCATGTTAGAACTCTAACATCTTTTTTTTTTTTGATAGATTGACTTTTATTTTTTATTTTTTTGTGTGTGTGTCATATTATTCTTTATTTTTTTTTATTTTATTTTTAAATTTTACAACTCGAACATCTTTTAGCCCTGTTTGTGCTCTGAAAATTGTTCCTTGCCCAGCCTCATTTCTCATTCTTATGCAGATTTCTGGAGCACTTTCTTTTTCTAGTCCCATTGTCTCTGATACTCTGCTCTGCAATCCCAGCCACTTCAGGCACCTTGTGTCTCCTAACTCAGTGATGTATGTATACTATGCTATGCTATGCTAAGTCACTTCAGTCGTGTCCGACTCTGTGCGACCCCATAGACGGCAGCCCACCAGGCTTCCCTGTCCCTGGGATTCTCCAGGCAAGAACACTGGAGTGGGTTGCCATTTCCTTCTCCAGTGCATGAAAGTGAAAAGTAAAAGCGAAGTCGCTCAGTCATGTCCGACCCTCAGCGGTCCCATGGACTGCAGCCTTCCAGGCTCCTCCATCCATGGGATTTTCCAGGCAAGAGTACTGGAGTGAGGTGCCATTGCCTTCTCCGGTGATGTATGTAGTTTTGTCTTATTTATGTTTGCTTCTTCATTCAGTGTTCTGGAAAGTGCCTGGAGGTAAAGAACCTGGGACATCCATGGCTTACTTCGTATATTTCCTATCCTTTAGGGATCACAGTTTTATGCTGCCCATTGTTACTTCCCTGGAATCAGGTTTGTTTCCCGTTATATTTGTCCAGTTTTATAATTGTTTCTGGCAGGAGAGTAAATGCAGGTCCAGTTAATCCAACAGTGCTAAATTTCAGATTTTTTTTTTAAGGCTAATTTTGAAGGTAAAAAGGTGAAGTTTGGAGAAATGAAATAATTGATATACATAAGTTGTAAATTTGCAATTCAAATTAAAAATAATTGATTCTGACTCCAAAACTCATGCTTTTAGCCATTTGATATTTACATCAAATTATCTTTTTAATATACAAGTTAATTCTCCATGTGCAGATGCAGTTAGCCCTCAATTCTGTAAATGTTTTCCTTTAAAAGGCTTGAAAATTTTCAGCAAAATGGTAAAAAAGATGTTATCAAGAGAATGAAATTATGGATAGTAATTATGGATAGTAAAATTATGGATGGTAAAATTATGGATAGTAATCTGCAATTACTAATATTACAGCAAATAACAAGTTTAATTTTATATATTAAAGTTTTTGATAATTCAAAAGATAACCTTTTCAAAATTCATTATTTTTGAATGAGAAGAAAAAACTCTCTCTAAAAATCAATCAGGGCCATTGCGGAGAATACACCCCTCTGGTTTATATGTGGCAATGGTAATAGCTACTATTTATAAAAATCTAGGATAGATGTTTAGGAAGAGTACAGAACACATACCAACCAACCTAGGGGGCTACTGCAGTCATGCAGGCAGAGAGTGTGGAGAATGAGATCTATGGAAGGCTGGCTAGAGTGTTTACTCAAAGACCCTAGCTATCTTAAACCACCATGGGCTAATGTGAATATAGAATAATTGAGACAAAACTTCAGATACCTGCTTGAACTTTAATTACTATGACTTTGGGGACATGTATCTCACTTTCTATGTTGGAGTTTCAGAGCTGACATGATCACAGCTTTCAATTCTCAGTTTTGTCTCATTTGTTTAACATGGCAGACTCTTAATTATCTAAGCTGCAAATTAATTGTATTGTGAAATACCCTGAGAAACTCCTTGGATAGGTGCTATTCAAATATAGTATGATTTACTGATAGATCTCTGTGTCTCCTTTCAAGAAAATATATGCCTTTATTCTTAGTAAAGAAGTTAAACTGATATAATTATAACTCTTCTAAAACTCTCATAAACAACCAAACATATATACTTTTCTTTTTTTTTTCTTAATAACTTTGCTGTCAATGCTCTGGAATGCAAATAAAATTAGTCACTTTACTCAACGTTCCTGTGTGTTATGAAGCCTTCACACAGAGGGCTCTATTTATGTATAGACAATGATATTTATGTATACAGGTATATCTTATTCATTTTTTTCTAATTTATGAAGGAAAAGATACTCCAGCTTAGCTATTAATGTAAAGCAGTAAATATGAAGTCTCACCAAGATGTTGTTATCTATTTCAGAACTTTCAGATGAAAGAGCAGCTATTTGACTTTGCTTTCTTTTACACATATGGACATCACTGAAGAGCATACCACAGAAAGATTGCTCAGGATGCTCAGAATGACAGTAGCATTTTAACACATTATTAGTTTTTAGCAGAAACTAATGCCTGCGGTATTAATACATCTCTGGCCAATAATATGTTAATATTAATCTAGGTGAATTCAGGGTTTTCAGGATTTTAACACTTGCTTTAAAAAAATTCAGAGAGACATCTTAAAAATTTCCCATTTGAATGTCGGGAACACATGTACACCCGTGGCGGATCCATGTCAATGTATGGCAAAACCAATACAATATTGTAAAATAATTAGCCTCCAATAAATAAATAAATTTTTTAAAAAAAAAGAGAAAGAAAAAAATAAAAATAAAACATTTTCTCATTAAGTTAAATGGATAGAGAGTAAATTATTTTCCTATGAATAGCTTGTCCTGTTTGTCCCACAATGTAGTATACTGAAGGTACTCTTCAGATTCTTTCTAACTGCTTTGTATTTTATCATGATTTTCTATTGGTTCGCATGAGATGATATGGTAAATTCCATGCAAATATGAGAACTGACAAGCATTCAAGCCAATCTTTGAAAAACTGAAAGACAGCAATCCTCAACAAAGGAACACATAAACACACATTTATCATAGGGCTGAAAGTTTTACCAGTGGATTCACTAACATTTCAAGGAAACATGGTGTTCTAGAAAGTTATATAGGCTTTGAAGAGATCAGGGTTTAAATACTCAGTCCCCCTGTCAAGTTCCCCTGGAGAAGGAAATGGCAACCCACTCCAGTATTCTTGTCTGGAGAATCCCATGGAGAGAGAAACCTGGTAGGCTACAGTTTATGGGATCGCAAGAGTTGAACACGACTTAGTGCTATCTTCCTTTTCTTTCCCCTGTCAATAGCTGGACCACTATGATCAGTTTCCTATCTGTAAAACAAAGGCAAAAACTCAATGGATGAATAGATAGATAGGCAGGTGGACTATAGAGAGAATAGGATTAATGTAAAGTGAAAGTGAAAGTGAAGTCACTCAGTTGTGTCCAACTCTTTGTGACCCCATGGACTGTAGCCTACCAGGCTCCTCAGTCTGTGGAATTTTCCAGGCAAGAGTACTGGAGTGGGTTGCCATTTGCTTCTCCAGGGGATCTTCCCAACCCAGGGATTGAACCCGGGTCTCCCGCATTGTGGGCAGATGCTTAAATAATTGTAAACTTCACCACTCCCTTATCATGATCCCTAGCTTATAATAGGCAATCAATACATAATAACAATTAATAAACTGTGGTACTGTAATTCTCAGTGGTGCTTTGACTGAGAAGGTAAAAAGGAATACACAGGAGGGAGAGAAGGGATTTCTGCATTATATTTCTTTGCTAACACAATCCTCAAGGACTTGCTCAGAACAATGGATTTAGCATTTTAAAATGACGTATTTATTCTTGATGAGGATTATTGACATCCCCTCATTCACTCACTTGGCAAATTAAGCTCCAGTATCTATTAACTTAGTAAATATGCATTGAATATCTTATTCAATAGTTAATTCCTTTATGACTTCACTCATTCAGGAGGAATTCTGACAGCAGATGCTGGGCTAGGCCCTGGGGATATAAAGATAATAGAAAGACCCCAGGGAGTTCGCAGGCTACTGAAAATAGGATTGATATAACAATATGGATCACACATTTTTTTTTTTTTTTCCTAGAAAATGTTCTTTCCTTACAAACGTTCAATGAAGAAAGATTCAAGAATACTCTCTCTGGGAACTTGCCTGATTATCTTTGCTCCAGGTTACTCCTTTTTAAACTGAGACTGGAAAGAGTTACTCTCAATTTCTTTGGTAGAACTAATAAGAGACTGTTTTTGAAGGAATTTTTTTGTGTGTCTCTGAGGAATAGAAGATTCTTGCCTCTTTCTCTCCTACTTCATTAATACCCCTTTTCCCCCAAAATTTTAAAATAATGGCTTTAGAACAGAAAGTCAGCTGACAGTATAGTAAAATCCCATATAATACCACACAGTTGTCCTATTATTAATACTTTAAATTCAGATGGTACTTATGTTACAAATAATGAACAAACACAAATATGTCTTTATTAACTAAAGCCATACTTTATTCAAATTTTCTTGGTTTTACTTGATATCCTTTTTAATTCTAACATTCTATCCCAGGTACCATATTGAGTTTTCTTGTCTCCCTGGGCTCTTCTTGGCTGTAATTAACAATGTCTCAGACATTTATTGTTTTTGATAACCCTGAGAGTTTTGAGGAGTAGTGGTCACTTTTATTGTGGGATGACCCTCTACTGGAATTTGTGTGCTGTTTTCCTTAACTTTAACCTGAGGTTATGGGTTTTGAGCAAAAAGACCACAAAAGTAAAGTGCCATTTTCACCCATCATATCAGGTTATTACTCTACCAATACGATCTATGGGTGCTAATGCTGGCCTTCATCACTTGGCAGAAGAAGGTTTGTCAGTGTTCTCCACTGTAAACCTACTCATTTTTCTCTTTTCCCATTATTGAGTCTTTGGAAGGGTCAAAGTATACAGTTCATATCTAATGAGTAAGGGGTCATGATTCACTTCTTCTAAGGTGTGAACCTATGTAATTTATTTACAATTCTTCCTCATGGGAGATTTTTCACTTCTCCACCCTCGTTTATCAATTTATTCAATCTTTTATTTATATCAGTATCACGTAGTGGATATTTATTTCACTTTTGGGTTATAATCCAATACTGCTTCCTTTTCATACTCAAATCGTTTCAGCATATTCTTTGTAAAACACTTTTAAAAATCTTTAAAAGTATATATTATGAATACATTTCCGATTAAACAATTTTTTGTACCTTCATATGGAATGACAGTGGGGCATTCAAATGTGTATTTTCAGCCAGTCTCTTACTGGTGGACATTTCAGTTCAGTTCAGTCACTCGGTTGTGTCTGACTCTTTGCGACCCCATGAACCACAGCACGCCAGGCCCCCTGTCCATCACCAACTCCCGGAGTCTACCCAAACCCATGTCTATTGTGTCAGTGATCCTATCCAACCATCTCATCCTCTGTCATCCCCTTCTCTTCCTGCCCTCAATCTTTCCCAGCATTAGAGTCTTTTCAAATGAGTCAGCTCTCCGCATCAAGTGGCCAAAGTATTGGAGTTTCAGCTTCAACATCAGTCTCTCCAAAGAACACCCAGGACTGATCTCCTTTAGGATGGACTGGTTGGATCTCCTTGCAGTCCAAAGAACTCTCAAGAGCCTTCTCCAACACCACAGTTCAAAAGCATCAATTCTTTAGCGCTCAGCTTTCTTTATAGTCGAACTCTCACATCCATACATGACTACTGGAAAAACCATAGCCTTGATTAGATGGACCTTTGTTGGCAAAGTAATGTCTCTACTTTTTAATATGCTGTCTAGGTTGGTCAGAACTTTCCTTCCAAGGAACAAGTGTCTTTTAACTTCATGTCTACAATCACCATTCACGGTGATTTTGGAGACCAGAAAAATAAAGTCAGACACTGTTTCCCCATCTATTTTCCATGAAATGATGGGACCGGATGCCATAATCTTAGTTTTCTGAATGTTGAGCTTTAAGCCAACTTTTTCACTCTCTTCTTTCACTTTCATCAAGAGGCTTTTTAGTTCTTCTTCACTTTCTTCCATAAGGGTGGTGTCATCTCCATATCTGAGGTTATTGATATTTCTCCCGGCAATCTTGATTCCAGCTTGTGCTTCTTCCAGCCCAGCGTTTCTCATGATGTACTCTGCATATAAGTTAAATAAGCAGGGTGCCAATATACAGCCTTGACGTACTCCTTTTCCTATTTGGAACCAGTCTGTTGTTCCATGTCCAGTTCTACCTGTTGCTTCCTGACCTGCATACAGGTTTCTCAAGAGGCAGGTCCGGTGGTCTGGTATTCCCATCTCTTTCAGAGGTTTCCACAGTTTGTGGTGAGCCACACAGTCAAAGGCTTTGGCATAGTCAATAAAGCAGAAATACATGTTTTTCTGGAACTCTCTTGCTTTTTTGATGATCCAGTGGATGTTGGCAGTTTGATTTGTGGTTCTTCTGCCTTCTCTAAAACCAGCTTGAACATCTGGAATTTCATGGTTCACATATTGCTGAAGCCTGGCTTGGAGAATTTTGAGCATTACTTTACTAGCGTGTGAGATGACTGCAATTGTGCGGTAGTTTGAGCATTCTTTGGCATTGCCTTTCTTTGGGATTGGAATGAAAACTGACCTTTTCCAGTCCTGTGGCCACTGCTGAGTTTTCCAAATTTGCTGGCATATTGAGTGCAGCACTTTCACAGCATCATCCTTTAGAATTTGAAATCACTGAACTGGAATTCCATCGCCTCCACTAGCTTTGTTCGTAGTGATGCTTCCTAAGGCCCACCTGACTTCACATTCCAGGATGTCCGGCTCTAGGTGAGTGGGAGTGATCACACCTTCATGATTATGTGGGTCGTGAAGATCTTTTTTTGTACATTTCTTCTGCTTATTCTTGCCACCTCTTCTTAATATCTTCTGTGGACATTTATTTTCCTTCTATTTTGTTTACATTTTTTGTTGTCTTAAATAATGATGAAATGAATATTCTTGGGGCCATATTTTGTCCATCTGCATGCAAACCTCTTCAGTATAATTTTAGAAAATTAAATTATTGAGTAACAGGAATGTAAAAGCTAAAGTTTCTGATATGTCTTGGCAAATTCTCCTCGAGAACAACTGCAGAGGGTCCATTTTCAAATGGACCAAATTACAAGTTGGGTCTCTTTTGATCTTACATACTGATTCCAAAAAGTCAAACATTCCTTTCACTTTTTTTTTCTATTTCAAAAGCCAAAATTTGATTTTTACATTGCTCTTTCAAAAATCAAATTAATCTAAAGGCCCTAAAAATCATCCAAGCAGAATATATATATATTTCTGCAAGTAACTCTTTATCCTTTCCATCTCAGTCTACCATCACCTTTCTCAGCAGACTTAGAAATCTTACTTTTTAAGTAACTGGCAATTGCAGAAGAGAAAGATTTCAAATCCAATTTGGAACTGAACTGAAGGAAAAGAAGTTACTTCCATTTTTCCTGTTAACCTTGGAACCCATCTCTAGAAATTTTGTTGGAATATGGAGGCATCTCAATATGTTAAAACAAAAACAACTCTGATTTCATCTTCTGGCCCCCAGACAAAAGAATCTCTACCCCCTGATTATAAAATACATTAGTTAATTAGGTAAGGGATATATTTCTAAACAACAATATATTGACCAAAAAGATGATTTTCATGCTGTAGCTGTTTAGCTCATGCAGGAGCAGCAAAGCATGGTAGTTTAGACTCAATCACTATGGAAAGAGACTTTAGTTCAAATCTTTTTTTTTTTGTAATTCACTGTGTGATATTGGGCCTGTTACCAACCTATTCTATTCCCAATCTCCTTATCTACAAAATGTTAATAGCAACAGTCTTGTGTCTTAAGATATTATCATATAGTTTCAGTGAAGCACTTAGCACAGTGCCTGGTGTAGAATGTGATCAATAAATGTTAGATATATTAATAATAGAATAATTAAATATAACAAACCATATATAATGTCTCTTTAATTTCTTTGGGTGAACATTTATGATTATGAGATGAGCTAAAGTCAAGCCCTATAATTTCTAAGGAATTCTAACTCTCAACATAATTTTGAAGGAACGTGAGCCTCCAGAACCTACCTTGACCAAAGTATAATTTCCTCTCCTGTAGGGCAACATAGCACTCATATACTTGGTGAAGTATTTATTTAGGATTAATATTATGTATTCATAAAACATTATGGAGATGCTATCAACCAAGGGATAGTTTTCTTTTTTTTTTTTCCTGCTATGTACAGTGTTATTTTCAGCCGTAATATACCTTGAAATTATGGGCTCCTGTTTTACGTTTCATGTACCAATTAGTGCTTACGCTGTGGAGTAGAAAGTGGCCATAAAAGTCTTAGGGACTTGGGACAATAGAATCTCACTGTCCCTGTGTGGATGATCATAGTACTGAGACAATTTAGCAAACTTTATTATAGGTTCTAACTTTATATTTCAGAATTTATTCTCATAGTATATATCCCCATTTTATCCTTTCAAGCAGCCTTTTATGTACCCATTGCTATCTCTAGTTATAAGGAGAAAGCTGAGGCTCAGAAATGTGAGGTAATTTGCACTCATTTACACAAAACTTGCCTGTGTCCTACATGCAAGTACTGTTTTGCTACCACTGCTATTAAGACCAAACTATTTGTGGGCTTTCCACCTGGCTGCAACAAGTGTAGTGTCAAATACCAGAAAAATGCATGCACACAATAATGTTTTTTCCCCCGAGGGAAACCTGGTATAGACACTGACCAGGAGAACAGGATCATGACTACATTTAGATCACACAGAGAAAAAAGAAAAAAATATCCTTTTTTCCATAATAGTGAGATTGCTTTGCTACAGAACTCATGAATTTATCCATATTGTATCCCCATAGGACAATCTTATATCCCAAGCTCTTTGTATGAATATTTCAAGTTGAGGAAATGAAAGCAGCTAGTTGAACAGTCTGAAAATTGAACAGAGGCACTCTGTGCTGGTTTTGTTATTCTGCTTCCCACTCTTCGATTAAAAATGGCCACAGACAGGATTTTCTGAAATGAGGTTCAAGTTAAGAATAATCCCAAATATAAGCATCTTAGGAAACTGGTTCTCTGTACCAGTTTCTACTTAAAACTTGGTATAGCCTGGATTTAAGCTGTGGATAATGAGGTTTAAGAAATCCAAGGGAAAAATATAAGCTTTCTCAAATAGCACTAGTAATGAAAATTCTATTTATGGGGTAAAAGTATAGAAGTGAAGCAGAGTTTCTATAAGTGTGTGAAGAGCTTTAATTTAACTTCCGATTCAGGTTGAATTAGGATGGATGGTTAACAAATATATTCTCTGTCTCCAGATAAAATTAATAGGATGCTCACTCTGTAAAAGCACAATGACAAGAGAGTAAGAAGTAAAAGTCTTCATGGCAATGCTTATTTAAGAAGCACAAAACCAGAGGAAGAGGGAAGAAAGATAAATAAAAGGGAGAGGTAAGAAAGAAAAAGAGAGAGGGAAAGGAAGTAAGTAAGGAAGAAAGAGAGGCAGAGAGAAAGAAGGAAAGAGATAGAGAAAGGGAGGAAAGGAAGGAAGGAGAAAGAAAATTTGCTTTTATGACCTAGTAGTCTTTTAGAACTGTGCAGGCTCATGTTGCAGGAAAATACAGATACAAAATAAGAAAAGGCTTCTGTAAAGTTTTCTGAAATACACAGTTCATGAGTGTCTCATTTGTGCTGTGAGGAAACTTTGAATGAGAGAGTTGCTTCAAACTGGTTTTCTTTACTGAGATTTGTATTCAAGCTAGAGTCTGACCACATTTGTAAAGATTTAAAAAAAAAAAAAAAGTGTGTGTGGAGGGGGTGGATTTGGAGCTGAAAGGGAAATTTTACCAGTAATGGCTGATACCTGAAGTTACAGGATGATGGTGGTACCATGTGTTTTGACTTAACCCTTTAATGGCAGAGCTTCAAGTGATTTAATAAGAATCCTCATTCTGAAGACCCTTCAAAGATCTCCTTGTTCCACTGAACTCTTCATACATTAATATATTAACTTTGGATTTTAAATAGACCACTTATTTTAAATTAAAATGAACTGCCAGGGAATACTGCATCACTGATATCATCAACATAGATAAGCTAGATAGGTCTTAAAAAGAATGTTGAAGCCACAGAAGGAAAAGGAGTCTACTAGTGCTAATAACTGAATGGGTGGCAACTCAGAATTGGAAGGTGGATCACAATAAATTAGCCTGTACTGGAACTCTAAGTGGAAGAGAATTGGCAGGTAATAATTTAGCAGAAATTACCTGTCTAAACGTGAGTACCATTTCAAAAAGGTAATTAGGATTGTTAGCAGCTTCCAGCTGACTATTAAACTGAGATGGCATATGGACACCGTCTGTCACAAGCCTGGTACATAGTAAGCACTCAATTCATGGTTATTACTATTCATAAATAAATGCTTAGCTTTCTCACAAAGCATTTTTTTCCTCTTTGGTGAAAGTTGTCTAATTACTTTCCTCCCTACCACAATGGTCCTAGATGATTTGTCAAGCTAAAAATAAAAGTATTTTACAACAAAGCATGCTATAGCTCACTTGCAAGATCCCTGCTCTCATGATAAGGAAAGGAACATGATGGCTATGATCAGACGTATTATCTTCTTAGCAGTCAGTCTATCAAACAGGCAGAAGCAGGACATTTCCTTCTAGAGACATATGTGCGTGCTTGTGCACGCATTTCATGTACAGTATGGAGATCTGATTTTAGTTTATGCATGATTCATAAATCAGTTTATGTTAAATGCCTAGTCATACAGAGTTCTTAAAGGAGAATAGAAAACAAATAAACATAAGCTAGGATTCTTATTTTGAAATGATAACAATAATAATTTAAAATTATTTTTAACGTCATTAACACAAAAATACTGTTTAATGTGTTTTTGATGGTGTTAAATGTGTGAAATGTATTATATTAATGCCATTTAATCTTCACTATAATCCTATGAAGTATATACTAGTATTAAGCCCTATTCTCGGCTTCCTGGGTAGCTCAGCAGGTAAAGATTCTGCCTGCAAAGCAGGAGACCCTGGTTAAATTCCTGCATTGACAAGATATACTGGAGAAGGGATAGGCTACCCACCCTGTATTCTTGGGCTTCCCTGGTGGCTCAGACAGTAAAAAATCTGCCTGCAGTGAGGGAGATCTGGGTTTGATCCCTGGGTTGGGAAGATCCCCTGAAAGAGGGCATGGCAACCCACTCCGGTATTCTGGCCTAGAGAATCCCCATGTGTATAGGAGTCTGGCAGGCTACAGTCCATGGGGTTGCAAAGAGTTGGACATGACTGAGTGACTAGGAGAGCAAGCCCTATTCTAATAAATGAGAAAATTTATGTTATAAATATACAATAAAATATAGCTGGTAAGTTTAAGAATTACACTCTGCTCTGTACTCTCTATATAGTATTCTAATAGCTTTGCTATTAACATTAGTACCAGTATTAGTATTTCATTGCTTACATAGAATGGTATATCTTGGAAAATTTAGCTTACATTTGAAATTGAACTCACTACTAATATAATGTCATCTTTTGTTGACTTTAGTTCTTCCCACACACTGTCCGCTTGGGATGGCTTCAGAAAAGAGAGAGGGTGTGAAATCTAAAGCAATTAACTGTTAACTACTAATTGGCACTTGCCTTTGGCACTTGCCATCTGCCTTTGGCAAAACTAATACAATTATGTAAAGTTTAAAAATAAAATAAAATAATAAAAAAAAAAGATTTACTTAAAAAAAAAAAAAGGATTAAATAATGTGTTGCTGTAGCTACTGACTTTCAACATCCCCTGAAAGGAGTTCAGGGTAGAGAGCAGAAATGAGGTAACCTGTGCCCTGGGAAAAACTGGCAGAACAGGTCTTCAGATAGTAGATATTTTCAGGAGCTGATTTTATGAGCCCAATTCTTATATCCTCTGATATCTAGAAAAGCCCTAAAATTCATCATGATGATGACTGCTCCTCATGACTAGCAGAAGCCTTTTGCAAAAAATATGTACTTTACTGAACATACTCTCCCTTTACCAAAATCACATATATACTGATCTTTCCCCCTACCTCTTTGGAACAGTTTCTCAGAGACATGCTGTCTCCCTGTCTATAATCCTTATTTTGTACCAATAAAACCTAAGTCACCACTGTCATGTGGTTCGTTCTTTTAAAATCTACAACATTTACATCATTTACTGTCTTCATAAGACGTGCCCAGACTACATGGGAACTTTTCATTAAAACGAACGTGCATTTTTATGTAATCTATGCTTTACAGTTATTCTCCCTGACACTATAGCTCACATGATCAGTAGTAATCAGGAGGCTCCTGACATTCATATTTTGTAGTGACATAACAAATCTGAAAAAAAAAAAAACAACTTAACATTGAATTAGTATCTGCAAAATCATATAAAATTTGATTTTTCTCCCATTAGAAATTTTAACAAGAAATGCAGCCATAAAATGCACTTGATAAGACTCAATGTAAAAAAATAAATGTTTTAGTGACTATTTTTGATAGTTTAGTTGCTCTGAGAATTCTAAAATATCAGAGCGTAAAATATAATATCCTAAAGAAATCTACTAATACCATGTCATACAATTCAATCACACAGATAGAAAATATCTTAACAGCTTTTTAACCCAGGCATTCAGCCCATCTCTCAAGTCTTTTTAAAAATGAAAGTAGCAGGAAAACTATGCAAACAGGCATAAGGCAAAAAAATGACTATTGATTAACAGATATATTTGAGGTTTCTTTTTTGGCATTGACACACTTTAATATAGGCATGTGAAGAATTCCAAGTTACCTTTCTTTGTGTTAGCTTTGGTTTTCAAACATAGTGTCTCCATTTTGTTGGAAATTGTTGCCTAGAAGTGCCAAGTATACATCCAACATCTGAGGAAACCTAGCCACAAAAGATCCTGTCTTTAATAGCTCTTTCAAAGGCAGTCCCAGAATTGATCTACTTGTTTCTGATTGTGATGTCTTAGTTACCATAGTTGACCCACCATGGTGGGCACAACACACCAATTTTTAATGGTAAGACCTGAGTTTTGTGCTCACTCCTGCATCCAGATGTGCATGTATGCATGCTTAGCTGTGTCTGACTCTTCGCAATCCCATAGACTGTACAACCTGTCAGGCTCCTCTGTTGATAGAATTTTCTAGCCAAGAATACTGGGGTGGGTTGCCATTTCTTGTTCCAGGGGATCTTCCCAATCCAGGGATAAAATCCATGTCTCCTGCATTGACAGGCAGACTCATTACCACTGAGCCACCTGGGAAGCCCCCAGAGGTGCAGTCCATCCAATTCAAATCAGATGGACTAAAGACAGGAAGCACTGGGTTTTCCAAAGAAAATTAAAATGCACACACAAAAACAAACACATGTCCAATGCAGACTGAGAATACAGGAGTCTAATTCTTAAATCCTTCTTCAAAATTGGAAACTCTTATGTTAGAAACCAGTACACTGAAACTTACAACTTTCTCCATAGTTGAGTGGTTTATTAGGCAAGGTGTATCACTCTAAACATAACTGAGGTAAGAAAAACAAGCATCTATCTAGAGGATGTTTTTTAAGTGAGAAGCTTAAATATCTCTTCAGTCTCATGTCTGCTTTACATTTTTTGCCTTCTAGTATAATTTTAACCCTATAGAGCATTGTTCTTAAAATATATTTCACAGTCATGATTTTTCACAAGGATTATACTGCTCAGTTTTTGGTCTTACATGCCACTAACATTCACTTTCACAGAATATCATTTTTATGTCTGCCTAATGGCTATATAGAAGTACCATACTGAGAAGTATTTAAAGGTCCCTTACTGTTGGTATTGTAATTAAAGTATATTGTTCAATTACTGGTTCAGAGATTTAGATAAATAGGTTAAAAATTGACTCCTGTCTTCACAGTTAAAATAAAGAACACAATATAACAATGGGAAAATATTCAGCCTTTACTGATTTTTTTTTTCTGAATGTTTTAGGTTAAAACCTTTTTTAGTTGAATGTTTTGCATGTATTTTTCATAAACCTCAGAGATACACTATCATAAAAAGATAAAGAATCATGGATTCAGATAAATATCAGAGCCTCTATTTATTTTTCTCTTTGTAAATACATTTTCTTAGAATTTTTCTATTACAAGGGTCATACATCCTTACTGTAGAAAAATAATGGAAAAATTGAGATAAGCAGAAAAAGGAAAATAAAAGGCATTTATATCCTCACCACCTGTAGATACTAAATTTTCATGTTCACATACGCACTGTATGTATTTTTGAAAATTGGATAACACTGCCTCAGACTTGGTGAAGATCTTTATCAGTGAATAAACTTTCTTTTAGAACTTTGTTTTAGAATAATTATTTAGAACTTGTAGCTCTGTATTTAATAAAATGAATGAATAAGAAAACTAGCTACCTGAGGTTACTTGTTGGCAGGAATATGCTGTTTTACTAAAATATCAACCTAAAGTTATAGTGTCAAGGCTTTTTCAAAGGACAAAAACAAAACTTATTAAAATTATGATTTTTGTATTTAATTAAAATTCAAGTTGTATTTGTCACTGTATGCTAATTCTGAGAAAAATAGACAAATCAAACGATTGGTGAATATTCTTTCTGGGAAATATGTGTGATCACATTTATGACTTTCTACACAGTGTATATCTTTGATTTGCACATCAGGATCCTCATCGTTGGCCAATGAAAAATTCTTGAGGCTTCCACAATTTTGTTGCTTTATTTGAAGCCTCTACTGAATCATCACCAATTATGTGCAGTTGTTACGGCTCAGATTCTATAGATCTTTATTTGTCAACCACTTTGTATATGATTGGATGGTTCTCCTGCATTATTTTTGTGGACTTGGAAAAAGTCCTGCATATTCTACAAAGTTTATAATTTGGTTTTTCAAAATGATTTTTACTATTATTAAGCTGAAAACATTTAGACCAGAAATTATTTAACCACTTGAAAGTCTATAAAGGAATGAAAAATTACTTGAAAATAAGAAAGGAAGATGTTAGTGCTAATAGATTGGGGTTGATTTTTCAAACGATTAGTTTATTAGGGAATATTTTCTGGTTAGAACTTTATTTATAGCCTACATTTGCATTACATTCTATTATATCTGTACAAGTAAGGCCTTCTTAACCATGAATTTCTAAATTCATCTCTATTGTTTGACACGTAGATTCATATATTATAAAATGTATTTTTTTGCTGCTTAAAAAGGTAATCAGATGAAATATATTACATATAAGATATTAAGCTAAATTCCTATAATAAAGGAATTGTTTACACATTCTTTCTGAAAAGAGACAAAGTACAATGCAAAGATTTTTTTATGTCATTAAAAAAATGTATAAATAATACATTCTTTTGAGGATAGCAGATCCTATACTCCCAGTTCATTTGGGTCTGTTATATAGTACTGATCTCTTGATAATCTAGCTCACCAGTCATGTATGTCTTCAATTACGTATTAGTACCAATTTAGCTATAGAGGAATCTGAGTTTTTGCCTTAGAATCTGTAAATACAGAAAGAAATTGCCTCCTCTTAAATGTCACATCCTCACAGAATTTCTGGACCTTCATATTTAAATTGATGCAATCCTGTTACTATCTCTGCATGCTCTTTCCTTTGTTTCAGTTATTGCAATTTACAAATCTGATTTTTATATTGTGTTTATTGTCTGTTTTCCCCACTAGTCTGCGAGCAACATGAGGAGGGAAAACATGTGTAGTCATCAATTTATTCCCTGATCTTACTACTGTGACTTGCTCATGGCAAGCACTTAATAAACTATTAAAATTGCTGGATGAGTGAATGGCGAATGACTGCATCATCTGAAAACTAGTCACAAGGTGGTAGATTGACTGATATTTTTCCTTGAGAGTTAAGCTTAAGGAATTCTTATTTTATCCTGCTGTCATAAAGACTAAACCATCTTCTATTCTAATGAGGTGTAACTGTTTAGTCCCGTCCCTGATATTAGTTGGAGGAGGTTGGATGGAAGCCCATTGCCGGGGAAAGTCAAATACAGCAAATCCCAAGCTATCCTTGAAATCCCGAAATTTCAACAGGAAGATGAAGGCTTCTATGAGTGTATTGCAAGTAACCTTCGAGGAAGAAATCTTGCAAAGGGTCAACTCATTTTCTATGGTGAGCTAATAGAATTTCAAAAAGTATATGAAATATTTGGTGATATCCTTCATAGTGAAAGTGTTTAGCATGTTGTGGGCAAGTGTCATAGGAGAAATAGAGAAGACACATTTCCAGGTAAGGATGCTTAATTCAATGATTAGCCGATGGGAATGACCATTTTTAAAATATGGCTTTAATTTCAGCATAGTCTATGCATGTTATTGTTTATTAAAATTTCCTTTGAAATATGAGCAGTGTCGTGTTAAAAGCCATAGAAGTTTATAACACAAAGTAAAATGGAATTCAATATATTTCACTTAATATGTTCAGCAGCAGCCTGTGACAATCTTAATGATAATCCCAAGCAGAAATTACAAAAAGAGAAAATGACAGGAGAAGTATAATACTTATGGTAGTTTTCAGTACTTATTTATGTTTCCCAGGACTGTCTACAGATATGCAGCTAAGAGAAAAATAAACTCATTACTTCATTTAAAAATATATTTGTCTCAGTTATCAGAATCTTTCATGGACTTAAGAGAGATGATAAAAACATATATTTTCTAATGTTTGTCCTTGTGCCTTCTTTCCTGTAGGCCAAAATACACACTTTCATGAAGTTCATTTTTTTTCTAACATCAAATAAGCCATAAAATATACCTCAGGATTGTCAAAATGTTTGCGGCTCTTAAAATACTCTTAACTTAGCTATATTTAACACCTCTGTACTCATTCAGTTCAGTTCAGTTGCTCAGCCGTGTCCGACTCTTTGCGACCCCATGAATCACGGCACGCCAGGCCTCCCTGTCCATCACCAACTCCCGGAGTTCACTCAGACTCACGTCCATCGAGTCAGTGATGCCATCCAGCCATCTCATCCTCTGTCGTCCCCTTCTCCTCCTGCCCCAAATCCCTCCCAGCATCAGAGTTTTTTTTGATGAGTCAACTCTTCGCATGAGGTGGCCAAAGTACTGGAGTTTCAGCTTTGGCATCATTCCTTCCAGAGAACACCCAGGACTGATCTCCTTTAGGAGGACTGGTTGGATCTCCTCACAGTCCAAGGGACTCTCAAGAGTCTTCTCCAACACAGCAGTTCAAAAGCATCAATTCTTCAGCACTCAGCTTTCTTCACAGTTCAACTCTCACATCCATACATGACCACTGGAAAAACCATAGCCTTGACTAGATGGACCTTTTTTGGCAAAGTAATGTCTCTGCTTTTCAATATGCTATCTAGGTTGGTCATAACTTTCCTTCCAATGAGTAAGTGTCTTTTAATTTTATGGATGCAGTCACCATCTGCAGTGATTTTGGAACCCCAAAAAATAAAGTCTGACACTGTTTCCACTGTTTCTCCATCTGTTTTCCATGAAGTGATGGGACCAGATGCCTTGATCTTAGTTTTCTGAATGTTGAGCTGTAAGCCAACTTTTTCACTCTCCTCTTTCACTTTCATCAAGAGGCTTTTTAGTTCCTCTTTACTTTCTTCCATAAGGGTGGTGTCATCTGCATATCTGACATTATTGATATTTCTCCCGGCAATCTTGATTCCAGCTTGTGCTTCTTCCAGCCCAGAATTTCTCATGATGTACTCTGCATATAAGTTAAATAAACAGAGTGACAATATACAGCCTTGACATACTCCTTTTCCTGTTTGGAACCAGTCTGTTGTTCCATGTCCTCTATACTAGAGGACTTTAAAAACTGTATTTATACATGGCCAAAAGTCTTTTCTGTGTGACATGTTTCTATGTGACACATTTATAATCAATAATAAAGTAATTGGAAAAAACCCATATATTTCAATAACTAAAAGTTCTAAGGTATTGTAATTACCCTGAAGGTATGCTAATTAAGTTTATACATGTGTTCTCAGTCACCCAGTCATGTCCAACTCTTTGTAATCCATGGACAGTAGCCTGTCTGGCTCTTTTGTCCATGGAATTCTCCAGGAAGAATACTGGAGTGGATGGCATTTCCTCCTCACAGGGTCTTCCTGATCCAGGGATCGAACCCTTCTCTCTTGCATTTCCTTCATTGGCCTGCAGATTCTTTACCACTGAGCCACTTCAGAAGCTGTCAATTGAGTTTATACACATATTCTTTTGATAGCTCCTATTTTTTTAGTCCAAAGTCTCTGGACTCTGGCATTCTTTTGTAAATAAAATTGTGAGGATGTAACTGGGAATTTTTTTAGGAGCAGCACAATATTACACCAGCTTTGGCTAATAGGTATGTCATTTTTCTACTAAATGGACAAATATATAGATAAAAAACTTAACCATAAAATTGAGGTTTCTATAAACTGTAAATCAATAATAAAGTACTTTCTCTCACATTAATAAAGCAACTGCTAGCTTACATAGAAGATTTTACAAATATTCACATAATTTTTATAGAAATAAAGTGTAGAAATAATTTTCAGTGATATTATAGGTAATTAACCTTTGATGAATTGAACAAGATCTCAAATAATGTTTGCTAGATCTGAGATTAGAACCTTGAACAATCTTCTGAAATGAGATTCTGCCCAGTCGTAGACTGGGCTCTTCAATCTGGTCATCTAAGTCTATTCACAAGACGTATGGAAGTGAAAGTGAAAGTCGTTCCATCGTATCAAGCTCTTTGCTACCTCATGGACTACACAGTCCATGGAATTCTCCAGGCCAGAATACTGGAGTGGGTAGCCATTCCCTTCTCCAGGGGACCTTCCCAAACCAGGGATCAAACCCAGGTGTCCCACATTGCAGGTGGATTCTTTACCAGCTGAGCCATGAGGGAGGCCCAAGAATACTGGAGTGGATTCCTTCTCCAGTGGATCTTCCCAACTCAGGAATCAAACCAGGGTCTCCTGCAGTGCAGGCAGATTCTTTAAAACTGAGTTACCAGGGCAGCCCCACATGACCTATTATCACAATCAAACTAGCCATTTAAGAAGTACAAATGGTCTTTGTGGGTGAATAATGGGTAATTGGTCAATAAGACAAAATAGTGCTTCTTGTTCACCTATTTAGTTTTCAATATGCTCTCAAAGGGCTTCCTAGGTGTTGCTAGTGGAAAAGAATCTGCCTGCCAATGCAGGAGAGATAGGACACCCAGGTTCAAACTCTGAGCAGGGAAGATCTCCTGGAGGAGGGCATGGCATCCCACTCCAATATTCTGGCCTGGAGAATCCCATCAACAGAGAAGCCTGCAAAAAATCAGACATAATTGAAGCAACATAGCACACATATTTTCAAAGGAGAAGAGAACTGATTTAATTTCTTGAGAATCAAAAAATACCCGAAAATTTCAAGACTCTCAGTCCATTAGTTGCTATGTTTAAGTTAAACTTCAGAATTCTATCCATTTATATTGGGTCCTCCTCTGGCAACCCACTCTAGTATTCTTGCCTGGAAAATTCCATGGATGGAGTAGCTTGTCAGGCTAGAGTCCATGGGGTCACAAAGAGTCGGATGTGATTGAGTGATTGAACACAAATACACAACCTCCAAAATATGTTTATAAAGTATTACTATCATTATAAATAATGGAGCATATTGAGAGGAGTTAAGTGATTTACACGGCCATTGAGAGGGTGAAATAAGTAATAATACCCAAGCCTATATGGTAGACTTGAAATACTAAGTTTTTTTTTTTTTTTTCAGGTAGTTCTGACTTAGTTGGACCTACATGTAGTTGAAGACTTAAAAGTTTATTCTTTGGAATCCTAAGCATCCAAAAAATGTACACATTAAAAAAATAAAAGCTTAAAGTTATAGCTATTGCACTAAGCAACAAACCATATATATATATATCTGAAACTCCTGTAAGCTATGTGGATTTTATGTGTGTGTTCATTTTTTCTCCCAGATCAAATGTATAATAGGGAAATTTCTAAACAAGTATCTACAAACTATAAAATTTTAAAATATTAAATAGAAACATGATTCAATTTAATCAATACATTCAGTTCTTCTAAGTGGTGCCATCCATTATCCCTCAAGGTTGTAAAAAGCGTGTTCTGTAACTGGAGGTTCCCCTGATTTCCACAGGAGTTCATCTTGGCTTACTTTTCACCACAATGGGACATCATGATTCCTTGTTTTCCTTGACTAGCTCCCCGAAGGAACTTCTCTTTTAGTGCAGGATTACAGTGGAAAAACCTTGAAAGTCAGATATACTTGTACATCATTTCAAAGACTCTCAGTACCACTTGCTCCAACCGGTGCTGCAGTGACCTCCTCTGCCACTGTATTTTGCAGGTGTAGCCTGACAGAGTCTTATCTCCGGTGGCACAACAGGCCATCTTGTTTCCTGCTCCAGTTTTCTTTGGCCCCTTCTAGAACCTACTCAAAATTTAAGCACACACAACCTGAACGTGCTAACAGTTAATACCTGCTGCTGCTGCTGCTACGTTACGTCAGTCATGCCTGACTCTGTGCGACCCCATAGACCGCAGCCCATCAGGCTCCGCAGTCCCTGGGATTCTCCAGGCAAGGATACTGGGATGGGTTGCCATTTCCTTCTCCAGGGCATGATAGTGAAAAGTGAAAGTGAAGTCTTTCAGTCGTGTCCGACTCTTCACGACCCCATGGACTGCAGCCTACCAGGCTCCTCCGTCCATGGGATTTTCTAGGCAAGAGTACTGGCGTGGGGTGCCATTGCCTTCTCCAGTTAATACCTGAACTGCCCTTGAATGACTATGGACTAGAGCCAATGAATAAATATTTCCCTTTTCTTTCCTGGCCAGGCAGTTATAGAGATTCCTTATACATGTACAGAAGATGGGTAACAATCATCTCTGCATGCTCAGTTGTGTCTGACTCTTTGTGAACCTATGGACCCTAGCCCACCAGGCTCCTCTGTCCATGGAATTCTCCAGGCAAGAATACTGGAGTGGGTTGCCATGCCCTCCTCCAGGGAATCTTCCCAACCCAGGGATGGAACCCACATCTCTTATCTCCTGCATGGTAGGCAGGTTCTTTACCACTAGCTCCACTTGGTGGTCAACTCAATAACTCATTCTTGCATTGACTCTCTTCTTCCCTGTTGATTCTCCCTTTTCCTGAGAACTTACCCTTGGCCAGCACTCCCAAACAAACACAAACATGTGACTACTTTCTGTGTACAAAATCAGGCTTCTCTATTTTCTAACTATGTCTCATTGTAAGCTGGGAAAGACTGAAGTCAGAAGGAGAAGAAGGCATCAGAGGATGAGATGAGTAGATAGCATCACCAACTCAATGGACATGAATTTGAGTAAACTCTGGGAGCTAGCGAAGGACAGGGAAGTGTGGAGTGCTGTAGTCCATGGAGTCTCAAAGAGATAGACAAAACCAAGCAACTGAACAGCAACTTCTTGATAAGGTTACCTAACACCTATACAAAAAATCCTCTGTAAAGTTTGGAGGGAGAATTAAGTGCAATTATACAGGAAGCTCATCCACTCCAACATATTTAGGACAGACCTAAACAAAGGAGAGGGATTAAATGGCAAATCCAGAGAGTTTTCTATCATCATTATAGAAGAAATCATAATTTCAAAAAATTTATTTTATACACATCTGTTTCCATGAATGTTAGTAAGGATAATACTACCTTATATTTAAATAGCATTTCAACATCAATTATATCAGTTGCTTTTTGCTTCAGAACTATGTTGAACTTTCTCAGATTAGAAAATAACGTTTGGAAAACTCATGCCTAGAATTAAAGTTATATGCTTAACCTGCATACAACTCTAAAAGTTATCATTCCCTGTTAAGACTTATACACAGGGGAAAACAACTTGCTTAAAACCTACTAAAATGTGATGAGGCTGATATCTGATTTATGCTTCAGACTATTGAATTGTTATTATATTTGATATAGATACAATTATTTTGGTTAGTTCAATCTATATATACTTAATGGCCTTTTGCCCACAGAGAGTTCAGATTTGATATACGTTTTCTAACTTGACCTATATACTAATATCTAATATGGAATTATCCTTTCGCCTTGTTCCCACAGCTCCAAAATTGTTATACATGTGCAGCAAAGTGATAGATGGCAAATATCAATCTTATGCAAAAGGTCCACTGATATTTACAACAGAGTTTCTATTGTCCCACTTTGGGGGTCCTGCATTTTCCCTCCCTCAAATCATGAGTGCAGTATTACTAGACCCAGTTAACTTTGTCCTTCTGATTTCCATAGTCCTTGAAATGCAGCATAATGTTTTGGCTAACAAATTTGCTAAATAGTTGCTCTTGCCTCTTTTTGACACAGCCCCTCCAGAATGGGAACAAAAAATCCAAAATACATACTTGTCTATCTACGACAGCTTATTTTGGGAATGCAAAGCCAGTGGAAAGCCAGACCCTTGGTATACCTGGTTAAAGAATGGTGAACGCCTCAATCTGGACGTAAGTAGCTACGGTGATGTTAAACTTCCACCTACTCTGCTAGGGAAATTTTATCACTAACAGCAACAATGTATGTTTCTGGAATGTTTAGTAGGTGCCAGGAAATGTAGTATAATCTTTACATATCCTAATTTATTTAATACTTAAACTCAAAGTGACTATTAAAATTATTCCTATTATTCAAATGAGAGATTTATGGGTAGAAAACACAACTTGTACAAAGTTGCCCTTAGTCAGTGATTGATCCATATTCAGATGATATCATTATCATCAACAGCATTCACTGAAGTCTCATATGAGCCAGGCCCTGTGTTAAATATTTTCCATACATTATCTAATGGCATCTTCATGACAATTTTACGAGAAAGATATGATTATTATTTGTATAGTGAAAAAAAAATTGTTTCAGAGGGCTCAAGTCTATTTGTCCAAGGTCACAAAGCAGCTAGTAAGTGTTAGCATTGGTATTCTAAACATAATCTGCCTGATTTCAGAACCCAAGCTCTCAGTCATCATCCAGAAACTTGGTTTTTATGAAAGTTAATAGCTGTCTCTAAATCTAGAAAGGTGGAAAACTGAGGCAGTTATCCACATTTTTCAAATTAAAGCACACGTTACAATATATAGAAAATGAGACAAGTTTATTTTTCCCATCAAATTATCCTAATAATTGTGTCAGCTCACCACTCTACTTGCACTTACAGGCTCAGTTAGAGACACAAAGAACGTCTGTTGTTTAGAACCTGAATAGAAGGCTGTTCTTTGTTTCAGCTTTATTGGAATTTAATCCCTTCATCCCTTTTGCAAACAACATTCCCTGTGTCCTTCAGCCTACTTTTACTATCTTTAGAGGATGGTGATAGGTACCATGAAATATTTAAAGTTATATTTACCCTATTAAACTATTTTATTCTATACACTCAAAATTGTACCCAAAATGGGACTCTACAACAGACTTTGTATGTTTAAGTATGTATAAGCATACTTCATAGTACACTGCAGAAAAGAATTTAGCTCCTTCAACTTATGTACTCAATTAGAAAATTATTGAGTCATCATATTTTAATTTTTTAAGGCTTTATGATAGAAAACCATGGAAATTTGCTAGTCACTCTATCCATGTCTAACATTATTGTCGACTATGTTTTCTGAAAAAACTGAAATGGTAGAGTATCCCAAATTATTTTATATGCCGCATAACAGAAAGGAAGTTCAGTTGCTCAGTTGTGTCTGACTTTGAGACTCCATGGACTGCAGCAGGCCAGGCCTCCCTGTCCATCACCAACTCCCAGAGTTTACTCAAATTCATGTCCATTGAGTCAGTGATCCCATCCAACCATCTCATACCTTCTATGCAGAACAACGCCAATTTTTAAAGAAATGAGGTAACATAAAATAAACTAACCACTAAAATTATGTTAAGAACATTTCCATTGTTTTTTAAAGTCCAGAAGACTGCCCGGAATCTTGAAGTATATTAATTTCATTTTCATAAGCAACAGGTCTCATACCCCAACAGCTCATAGATATGCACAAATGTTAAGAGCATGCTTACATTAACGCACTAGCATCTTTATGTGATTTTTCTTTTATTAGGAAAGAATTCAAATAGAAAATGGGACACTCATCATAACTATGTTGAATGTGTCAGATTCTGGTATCTACCAATGTGCTGCAGAAAACAAATATCAGATAATTTATGCAAATGCAGAATTGAGAGTATTAGGTAAGTCATTCATTTATAGCCAAAAAATTCAAACTGACATTTTAGCAAGTTATGATTATGTGTAATATGAATCCAATTTTTCTGTAAATTAGAAATTGCTTTTCCTTGAAATAATGAGAAATGTCTAAATTAGCTTCTAAAATATGCAAAGTGAGAATTATTACTTGGCTTTGGGTGATGTAGTAACACATTAGGGCTTGGAGGAACCCACTATTGGGTGAAACCAAACCAGAGGTGGCTCCCCCAAAGTTGATCCCAGCATGAGATTTTGAATACAATTAAAAAAGCATCTATTAGAAATGTTTTCAGCTACAAATAAGAAAAGAAAATCTCAATTTACAGACTTAAACAAGGATGTATTTTATTTCAACAAGAACTTCAGCCTTTCTAGGTGGCTTAGTGTTAAAGAATCTCTCTGCCAATGCGGGTTCAATCCAAGGGTCAGGAGGAGCCCCTAGAGGATTGCATGGCAACCCCCTCCAGTATTGGGATTCTTCTTGCCTGAAGAATCCTATAGACAGAGAAGCCTGGCAGGCTACAGTCCATGGGGTCCCAAAGGGTTGGACATGACTGAAGCGACTTAGCACACACACATGCACAAGAACTTCGTGGGGGGTTGGGAGGTGGGTGGGTAGCTGAGCAAGAGCAATGTGACTTGATGATCTTTAAACTTTTTCCTCATGGTTGTAGCCTCCTGGATCCAGGATGAGTGCTGTAGCTACAGAAATCAAGTCCATACTGAAACCCAAAGAAGAGAGTCGGGACAGCCCCTATCATTAGAAAAGCAAAATTTCCCTGCATCCTTACATCAAACTTCTTTTATGTAATTAGCTAGAACCCTGTCACGTGACCACTCAGACCTCAAGGGAAGCTGGGAAATAAGCCCCTATAGTGGGAAATGTTGAGACAGAGCAGTTTGAGGATGATATTCTGGGACAGTCAGCTGGTGGAGTGTCACCATAAATGACTCAGTGATGTCTTTCACCCTGAGATTTCCTTAACAGTATAAACACAGGAGATAAGAGGAAGAATCGAGTAAAACAGCAAAGTTTCATAAGTCTGTGGGTGATGGACATTGATTCATTTGTTTCTTCATTCAATCATCATTTATTGAATACTTATTGTGTATTAAACCCTGAAAACAGAACTATCAATATCAAAGTGATCTTTATAGAACCTATAGTTCTACAGAGGGGAAAAAAAGCACTAAATTTTAAAATATCGTGATTATTACAGTCAAGAATTGAGTAGGTGCTATCAGCTGATATAACCTAAACTGAAGATCTTCTCTTTAAACATGTTTCAGAATAAAAAGCATGTATAGGTCAGTGGAAGGGCAGAGAAGCCATACAAGACAACATGGTATATCTGAAAGAAATTCATATAGACTTTACGCTAGGAATGAGAACTGGACATGTAGGTTCCCACAGGCAGGCAGCTAGGAAGACTTGGATGCATCCCCAGGCAGTCTAATTATTTATTACCCTTATGAACTGGTATTTGTTCAAGATTTATCTAGTGAGGACAGAGTTGAAACTGACAGTTTTTTTTTTTTTTTCTCTGTTGTTGTTGTAAAAATTTCTACTCAGCCTGCCTGCTTCAACTGAAGGCAGACTATTTCCATTTTTCCAGTTAATGGTATGCCTAAAGAAATCTGAAATAATAATATACTGCTTTTGATTTATTTAAAAGGTATTTCATTGTGTGCGCTCTCTTTCGTGAAACCGTCTTCACCTTCTTTATTATAAATGCAATAAAAAATGTGACCTTTTGTAACTTGCTTCCTCCCTAACTCCAGCTTGCTTTTTTATCTCAATGACCATTACCAAAACAAAAATAATCTACATTTACTGAGCAAATAATTTGTGCCAGTTGGTACTTAACCTTCTTTACTGAATGCTACCTCGTTCAAGACCCAGACTAACTGACTGAGATAATATCTATTGCCATCTTCATTTTACAAATGGAAACAGTGACTCCAAAATGCCAAGTCCACAATTAGCTCCAAAACACCTTGAGCGAAGTAGCTTCAAAAAGAGTTTTTATTTTATAGATATTAGGTTCTATCTAGGATACTGCATCAGTTCTTCGGTTACAACATATTGATTAGATGAGTAATTGAATAATTCTGTGATTTTGTTTTTAGCCTCAGCTCCTGATTTCTCTAAAAATCCCCTTAAAAAGTATTCAGTTGTTCAAGTTGGTGGGGATATTGTGATCGAATGCAAACCAAATGCTTTCCCCAGGGCCACTATTTCCTGGAAAAGAGGAATAGAGAGCCTGAGACAAAGCAAAAGGTAAACAAATCTCCTTTGTTTTAATATTTTAAATATTTTGTAATATAATATCTTCCAGATTTTAGGGTTTACTAGGTTTTCTGAAATTCTCTCTCTTAGAGTAAGCTTGCAAGTGTGTATCTGGAGATCCGAACATTTTCACATGATGGTATAAACAAAAGGAATTTACAAGACTATGAACTGTTTGTATAATTTGACTGCAATATTTTCAGTGCCTGTGCTTGTAATAGATATATTTTAAGAAATCCTTTAAGACCTTTTTCTATATTCACTTTGAATCCTTTTTCCTGACCCAGCCTGCTGAGAAATCAGTGAGAAGAGCATTACACAAAGGAGAGAGACATTCATACTCACACACCTGGTGTTGTGGTTTTTAAGTAGTCACACAGGTGTTCACTCCATGACAAAATGAATTCACCACATGAAAAAAAATGTAGAGAGGTTCCCGTAGAGAAAGAAGAGAGGTTTCCTCCTATTATGGATGTGATTGAGAAATCCCAGATCAGCACTGGCAAGTTCTCTGGAAAAGTTTTGACAGCACAAAACAGGTGTTTTTCTCTACTTGTAACACATTTCATTCTATTGTGCTGTAGAACCTTGTATATTCAGAGTTGATTTGACTAAAGTTCCAACTCTAATTTAAGGACCCACATGTGTTTCTATGTGGTCAGATACACAATACGGTGCTACTATGAATTGCTAATTGCCATGGTGCTGATGGTATGAAAATGGTTTCATGGGAACTTCTTCAGCATCATATGTGCCACAAACTCATATACATACCGGGCAGGTAACATAAATAACAAGATACGCCAGGTAAAAGAAAAGACAGCTCAACTGTCGTGCCAAAAAATGGCCATCTGTCAATCTCAAAAGCCTGTGAAGGAGTGGAGAGTGAGTTCTACACCTAAAAGGTATAGTCACAAATCTGAATTCAGTCAAATGTTGTTTTATGGGTAGAACTTTTAACATTTCAGAAAAAGCTAGAAATCTAAATTTTGGCATTGAAACTTCTGGGCCAGAAAAAACATCCATGGGTTGGTCAAAAGAACACTGTTTTGTCATTTCTGATCTCAGACTGCATTTGTGGTCAGGAAGAGAGAAAAGTAGGTTCGGTCCAGTTCAGTCACTCAGTTGTATCCGACTCTTTGCGAACCCACGAATTGCAGCACGCCAGGCCTCCCTGTCCATCACCAACTCCCGGAGTTCACTCAGACTCATGTCCATTGAGTCGGTGATGCCATCCAGCCATCTCATCCTCTGTCATCCCCTTCTCCTCCTGCCCCAAATCCCTCCCAGCATCAGGGTCTTTTCCAATGAGTCAACTCTTCGCATGAGGTGGCCAAAGTATTGGAGTTTCAGCTTCAGCATCAGTCCTTCCCATGAATACCCAGGACTGATCTCCTTTAGGATGGACTGGTTGGATCTCCTTGCAGTCCAAGGGATTCTCAAGAGTCTTCTCCAACACCACAGTTCAAAAGCATCAATTCTTCAGCACTCACCTTTCTTCACAGTCCAACTCTCATATCCATACATGACCACTGAAAAAACCATAGCCTTGACTAGATGGACCTTTGTTGGCAAAGTAATATTTCCGCTTTTTAATATGCTGTCTAGGTTGGTCATAACTTTCCTTCCAAGAAATAAGCATCTTTCAATTTCATGGCTGCAGTCACCTTCTGCAATGATTTTGGAGCCCCCCAAAATAAAGTCTGACACTGTTTCCACTGTTTCCCCATCTGTTTCCCATGAAGTGATGGGACCAGATGCCATGATCTTCGTTTTCTGAATGCTGAGCTTTAAGCCAACTTTTTCACTCTCCTCTTTGGTTAAAACAAGCAAATAAGCAGTGTTGATTGTGTAGAATGCTCTCACTGTTATATCTCTCACTGAAGCCTTGCACACTCTCTTCTGATAAGAAGGAGAAAGCTCTTTCGAAGGCAATCTTTCTTTTCCTCTTCTGTCTCCCAGGGACTCTGTAGCCCAGAACTGAAGATTTTCCCAGGATAGGGATCCTGTCAAATTTATTCTTGTATGCCCTGTGCCTTGGCATAGAACCTAAACTCAGTAAATATCTGCAGAATGAATGAATGTTTCCAAAAGGATGAATATGTGAGGCATTACCAGCTTCACAGAATGGCTATTCTGAGAGGAAATGCCTCAACACATAAGAACAGATGCTATCAAAAGAAAGGTGTAAAAGATGAAAGGAAAGCTGGTGCCTGCCCCAATTGGTCTCCTTCCCTTCTAGACTACTTGGGAGACTGCTACAAGCACTCCCAACAGATCTGGATGTGCATCCTCTTTAAATGTTTTCTCTTTGACTCCTCAATCCTAATCAAGGTTTAAATGCACTGCTATAGAACAGGAAAACTCAAGAGAATCCCATAGCCTCACACACAGGCTCTGTACTGAGCATTGGGATAAATTGATTAGCTCTGCTTCATTTACTAAAGTGACTGTAAGTTTTCACCTAAAGAGCAAGAATGACTACTGTTTACCCTCCATAACCTTTAAAGATCTGAATGCAAGTAAGTGTGTTGGGAAGAGAAAAAAAAAGGCCGGGGAGGGGTTGGGGGGGTGGTGGAGAAGATTTGGATGAAGGTAAGAAAATGAGAGAGAGAGAAAGCTTTGTAGGGTACAAGGGAAACTACTTTTTAAAACAGCTTTTCAGATTTATGTTTTATTTGTATAGAGGATGAATTTGGGAGCTTTTTGGCCCCAGAACAGTTACTAATAGTTACGTCAGATTCATTCTTGTCTCATTGGGATTAAAAGAATGGTCCATGTGATTTTTATGTACAGACCCATCTTTCATGATTCTAATCACTCGCTGCTTTAGAATTTCATTACATTTCAACAAAAGAAAACAAACAAAATTATCTTCTGAATATACATCCTAAAAAGTTGAAAAAAATCAAGCCCCAGTAGAGTACAATAATTACAGATGTGTATCTCTGACAGGTATAGATGACCTTAAGCAGTATTTTGCAAAGGTCACACACAGCCAGCTCTGTGAGATACTGTGTCTCTGCAGGCTTCCTATCCTGTCCTTGCTTCTATTGTCTTCTGAGAAGACTGGTTTCATTAAGACCAAGACTTCATGTAGCTTATTGAGAAATGCAGCACCTATGCTTCTATTGGTGTTGACTTCATGGCCTTTCTGTAGTCTTATCATGGGAATTTTCAAACAGGCTGCAGGTAAAACTAGAATGAAGTCAGAAAAAGAAAAACGAACATCATATATTAATGTATACATGCGGAATCTATAAAAAAATTGGTACAGATGGTACAGATGAAGCAACTTCCAGGGAAGAAAGGGAGATGCAGACATAGAGAATGGACTGTGGACACTGCAGGGGAAGCAGAGGCGGGATGGATTCAGAGAGTAGCAGTGGCATAGATAACGCTACCGTGTGTAAAACAGGCAAGCAGTGGAAAGCTGCTGCATAGCACAGGGAGCCTAGTTCGGGTGGAATGTGGGGGTGGGACGGAGGTTCAAGAGGGAGGGGATATATGTTTACTTATGGCTGATTCACATTCATACTGCTGTACAGCAGAAACTAACACAACACAGGAAAGCAATTATATTCCAATAGAAAAATATTAAAAAAAAAAAAAGAAAGGAAAGAAGGAAGAGAGGAAAGAAAGGAGGAGGAAGGAAAGGGCATTAACTATTTACTACTGTAGAGGTGGTATGGTACAATGAAGACATAGCTCAGCCTCTACTCAGTCCTAATTGTACCATAATTTGGAGTAAGTCACATGTCCTTGTTAGGCTTCTATATGTAAAATGGATTAGAAGCATCGCATCTTCCTAAAAGACAACAGAGAGCAAAGTGGTCTCTTCAAGCCCATTGAGGTCTAAGCTTGATTTTTTCTTCTATAGGTTTGATCTGAGCCATTAGAAGGTAACTGAATCTTTTCCCCATGATCTTTTCCCCTTCTCACATCAGCGATGCCAGGACAAATCCCGGGTCTTAGCAAAGTAACTGCATTCAGCTTGTAAATAGCTACCACATTGCAAGAATACTTTGGTGAGGAGAATATTAAAAGAGTATCTAATGCCACACACTATTTCTTATAACATTTGTAATATATGAATAAAAGTTATTTGACTTATAGTCTGTGTATACATTTGAACATTAAGTGTGCTCACACGTGTGTGTATATATTAATATGTGTGTACCACAGGGTTAGCCATAATTTCCAAACCTAATGAAATTAATTACACTAGGAGATAGAGACCTAGTCCATTTTCCAAATTTTATGGGACCAGATCACAAACTCAAATACAGAATAATGAATCTTAGTACACACTTTTTTAATGCCACATCAGCTTGACTATTATATCTAAATAATATACATAATTCCTATCCTTTCATACTTCTGTTAAAGCACAATATACTGTATACACAGGAAGATTAAAAGAGTCAGATCTAGAAAACAGTTTAAATGACTTCAAGTAGGAACAGTTTTTAGTTCTTGACCTTGGAAATACCTATATGGGGAAATGCATGTTTTTAGTCTCTGTTTTAAAACTTCTATACCATTCTGTCTACTTTGAAATTTCATTGTCACTATACTTGCTTCCAATAAAGTGTAGCTAGCTATCTAGAGATGATTGAAAGGATTCTAAAGAAATCTATCCAAAGTAACCTTACTCTGTGGCTTACTTTAAAAGAAAATGGTGGCAATATATATTTTTTGAAAATTTCTTCCAGTATTACATGAATCGAAACAGCATACAGCTTACAGCTAATGTAAAGCTTAGACCTGATGCCCAATCTGCCTTCTCTGTTTCCAGAACTTTTCCTTTCTACAGATAATGGAGAACACACTCAAACTCTTTATTTTTTGAAGCCTACTGTCACACGATTTTTACTGAATTTCATGTGTTGATAATTCAGATCAAGCAACATTTCTGAATATGGTTTGTATTTCTTATTGGCCTATGTGTCACATTTGAAGTCTTGACTATTTTAAGAGTTCCATCTTTAACAGTGTCTCTATTTATGGCTAGCTGTCAGAGAAGAAAAGTTTTCTTCCAACTAAAAATAGGCAGAACCCTAAGGCTGCCTGATTTCCTGCTAGAAATGTATAGTCATACTCGATCTACTTCATTCTTTCTGGAGCTACCAATCATTTAGAAACAGCATTGAAATTGAAGAGAAGCAATGGTATATTCCTCACCAAGAAATGAGTGTATTATTAAGAGCCCTTGCTGGGAATCAGAAAATAGGATTCCAGTTCTATCATTGATAAGGGGCTCGGCCTTGGGTAAAATCACTAGCTTACTTTTTTTTTTTTTTTTTTAAATTAAGGTCACTGTTCTTGTATTTATTTAAAATGAAATAATTAAAAAAAAAAAACTAACAGAAATACTTGACATGCTACCCACATAGTGACTGCCAGAATAGAGATTATATTTTAGAAATCAATGCAAAATATTAACCTGGAAGGTCAAAATTGCAGATTCTATCATACTCAAAATTTTGTACATGCTTTGCTAATTTGTTCAGGTGACTGAATGATTGTGCCAAACATGGTGATTGCTGTGAGTTGTCAAATTAACTAAAGTGACCTACTTAGATGGATTCAGAGATTATAGAGGTCCCCGGTATCTAGACTTAAGCATCACTGAGTACTAGGCCCCATTCATTAACTCACCATTATGGACCTAGCACCCAGCACAAACCTGGAACACAACAGATGTCCAATGCGTATTTTCTACTTTGCTGAATGAATGAAAGCTAAAATTCACTTTATTTTGTGTCTACCTGAATTAAGAGATGTTTTACAGTTAAACCAAAAATGTATTTAATAATTAATAGGTCCAAAATGTGTTCATTCATTCATTCTGTAAGTATTTAATGAGCAACAATTATACCTCAAATTCTATGCTAGGTGCTGTGGATAAGTTTTAAGTAGCCGACTACATGATGCATAATATCCCTCCTTAAGAAAGTGTTTTCCTTTTCAATTATTTGGAGTCAGAAGATCCGATTTCTGTTCTGAACTCTAGTTCTCACTTAGCTGATAATTCTAGTATGTCCTTTAATTTAACTGGTCCTCAGTTAATTCATTAAAAAAAAATTGGAGAAAATAATAGTTGTCTCACTCTTGGAGCTGTGTGACTCAAATGACACAGAATGAGTGAAAAGGATGGATGATCTGTCTATACTCTGTTACCATTAGCTGCATGTATTGCTGTTGTTCCAAACTTTATGCAAATCCAAGTTACACATTCTTACCTCCACCAGCCAAGGGAAAAACCAAAGACTTCACCACAGAAAGTCAAGATGAATACAGATGAAGCTTATCTCTGCAAGGCATTCTGAGGCAACTGAGGGAATCAATTCCACATCTGCTAAGTTTGATTAATCACTTCTTTTTTGCCTTGTGGATCCACTTAGCAAGTGAACTGACAGAAATCAAAGGCCTAGATTTATCTCCTTATCCCCAGTGACTGCTGGCTACCTGTGCAGGGATCACCTCTTGAATTTAATAGAAGACATAGGAAATGTGAACTTTCTGGACCAACAGCTCGAAGTTGTCCTCTTGACAGGCAGCATACAAAAAGATGCCTAAATCACCTGAGATTTTGTCAGAGTGGATATACACTCTCTGAACAACAAAAACAAAGAGATGGACTGATTTTTTCTCCTATTATCACAAGAATAATAATTGAATTAATAAGTAACACACCATCCTGCTTCTTCATTTTCCTAAAAACATCTACCATATTTCTCTCTCATTTCATAAGATGAAGTAAAGTAAAATCCAGCTATATGTTAAATTGCCATTAATAATGAAAATACTATTTTAAGCCTGTCCATAAGCCAGTCAGTATACATGCTTTCCATATTTTTCAAAAAAACAAAGCAGTTTTTTTTCGTATTCAGATACATTTCTAAGGTGTATCTGAATATACCTTCAGCCACAGAGTATACAGTTATGTTTGTACTAGTTTTACCCTGATAATCTCAAAAAGCTGAATACAAAGGACACTTTGAAATTCACAGGGAATCAAATTCATTCAGACTTAGAGATTCTGTCCCCACCCCCAAACAACTGGTTTCAGGATGTGGTCATAGTCCGTAGACTTAAAACAAGAGGACCGTTGGACCTTTTGGAACCAATTCCATGACCTCTTTCCACTCAGATACATATGTGCATGTGTGCGTATATATACACACACACACACATGCGCACACACACACATACTTCAAAAAGATCTTATGAGATCATGGATTTTGTGATTTCTCCTACAGTAATGACACCATTAAAAGCTTCATGGCTCTGAGCATTTCACAAAATGCCTGCATCCCATGACAAGTTATGAACCCATAAGTTGGTATGGAATCTAGTACTGATGCTTATTCAATAGTTTTGCTGCAATCTGGTAGGCCCACTCCATTTCCATCTGCATGACACTTCAACTCCTAAGACCTCTTTCCTAGACACAATAGAGATTTTTAGGAGTCTGAGGAGAGCTGAAAGAGGTCAAGGAAGGAGTACAGAGGGGAAGCAGAAATGAGAGAAAGGAGATGAGGAAGAAGAAGGATGAGATGACATTCTCTGTGCCAAGAGAGAATTGATCATTATTGAGCGAGTCACTTGATCTTTCTTCTCTTCATGGATAAAAAGGTGCCCTTGGGAAAACCTATTTGAAAGTCCTTAGCATAGTGACATAGAAAAGGAACAGAATTAAAAGTGAGTCTGTTTCCATTCTTTTTCTTGCTAAGCCACCAGGAAGGACAAAGTTCCAGAGTTACCAACACTGGCAGAACCTGTTGCCCAACACTTAGTCATCACTCCACTTTCTCCCTGGAGTCTTGTCACAAGCATCTTGTAAATCAGCCTGTGAGAGTCTGCCTGCCTGATTGTACGGAAGCCACTTATATGATGCTCCCTCCCTTTTTGACCCTTTTCTATCTTCTCCAGTGACACATTGTTAAAAATTTGTCTGCCTATGTAGGAGATGCAAGGGTTTGATCCCTGGGTGAGGAAGATTCCTTGGAAAAAGGAATGGCTACCTACTCCAGTATTCATGTCTGGAAAATTCCATGGACAGAGAAGCCTGGCAGGCTACAGCCCATGGGATGATAAAGAGTTGGAAGTGGCTGAGTGACTGAGCACATTGTATGCATGTATCTTTCAGTAACTGCTTTCTAAATCACCATTATTTCTCCTTTCTTTTAAACTTTTATTCCCAATGGTTCATTCTTAAAATATCCCCTCCATGCACACTTTTTAAAATACAACTTTAGCCAAAATGCAGCAACTGGTAAGTAGGCTTTCCTATCCCTTACTCCTTGCAGAGCTTCCGAATGGAACAAGCAAACAAATCTAATTTTATTTTGTATCATCAACTACTTAATGTAATACTGCTTAGTACATCAGGTAACATGAGTATCAAATAGGCAAATGAACCATATGTTCCCATGTTTAAGGAAGAATGACAGTCTGCATAATGCCAGGCTTATTACAATCTCCCTTCTGTGTGCTTCTTTGTAATAAAATTTTAAATTGTTCATACTCAACTCCTGAGAGCCTTGTTAAGGTGAGCCTTTCCAAGGGAATAATGCTGAAGATGTCAAAAGCCATCTGATATTCTTGCCTATCTCACGCAAAGATGTAACAAGCTAAAATCCTATGTGTACCCTTGTCACTCTTGCCCTATTTTTTCCCTCTTGCCATCCAGTCCTCTTTCCTTCATCACCACTGGCCTCCACTGGCCTGGAGCACTGACCCTTTAGCACAATGCTTATAGAACCACCTGCCTGCCATGGTCTGAAAAAGCTCCAGTTCATTAAAGATGTAAAGTCTGCCTTTAAACCCAACCTGTCCAGCTGGGTATGCACTGTTTTATTTTACACTACTGTCTTGCTTAGACTACCGTTGCTTTAGTTCCCTATTTAAAATGTTTTAACGATGGTTAATAACATCATGCGGATTTAAGCCAAGAGTAAATATGGCAAAGAAGTTCCAGAAATAAATAGCATCCTATAAAATCTTGTACGAGAAGCTATCACTGAATATGCATATAAGCTTTGTTGTAGAGTTGCTATGAATTCATAGGCTAGATCAGTAGCTTTCACTATCATGCATAAGATTATTGTGCCTAAGATTTCAAGATCATGCATGATTATGCACCAAGAACGTTGTGGAAAAATGCAGAATCCCAGGGTTGCATTCAAGATTTTGAGTCCATAGGCATGAAGCAGGGTTGAGCAATCTGCATTTTTGCAAATTCACTCTGTTCCCAAGTAAAGCTGAGACTGTTCAATAGCAGCACGAGAAAATCTGCTTTGGTGCAAACAAATCATTTAAAAAATAAAAATTTTGTTTCATTTTTCTTTCCTCTAAGAACTCTGCTTTCTATACCAACATGCTCAGCTCCTCATCTTATCTCAATGCTCAGCTCATTCATTTGAAAATATGAATACAATTAGCCTTCAAATGATGTCAACTTACTTATGTGCTAGCTTCTAATTTCTGAGTGATGTTTATAACTTCCAAAGTTTTCATAAATATTCAGCAGCAATAATTTTAAAGACAGAATAGGTCAGTTATTAGTACAATGTATACAAATCACCTTTTGTTCTTGGTTTGACTTTGGAAGAAAGAAGTGCTGACTTGATAGGCTTAAAGTATAATGCTCCTTAGGTAAAGAAAATGGTTGCTTGACAGGTTTGTTAAGCTGTTTGTTACAACTACACCTTCTTAGAGATACCAGTGGGCCCAAGGAAAGTAAATAAATAGAAATAGAAACAGAATTTTTGTCCTGGTAGAAATTATGATCCAGTTGAAGAAAGAAAAAACAAACTAATTAAATGGCAGTTAGTCACATTAATATTTTCAAAATGAAGAATGAGGCTGTCAGAGCATTTTTTAAAATCACTATTTCCCTATTTCCTTTATTTTTAAAAAAATTTCCACTATAGAATTTAAAAAATTTTCCAAATGAAATTTACACACAAGCTCATTTAATAAAACAGGTAAAATTGAACAAATCTGGCTAATGTCCTGGAGAGAGAATCAGAGCCCCCTCAACACCCTCCCCACTTTCCAGCCACAAGCAACCCAAGGAGTGCCCTAAGAATCTCCTGGATCTCTTGAGAGCAGAGTTGGAGAATTCCTGATTTAGACTGACAAATCTGATTCTCAAGTGTGACTTGTCAAGCTACTCATTTATGTATAAGCACAGTTGCAAACCAATTTGACAGGCCATGTAAAAGTTTCTAGGTTTATAAATTTGAATGAGTTCAGAGTCTCATGAGGGAAGCAGGCAGGTCAACTGCTCCAGTGCAGTGGGGCGTGTGTCACTACAGACAGGATGGGGTGGAGACTCACGAATGCAGCTCACAGGAGTAGAGAAAGGCCTCAGCAGGTTAGAGGTAACTCACCCGGCACTTGAAAGGTAGATGGAAAATTTCCTAGATGAGGAATGTGGGAGGAGCAGATTTTCTGTGTGGCTGTTGTAACCCATAGTTAGCTTCATACTTGATGCCATTTTGAAGATATAGATATAGACTTTCCTTCCTCAATACAGGATGTGTTTCACCCATGATTTCTCTAAGTAGAGAATCAAATTATTTTATGAGTCATCCAACAGTCGGTTCTTTGAGGATTCCAGGGATTCTTCAGTATACTTAATAACATACAGTTTCATTCCTTCTCAGATTAAATTAACCAATTCAGTCAGCAATTTACCCTTGCCATAGTTGAACCTGAGCCTTATCATACCTAATTATAATAATAATATCCAGTAATATCCTACCTACAATTGACAGACGATGTGTTGAGATATTAGATACAATACCACTTAATTTTCACATGATGCCTATGGGGGGTATCATTTATTCATATTTTTTAGATGGTTAAAACTAAGGTTTAGAGAAGTTAGGCATCATGTCCACAGTCACAGAGACAGTAAATGATAGAAAAACATTCCAGGAAGCTCTGATTGCAAAGCCATGTGCAATCTTAAACACCATGCTGTAGGTTTTTAATTAGCTTTCTGATGTAATATAGTGTCCATCTGTGGCTCTAAAGGCAGGCTATCATACTGTACACGTTATTTGTTCCTCATTTTTTTCAAGTTAGACAAAAGCTCTTCTGAAGACAGTGACATGTACAAATTCCATCTTTATATCTATAAAGATATAATGGCTTAGCACTTAATGGCTTAGCATCCTGCATTCAATATGTTCAAATGACTGTATTTTCTTTTCTTTTCAAAAAAATATTAATTTATTTATTTAGGGCTGAGCTAGGTCTTCATTGCTGTGCGTGTGTTTTCTCTAGTTGCAGCAAGCAGAAGCTACTCTCTAGTCATGGTGCGTGGGCTTCTCATTTCAGTAGCTTCTCTTGTTGCAGAACATGGGTACTAAGAAACACAGGCTTTAGTAGTTAAGGTGTGCAGGCTTTAGGATGTAGACTCACCAGCTGTGATGCATGGGCTTAGTTATCCCATGGACTGTGGGATCTTCCCAGTCCAAGGATCAAACCCATGTTCCCTGCATTGGCAGGTGGATTCCTAACCACTGAACCACCAGGAAGCCCTTGGATTTTCAATGTAACATGAACTATAATTTTTGTTGACATATAGTCAGGGATATGAAAATTCAACACACAAGGATAAACTTCCTAAGCTCCATAAAGGACTTGATCTAGGCATGAATTATGTTACAGTTAAGAAGGAATTGGAGTCAGCAGACAAGGAAGCAGGTCCAGTTGACCCTCCCCCTGCTCAGTCAGTTTGTAAACTTAGTAGTTTTGTAAAGTTTCTGAGGAATACAATAATTCAGTAGCCAAAGTGGATCTAAAATTGGAAATCCCACTAGCATCTACCACTTTCAAAACTACCCATGTTTAAAATAGCGAGGGGAAGACTTTCCCAGATACACATATTCTGTAATCCCTGAATTATAAAGCTGGAATGAAAAAGGTAATAATCATGAATATTTCAGCCCAATTCCCTGCCTTTTTATATCTGAGGGAAACCAAGGACCTCAGGAATAAACTTACTAGTTTAAGTTCATCTGGCTGTGTTGGAATCTCATCTATCTATCTCAAAGTAGGCTGCAGATATAACTTTACATTTGCAAAATTTTAAAGCCCGAGGAAAATCACACAATAGGCTCATCACCATAAGTGTAATGAAAGTGTAGCCAAAATGTCCTCACAATGTTCAAACTCCTCCATTCTGTTCTGCACAGCTCTTTCTCCCATTGTCCTTTCAATCCATTCTCCTCTAGTTATTTGGGGAGCATCCTTTTCAAAACATTTCTTTTAAGTCCTATTTTCACAACTTTTTTGTCCTTTGCCAACTTTATAATTTCCTGTCTTTTCTTTTGATTTGCTTGGGCTGGAAGGCATGTTAGCATATGAATCTGTATTAATTCCCTTCTATGTTTTCTCAGGCATCCTAAAATACTGCAGCAAATGGAGACACTTTTCTTTATCTTTCCCTCCTTCTACTGAACAGCTGAATATTCCTCTTAGGCCTCTTTCATTGGATTAATTTAGCTAAGCTTTCCATCTGATGCTATTTTGTTAATTTTAAATCACATTTCCTTCACATTTTATGGGAATCAGCCTAGCAGCACACTCTTTGGCATGCCATCGAAATAAAGACACATCATGACTGCAAATACTTACATTATTTAGCAAAGACTCTTATCTGCCATCTCCTAATTTATATCACATCCAGTCACCCTGAATCTGCATCTGTGTTGTCTGTGAGCCACTGCAAAGTTGTTGCTTACATCATTTCTGTATATTAAACACAGAGTCACATTTTGTTGAATTCTAAGGTCTGAATACATGATGCCTGATTTCCGCTTTGGAGTTTAGAACAATTGAACCAAACATTTAACTTTGAAACATTTGGCTCTTCACACCAGTAATTATGCATTAGGCATAAAATGCAACTACAGAAATCAGGAATTTTTTTAAAAAACTTAGACACTGGTGGCAGTGATGTTTTTATTTCTATGCAAATTAAAATGTGTTTGATTTCATTTTTAATCTCCCTAGGTAACACCTCTGAACAATCTTTTGGCTAGTTAAATGCTTTCAGTTAACTCTATAATGACACTTAAATCATCTTTGATTAATCAGTTCATGAGAAACATATCTTTAGCTATTTAATCTGTTTAAAATATATATTCCTCTTGTCCACTAAGAGTGGTTAAAAAATTAAATGGCATGCATGACCTGTTTTTCCCCTAGGCACCTGAGAAAAATGTATTTTCTGAAAAAAATATATTTAATTTATTTATGCTACCAATTCTGATGCCATGCCATGTAGGTTTTTATTTTTACTTGTTTTATTTTTACTTGTTTACTTGTCCTGCTCTACTCACATTCCATTACATATAAATTTAAACACACTGTATATGATGTTAATCAATACAAGAGATCAAAGAAACACTAATACTTGTCTGGAGATAGGAAAGAGACTAATAAAATGCAAAGAATATTATCACAGTATTTTCTGTAAATAAACTAAAGAATTAGAAACCCCTCAATAGGGTCTATATTAACATACTAATTAATTTTTGTATGAAGTATTTTATTAAAACTTCAGTTTCATGATGGGAGCTATATTAAATAGTGATTAAAATTTGCTCCCTCATATATATATATATATGCATCCCTGGTGGCTCAGAGGGTAAAGTGTCTGCCTGCAATGCGGGAGACTTGGGTCAATCCCTGGGTGGGGAAGATCCCTTGGAGAAGGAAATGGCAACCCACTTCAGTACTCGTGCCTGGAAAATCCCTTGGACCAAGAGCCTGGTAGGATCCTCCTGGTAGGATCCTCCTGGTAGGATCCATGGGGCACCAAAGAGTAGGACATGACTGAGCGACTTCACTTTCACTTTTCTTTCTATGAATTTTAGGACTTCTTGAAAAATACAAAAAAAAGAATAACAGCTACCATTTGGTGGTAGTCATTATCTTCTAGGCCTAACTCAGCATTTTAAAAAATGCACTTAAAAATTTTAATTCACAAAACAAACTGATGTTATAACTACTGTTATTCCCATTTACATATAAATTTTCATAGAAAACAAGTGCTTCCAAAGTAACAAAGCCAACAGGAGAGAGTCAGAACACAAAGGAAAACCAAGCTGATTTTAGAGGTCATGGTCTTAAAATCTCTGTGTCACTTGAAGCAAAAAACTTAGCTTTAACTAACACAACATTATAAAGCAATTATACTTCAATTAAAAAAAAGCTTACTTTTACAATCTATTTAGAGAGTGAAAGCTTGTCTAGAAAGAAAATTATGAGAAAGGAGCAGAAGCAGTAAAATAAAGATATTATTTTCAACAAATGGTGCTGAAGCAATTGGACAACCACATGCAAAAAAATTTAGACACAGACCTTATACCCTTCACAAAGGAAAAAAAAAAAACTCAGAATAAATCACAGACTTAAATGTAGAAAACAAAACTGTAAAATTCTTAGAAGATATCATAGGGGAAAATCTAGATGACCTTGGGAAAGGCCATGACTTTTTAGATATAGTATCAAAGGCAGATCCATGAGGAAAAGACATAATAACTTGGACTTCATTAAAATAAAAAAAGGAAAAAAGCTTCTGTTCTGTAAAAGACAATGCCAACATAATAAGTCCAGCCACAGTCTGGGAAAAAATATTTTCAGAATATATATCTAATAAAAGATTTGTATCTAAAATTTGCAAAGAACTCTTTAAACTCAAGGATAGGAAAGCAACTCTATTATAAAATGGGCAAAAGACCTTAACATACTCCTCAGCATACAAGATACACAGATGGTAGATACACATTTGAAAAGATGTTCCATAGCATATGCCATCAGGAAAATATAAATTAAAACAAGATACACTAAACACATATTAGAATGACCAAAATCTGGGACACTAAACCAAATGCTGGCAAGGATATGGAGGAATGGGAACTGTTGTTCACTGTTGATGGGAATGTAACATAGTACAGCCACTTTGAAAGATAGTTGGGCGGTTTCTTATAAAACTAAAATTACTCTTATTATACAACTCAGATATTGTACTCCTTAACGTTTACTCAAAGGATTTGAAAATATGTCCACACAAAATCCTGCACACTATATAATTTATAGCATCTTTATTCATAATTGCCCAAATTGGAAGCAACCAAGATATTCTTAAGTAAGAAAATGGCTAATAAACTGTTGCATATCCAGGCAATAGAATATTCAGTTCAGTTCAGTCACTAAGTCATGTCCGACTCGTTGCAACCCCATGAATCGCAGCACACCAGGCCTCCCTGTCCATCACCAGCTCCTGGAGTTCACTCAGACTCACGTCCATCGAGTCAGTGATGCCATCCAGCTATCTCATCCTCTGTCGTCCCCTTCTCCTCCTGCCCCAAATCCCTCCCAGTATCAGAGTCTTTTCCAATGAGTCAACTCTTCACATGAGGTGGCCAAAGTACTGGAGTTTCAGCTTTAGCATCATTCCTTCCAAAGAAATCCCAGGCTGATCTCCTTCAGAATGGACTGGTTGGATCTCCTTGCAGTCCAAGGGAGTCTCAAGAGTCTTCTCCAACATCACAGTTCAAAAGCATCAATTCTTCGTGCTCAGCTTTCTTCACAGTCCAACTCTCAGATCCATACATGACCACTGGAAAAACCATAGCCTTGACTAGATGGACCTTTATTGGCAAAGTAATGTCTCTGCTTTTGAATATGCTATCTAGGTTGGTCATAACTTTCCTTTCAAGGAGTAAGCGTCTTTTAACTTCATGGCTGCAGTCACCATCTGCAGTGATTTTGGAGCCCCAAAAAATAAAGTCTGACACTGTTTCCACTGTTTCCCCATCTATTTCCCATGACGTGATGGGACCGGATGCCATGATCTTCATTTTCTGAATGTTGAGCTTTAAGCCAACTTTTTCACTCTCCACTTTCACTTTCTTTTTTTAAATTTAATTTTATTTTTTTATTAATTAATTTTATTTTATTTTTAAACTTTACATAATTGTATTAGTTTTGCCAGTTTCTCTTCACTTTCTGCCATGAGGGTGGTGTCATCTGCATATCTGAGGTTATTGATATTTCTCCCAGCAATCTTGATTCCAGCTTGTGCTTCTTCCAGCCCAGCATTTCTCATGATGTACTCTGCCCATATAAGTTAAATAAGCAGAGTGACAGTATACAGCCTTGATGTACTCCTTTTCCTATTTGGAACCAGTCTGCTGTTCCATGTCCAGTTCTAACTGTTGCTTCCTGACCTGCATACAGGTTTCTCAAGAGGCAGGTCAGGTGGTCTGATATTCCCATCTTTTGAAGAATTTTCCACAGTTTATTGTGATCCACACAGTCAAAGGCTTTGGAATAGTCAATAAAGCAGAAATAGATGTTTTTCTGGGACTCTCTTGCTCTTTTGATGATCCAGCAGATATTGGCAATTTGCTCTCTGGTTCCTCTGACTTTTCTAAAACCAGCTTGAACATTTGGAAGTTCATGGTTCATGTATTGCTGAAGCCTGGCTTGGAGAATTTTGAGCATTACTTTACTATTCAGTGTTAAAAAGAAATGCGCTAACAAGTCATGGTAATACATGGAAGGATCTTAAATACATATTACCTAGGGAGAAAGCCAATCTGAAAATTTATATACTGTGTGATAATAACTATTTGACATTCTGGAAAAGGCAGAACTTTGGAGACAGTACAAAAATCCATGGTTGCCAAGGAGGGATGAACAAATAGGTGGAGGAAGGTAAAAATAGGTAGAATACAAAGAATTTTTAGTTCAGTGGAAATATTCTGTATGATATTATAATAATGTGTGTGCATGGGTGCTCAGTCATGTCCAATTCTTCTGCGACCCCATAGACTGTAGCCCTCTAGGCTCCTCTGTTCATGGAATTATCCTGGCAAGAAAACTGGAGTGCGTTGCCATTTCCTTCTCCAGGGGATCTTCCTGACCCAGGATTAAACCTGCGTCTACCCATATCTCCTACATTTCGGACAGATTCTTTAATTCTGAGCCATCAGGAAAGCTCATTATAATAATGGATACATGTTATTATATATGCTTCTAAACAAACAGAATGTACAACACCAAGGGTGAACTCTAAGGTAAACTATGGTCTTTGGGTGACTATATCTCCCCTCAGGTGGAGAATGCTGATAATGAGGGAGACTAGGCATTTGTTGGTAGGATGAAGGATGTAGATTCCTATGTAGGAAGTCTATCTTTCTCTCAATTTTAAATAAAGGAAAATTCAAAATATAAGGTAACATAATGATTCAGATAATGATTCAGTAGAAATCAAGATGCAAAGGCCTGCATCCTGGCAATGGCTAAGTAAGTTATTTATTTTTTAGTTTTTAAATAAGATATCTTAGTTTCTGTCTGACCAAAGACCAAACTGAACCTGTGCCCCTTAAGTGGAAGTGCAGAATTCTAACCACTAGACTACCATGGAATTCCTCATATCATTTTATTTATTTGGGACAAAATTGCTAATCTTTAATATTTGGTGAGACAGAGTACTGTGAAATGTAGTGAATAAGAGGAGGGGTATGATAGAGAAACTTACATATTTTACTTCAGATTCCCTAGGATACAAAAGTAAGAGTGAAGCAAGTAAATATAGGCAGCAATGCAGACCAGTGGCTCACTTTAACCCACATAAATACACAACAGGCAGGCTGGCATCAGCTGGCTTACATAGACTGTCTCCATGCAGAAATTACTTGGGGATAAAAAGTTTTTGAAAGGAAAGAAAAATGGGATTTATGTGCTGGCTGCCCCTTTGCCAGTGAGGTTGCATTATCTGGACTTTTGGCAGCCAATGGCACTAAGAGACCCTGGGGAGATGCATAAGCTGTGTCTGAAACAGTGAAAATCAAAGTAGGCTTGGGAAGATAAATCGGATTCAGACAAGGGGTTGTGGTAGTTGTTCAGGCCCTCAGTCATATCTGATTCTTTGAGACCCCATGTACTTTAATGCAACAGGTTCCTCTGTCCATGGGGGTTTTTCAGGCAAGGATACTGGAGTGGGTTGCCATTTCCTTCTCCAGGGGACCTTCCCAGATCAGGGATTGAATCCATATTTCTTGCATGGCAGGCAGATTCTTTCCACTGAGCCACCAGGAAAGGAAGCAATGGAGTACAAATCTTCTACTAGATGCTTGGGGAAGAGACCTCTAGGCTTTCATCTGGCAAGTCTGTAAAGGATGTACTCTAAGAAAGATTTTGGGGAACTCTGTGATCTCACTGCTGAGGGCCCCGGTTCAGTCTCTGGCTGGGTAACTAAGATCCCACAAGCCATGTGGGGTGACCAAAAATAAGTAAAGCAATTAATTAAAAAAAAACAAAAACAGAAATATCTGCAAATTGAGAACATTTGTTTTTTCTTTTGAACTTAACTCTTTACTGAAAAGAATATTTGTGCTCTTACCTAAAAGGCAGAAAAAATAAAAGATATGATAACATATTTAAGAATTCCTTCCACAAATTTTGCTGAATTTTCTGGTATGTATTTTCCCTTGTTTAGAATTGATTAACAATAATAAGTGTATTGTGCTTCACAGAATATGATCTATGCCATTTAGTAGAGAGACTAGATTTTATTTTCTGTGCTTATTTGATCATCTCTGTTTGGACATAGCACTGCATTTTTATTCTGTCTCTATCCTTTTATCTATTTTTTCAGGTTACCTGTTGGGTTTTTTACTACTCCGATGATTTTATACGGATCATAAAATACATTTTAATAATCCATTGATTAAACCGTTAAATTTATCTTGGACAGAGGTGTGACATATTTTCTGTGTATAAATACCATTAGAGATGTTCAAAGTTACTGACATAAAAGAGATGAAAAAGAAAACCTTTATTTTGATTTAAATGAGGAAGCATTGGTATTTACTTGTTTGTATATTACTTTTTGTAGCTTGTTAAAATAAGTAATTTTTAAAAGATAACTTATTAAATGACAGTAAGATTAGCATAGATATTGCACCTTAACTATGCTAATCAGGTGCTAAAATTATTAAAACTAATATCAATATTTGATCTTAAATGGATTCCAGTGGGACATTTTACCTAAAACCTAAATTGTGCAGAATCAAAATTTATACATACTTTTCTACTTCTTATCTCATTTTAATCCAATCTATTTTACATTTTCTAGATATCAGTAAAATTAGACAGTCAATTAAAATTTCATGGTCTACAGTATTATCTTTAGACAGAACTGGAAGCAATACTCCAGTTAATAATCTAACTATAAAAATAGCAGTATTGCTCTAGTTTCAGCAATATGAAATTATAATTACCCAATGTCCTAATTTCTCTGAGTTTAAGAAATTTAGCAATTACTAGTCTTCTGTGTCCTAAAATTTTGTGATAGGCTATGGTTAATACTAAACAAAAAAAGCAGAGACTTCCTCATTTTCTATGCATATGGTATCTACCATATGCATAGAAAATATAGATCTGTTTTTTCTATATGTAGGTAAATCAAAGATTGGGCATGCTTTAGATTTGATGTAGTGATAAACTGGATGTGAATGCTAATATCTATTGTATTTATGAAGTTTATAATGAACAAGTTTCAAACTGTGGTGTTGGAGAAGACTCTTGAGAGTCCCTTGGACTGGAGATCCAACCAGTCCGTTCTAAAGGAGATCAGTCCTGGGTATTCTTTGGAAAGACTGATGCTAAAGCTGAAACTCCAGTACTTTGGCCATCTCATGCGAAGAACTGACTCATTGGAAAAGACTCTGATGCTGGGAGGGATTGGGGGCAGGAGGAGAAGGGGACGACAGAGGATGAGATGGCTGGATGGCATCACTGACTCGATGGACGTGAGTCTGAGTGAACTCCGGGAGTTGGTGATGGACAGGGAGGCCTGGCGTGCTGCAATTCATGGGGTCACAAAGAGTCGGACACGACTGAGCAACTGAATTGAACTGATCTCATACAGCTTGGGAAAGCAAGAGGAAAAACATTCAACACTAGTCTTTACACTAATTCCTTAGAATAACAAAACATTTGACACGTGTTCCAGGTAAAAGACTCCTACGTGTTCACGTGACATCATAGTCTATGTTCCTGATGTTTTATTCACAATAGCTCAAAAGTAGACAGCAAAGGATATAAAAGTAGAAGGCAACAAGTTAAGGCATCTATTACTTTTGTTTTCCCTTTGTGCTACTAACATCCCATGATGTGGGAAGATTGAAATGTTGGGCATTCTATCACACTATATAGTCTGTCTTCAATTTATCAGTTAACCTTAAAGTGTTTGCAAATGTTGGTGGCTCAGTTTTTCTACATTTTCTATTTTTCTATGCCAATATAAAATCCCCCAATGTCATTTGACTGTCAGATACAGCTTATAGTTCTGAATTTCTACCTTTTTATTAATGCCCTAATGCAATTAGAAGAATAATGTGAGGTATTACACATTATAACTATTAATTATTCTATTGTTGAATGATCATAATACATCTATATATGTAAATGTCTTTAAATTCTAATTATTACAGAACATTTTAAATGTAAATGCCTTAATTTGTGATTTAATCATCTAAATAGACTACTAAGCTTTGGTAATTTGGGGGAAATTTTTCAATTTGATTGCGTGAACAGGTGAACTATTCTAATTAAGTGGATAATTGAGAATAGACACTGGAGAGGAACAGTGTTATCACTGAACTGTGAAATGATCACAGAGAAAGAGTTAAGGAGGAAACATACATACACCATCAGTTAAGTATTAGAACTTAGTGATGCCAAAAGCAAGATAATTCAGGGACTGATAATTATCTCTTAAAGTCACAAACCATCCCACTGAGTCAGTCAGAGGAAAGGGGTTTTTTTAAGATGTCAGGCAGGAGTAAGAACCAAAATGAGATTCAAAAACACTGGTCTGAATCATGTAGGAAAGCAAACACCAAAACTGGTATCAGCGAAAAATAAGATTAATAGGTAGCACTTAATTAATCCAGTGCTTACAAGAAGTCTATGTCCGTACCCAAAATAAAAATGAGAACACTGCAGATCAGAAAAAAAATGATTCTACAAGTACAGACATGAAGCGGTATGAATTCAGTGTAGAGTCTTAGTTGGTGAAATGCTGGGGACAGTCTGTCACTAGGCTCCTTTTAAAAAGTCTATCGTACACCTTTCAGGTCTCTTTGTTGAATTGTGACAGAACACTTGGTCCTTTCCCTGCTGTTCCTGTTCATGGAATTGCAAAAGTGCTTACATTGTTTAGAAGAATAAAAAATTAGTTCATTATAGACCTACTGATGGCTAACTAGGTGCAGGGCATATTGTTAAGCATGCTAAACAGTTTACCTGATTTTCACCTCAAGATTCAGTGACACAGATAATATTAATATTCCCATGTTACAGATGAGAAAGCTGACAACTTGCACAGTTGAATAACTTGGACTCAGTAATACAAATATTAAATATGATGGCTCAGATTCAGTCACTTCCACTGTATAAGCATAAGGGATTTGATCTAGGTCATACCTGAATGGTCCAGTGGTTTGCCCTACTTTCTTCAATTTCAGTCTGAATTTGGCAATAAGGTGTTCATGATCTGAGCCACAATCAACCCCCGGTCTTGTTTTTGCTGACTGTATAGAGCTTCTTCATCTTTGGCTGCAAAGAATATAATCAATCTGATTTCGATGTTGACCATCTGGAAGTCCATGTGTAGAGCTTTCTCTTGTGTTGTTGGAAGAGGGTGTTTGCTATAACCAGTGCATTCTCTTGGCAAAACTTTATTAGCCTTTGCCCTGCTTCATTCTGTACACCAAGGCCAAATTTGCCTATTACTCCAGGTGTTTCTTGACTTCCTACTTTTGCATTCCAGTCCCCTATAATGAAAATGACATCTTTTGGGCATGTTAGTTCTAGAAGGTCTTGTAGGACTTCATAGAACCGTTCAAATCCAGCTTCTTCAGCATTACTGGTTGGGGCATAGATTTGGATTACCATGATATTAAATCATTTGCCTTGGAAATGAATAGAGAGAGTTCTGTCGTCTTTGAGATTGTATCCAAGTACTGCATTTCAGAGTATTTTGTTGACTATCATAGCTACTCCATTTAGTCTAAGGATTCTTGCTCACAGTAGCAGATATAATGGTCATCTGAGTTACATTCAGTGGAAGTGAGAAATAGATTTAAGGGACTAGATCTGATAGACAGAGTGCCTGATGAACTTTGGACAGAGGTTTATGACATTATACAGGAGACAGGGATCAAGACCATTCCCAAGAAAAAGGAATGCAAAAAATTAAAAAGGCTGTCTGAGGACATCTTACAAATAGCTGAGAAAAGAAGAGAAGTGAAAGCAAAGGAGAAAAGGAAAGATATATCCATTTGAATGTAGAGTTCCAAAGGATAGCAGGGAGAGATAAGAAAGCCTTCCTCAGTGATCAATGCAAAGAAATAGAGGAAACCAATAGAATGGGAAAGACTAGAGATCTCTTCAAGAAAATTAGAGATACCAAAGGAACATTTCATGCAAAGATGGTCTCAATAAAGGACAGAAATTGTGTGGACCTAAAAGAAGCAGAAGATATTAAGAAGAAGTAGCAAGAATACACAGAAGAACTGTACAAAAAAGAGCTTCATGACCCAGATACTCACGGTGTGATCAGTCACCTAGAGCCAGACATCCTGGAATGTGAAGTCAGTGGGCCTTAGAAAGCATCACTACGAACAAAGCTAGTGGAGGTGATAGAATTCCAGTGGAGCTATTTCAAATCCTGAAAGATGATGCTGTGAAAGTGCTGCCCTCAATGTGCCAGCAAGTTTGGAAAACAGCAGTGGCCACAGGACTGGAAAAGGCCAGTTTTTATCCCAGTCCCAAAGAAAGGCAATGCCAAAGAGTGCTCAAACTACCACACAATTGCACTCATCTCACATGCTAGTAAAGTAATGCTCAAAATTCTCCAAGCCAGGCTTCAACAGTACATGAATCATGAACTTCCAGATGTTCAAGCTGGTTTTAGAAAAGGCAGAGGAACCAGGGATCAAATTTCCAACATCTGCTGGATCATTGAAAAAGCAAGAGTTCCAGAAAAACATCTATTTCTCTTTTATTGACTATGCCAAAGCCTTTGACTGTGTAGATCACAATAAACTGTGGAAAATTCTTCAAGAGATGGGAATACCACACAACCTGACCTGCCTTCTGAGAAATCTGTATGCAGATCAAGAAGCAACAATTAGAACTGGACATGGAACAACAGACTAGTTCCAAAAAGGGAAAGCAGTACATCAAGGCTGCAATTGACACCCTGCTTATTTAAATTATATGCAGAGTACATCATGAGAAACACTGGGCTGCATGAAGCACAAGCTGGAATCAAGTTTGCCAGGAGAAATATCAATAACCACGGATATACAGATGACACCAGCCTTATGGCAGAAAGTGAAGAAGAACTAAAGAGCCCCTTGATGAGAGTGAAAGAGGAGACTGAAAAAGTTGGCTTAAGGCTCAACATTCAGAAAACTAAGATCATGGCATCTGGTCTTATCACTTGGTGATAAATAGATGGGGAAACAGTGGAAACAGTGATAGATTTTTTTTGGGGGGGCCTTCAAAATCAATGCAGATGGTTACTGCAGCCATGAAATTAAAAGTTTACACTTTGGAAGAAAAGCTATGACCAACCTAGACAGCATATTAAAAAGCAGAGACTACTTTGCCAACAAAGGTTTGTCTAGTCAAAGCTGTGTTTTTTGTAGTAGTCATGTATGGATGTGAGAGTTGGACTATAAAGAAAGCTGAGTGTCAAAGACTCAATCCTTTTGAACTGTGGTGTTGGAGAAGACTCTTGAGAGTTTCTTGAACTGCAAGAAGATCCAGCCAGTCCATCCTAAAGGAAATCAGTCCTGAATATTCATTGGAAGGACTGATGTTGAAGCTGAAACTCCAATATTTTGGCCACTTGATGGGAAGAGCTGACTCATTTGAAAAGACTCTTATGCTGGAATGATTGAAGGTGGGAGGAGAAGGGGAAGACAGAGGATGAGATGGTTGGATGGCATCACCGACTCAAGGACATGAGTTTGGGTAAACTCTGGGAGTTGGTGATGGACAGGGAGGCCTGGCATGCTGCGGTATGGGGTCGCAAAGAGTGGGATATGACTGAGTGACTGAACTGAACTGAGATTCAGTCATAAGCAGTTGACCCCCACTCCACGTTTGCTAAATAATACTGCTACTTATAACACCATTATTGCATAGGACAGTGTGAGAGAAGAAAACTAATCCTTAGTATTAGTATTGCCATCATCATTGCCTTATGTTTTTAGTTAAAACTCTCCCATGGTAAAGGATATCAAACTTGCTTTTACTATTTCAGAAAAGCTTAAAGTCCTGAGAAAATGTGCATATACGCACACACATTAAATATTCCATTACATTTGGGGAGTCAAATTGAAAACCTCCAATATTAAAGAGAATGTTATGTAAATACTATATATATATTTATGGACTGTGGTCCACCAGACTACTCTCCACTTGGAATTTTCCATACAAGAATACTGGATAGGGTGCCATTTTCATCTCCTGGGGATCTTTCCAACCCAGACCCAGAGATCAAACCTGTGTTCTTGCATCTCCTGCATTGGCAGGTAGGTTTTTTACCATTAGCCCCACCTAGGAAGCCTATGTATATGTACATGTGTATACCTGCTTCACTCTTACTTTTGTTTCCTAGGGAATCCGGAGTAAACTATGTAACTTTCTCTATCATACCCCTCCTCTTATTCACTACATTTCACAGTATTCTCACTGTCTCTCCAAATATTAAAGATTATCATATATGTGTGTGTGTGTGTACACTCAAATTTGTACTTTTAGAAACTATTAGGTTGGCCAGGGTGTATTTGGATTTTCCATAAGATGTTACAGAAAAACCTAAATAAAGATTTGGCCTCATTAGTAACTATACTTTGTAAACTTAAAGTGAAAGAACACTTGCTAAAACAAGTACTTCCTAGTCTAGAGAGACAGACATGGTTGGAATCTCTACTGCCTAGCAGGTACATTGATGTACCCCCTTCTTTCCATGCCTCCCTTTCCTGACTTGTAAAATGGGGATGATATGAATAGTGAGCACAGAGGTTTACTTAATGATTCAATAAGCTGACATTTTTAGGGCTTCCCAAGTAGCACTAGCGGTTAAAGAATCTGCCTGCCAGTGCAGGAGACTTAAGAGACATGTGTCCGATCCTTTGGTTGGGAAGAACCCCTGGAGGAGGAAATGGCAACCAGCTTCAGTATTCTTGCCTGAGAAATCCCATGGACAGAGGAGCCTAGTGGGCTACAGTCTGTGGGGTTGCAAAGACTTGGACATGACTGAGCACAGAAGGCATACACATGCTTAGTAGAGGACTTGTGCAGACACCATGCAGTAATAGTTGACAAGCTGTTTGTGTTTTGACCAATGAGTTTAGTTCTGCAAAATAATATCCTTGATATTGACATTATCTATTTTTTTAAATTTTATTTTATTTTTAAACTTTACATAATTGTATTAGTTTTGCCAAATATCAAAATGAATCCACCACAGGTATACATGTGTTCCCCATCCTGAACCCTCCTCCCCACTCCCTCCCCATTCCATCCCTCTGGGTGGTCCCAGTGCACCAGCCCCAAGCATCCAGTATCATGCATCGAACCTGGACTGGCAACTCGTTTCATACATGATATTTTACATGTATCTATTTTTCACATACCTATTGTAATATTTAATACAGTACCTGGAACACAATAGATGTTTAATGAATATTTGCTGAATAAATTTAGAAGCAAAACAATCTCTATAAATGCTCTATAAATTGCTACTAAATTTTTAGAAGCCTTACCATATTCCATGGTACTTTGATATTTTCATACATGCTTTTATAATCTATTATCTGTTAGCAATGTAATCTCAGCCTTAAGTTCTAATTTAAAAATATACATGAATTATATGTAATCAATCACTTCAATATCTTTTGCTTTCTTCTCTGTGGCTTATATTCTCTTTGATAATTATTTATGCAAATTTCCATTTTTACCACCAGAATGTTTTCCCAGTTTTTAGATAACCAAGCATATCCACCCTCATAGTTGTGTTTTGTTTTTAAATGCCAGAGAGGCTTATGTAAATAAAGATAGAATATTTTAATGTACTTTATTAATATGTTCTTTACAACCCTCCAGATAGCATTTTGAAGTATCTTTTAGAATAATCCAAAAGAAGGATAGAAAGCCAGCCTTTATCTTTATCAATGTTACCAAAACCATCAATTAAAATGTTCCAGTTAATTTTAACATGTGCATCCTTCTTTATCTGAAAATGTCAATTGTTCAGTTTGTTTAATACAGTTTGACATCAACTGGGTGTTTTTTCTTTTTTTTAATCGTTTATACTAAGCCATGTTTTGATATGTGACAGATGGGAAATTCTCACTTTTCTTTAATAGTTTTTTTTTAAATTATTCTGCCTAAATTTAAGGCTATGATTAGGTAGTTTGAGTCTCTCTACATTATTAAAGATTGAATTTTCTTCCTGTATTTTAAATCTCTTATTAATGAAAAAATTACCCGAAATACTCATACCACTTACTTATCACATTAAATTCTCAAATTATGGTAAATCTCTGGCTTTCTATATCCTAGTTAATTAGGGAGAATTACACTCTTAATTACATATTTTTTATAAATGACAAATTGGTTTGTTTACTAATTTGGTTTCATAAAACTAGTTTGGTTTCATAAAAACTAGTTTGGTTTCCTAAAATGTTTCTATAAAACATTTAAATCTAAGGCTTTGTATTCTTTTGTACATTTTTGCATATTGTGTGTGTGTGTTAGTCTCAGTCGTGTCCGACTCATTGTGATCCCATGAACTATAGCCTGCAAGGCTCCTCTGTCCATGGAATTTTCCAGGCAAGAATACCGGAGTGGGTAGCCATTCTCTTCTCCAGAGGATCTTCCCTACCCAGGGATTGAACCCGTGTCTCCTGTATTGCAGACAGATTCTTTAAGATTTCAGCCACCAGGGAAGTCCTTTTTGCATACTGACCTTATGAAAACAAAATGGATTCTTCAGTTCAGCTTAGTCGCTCGGTCGTGTCCGACTCTTTGCGACCCCATGAACCACAGCACGCCAGGCCTCCCTGTCCATCACCAACTCTCAGAGTTTACCCAAACTCATGTCCATTGAGTCAGTGATGCCATCTTACCATCTCATCCTCTGTCATCCCCTTCTTTTCAGCCTTCAATCTGTCCCCACATCAGGGTCTTTTCAAATGAGTCAGCTCTTCGCATCAGGTGGCCAAAATATTGGAGTTTCAGCTTCAACATCAGTCCTTCCAATGAATACCCAGGACTGATCTCCTTTAGGATGGACTGGTTGGCTCTCCTTGCAGTCCAGGGGACTCTGAAGAGTCTTCTCCAACACCACAGTTCAAAAGCATCAATTCTTCGGTGCTCAACTTTCTTTATAGTCCAACTCTCACATCCATACATGACCACTGGAAAAACCACAGCCTTGACTAGACGGACCTTTGTTGGCAAAGTAATGTCTCTGCCCTTTAATATGCTGTCTAGGTTGGTCAAAACTTTCCTTCCAAGGAGTAAGTGTCATTTAATTTCATGGCTGCAATCACCATCTGCAGTGATTTTGGAGCCCCAAAAAATAAAGTCAGCCACTGTTTCCCCATCGATTTGCCATGAAGTGATGGGACCGGATGCCATGATCTTCGTTTTCTGAATGTTGAGCTTTAAGCCAACTTTTTCACTCTCCTCTTTCACTTTCATCAAGAGGCTCTTTAGTTCTTCTTCACTTTCTGCGATAAGGGTGGTGTCATCTGCATACCTGAGGTTATTGATATTTCTCCCAGGAATCTTGATTCCAGCTTGTGCTCCTTCCAGCCCAGTGTTTCTCATGATGTACTCTGCATATAAGTTAAATAAGCAGGGTGCCAATATACAGCCTTGACATACTCCTTTTCCTTTTGGAACCAGTCTGTTGTTCACGTCCAGTTCTAACTGTTGCTTCCTGACCTGCATACAGATTCTCAAGAGGCGGGTCAGGTGGTCTGGTATTCCCATCTCTTTCAGAATTCTCCAGTGTTTATTGAGATCCACACAGTCAAAGGCTTTGGCATAGTCAATAACACAGACTGAAATCTTACTTATAATGACTTGAACAATGTTCTCAAACGTTATTGTGCTTATAAATTACTGAAAATCATGTTAATATGTAAAGTTTGATTCAGTAGGTCTGGGATGAGACCACATTTTGAGGCATAAACACCTAAGATTATCTTAAGGGCATCTAATGATGGCTCAACAGATATTTCTTGAATGTCATATTCAACATGCACAATTATTTACTGCAAGTGAGGCAAAGCAATGATTTTTGAAAGAGCATGAGCACTCAGTTGCAATGTTCAATTCACTCTTTGACATTTATTAGCTGCTTAGATTTGGACAGATTTTAACTTTTCCTAGTCTTAGTATGCCTTCTTATTATCCCAAGCTTGAGAAATGTCTATTGATTTTCTAAGATTTCTAAATAAATAATCTGTTTCAATGATGACAATTTCAGTTCAATTTAACAAACTACTGAACATACACAATGAGTTAAAAAAATGGTATACTCAGGTAATAATAAACCACAGTTTATATGACTTTTCCTTTTCTGCAAGTTAAGTGAAACATTATACAACATACAAGCATTGACATTACTAGTTGGGAAGTTGTTGGCCTTTAGCTATCAGCAGGTATATATTTTTAACATTTAAAATTATTTTGGCAAAAATTTAATGTTTCTATGTTGCTTAAAATTCTTAGTTTTTCCTAAATTCTAGAGGTAAATGATGCACCCACATGTATCTCACATCGATTTCTTCTAATTGAATCAGATAAGGAATTGTTTGGGGCCAGACCCTTGCTACATACTGGAATATCTTTGTTACTGTTCATTAACAGTATGATTCAACTGCTAACATAAATTGGGATCAAGAATTCTAGACATTTCAGAAATTTAATATCAAATGTTTGCTAATGGGGAATACTCCAAGATAATGACTTAAAAACTTCTGATTATGTGTCATGGAACATTCTAAACCCAGAAGTGGATCCTTTCACTCACTTGGCAATAGAATATGGGACTATCACTAAATATAAACCAACATCAGAAGCTGGTTTGGTACAAATTGTAGTTGGCTAATATTCTCTGTGTTTCAAATTGGGTAAATAATTATATTAGCTACATTTCCTGTAATAAACATATTAGAAACAATGATATGTTTGCAATGAAACAAATATGGTTTTGCTATTTTTAATAGATGTGATATGCGTGCCACATTCCTTTCTTTCCTTTAAAACCACTGTCATTACAAATGAATTTTCACTATTTATTTTTATGCAATACTGACTACCTAGCTAGTGCTTTTACAGTTCTGTTTTGTTTTTTACAAACTTTCAACTTTTTATTTTGTATTTGGGCATAGCCAATTAACAATGTTGTGGTAATTTCAGGTGACACAAACTCCCCTCCCATTCAGGCTGGCATATAACAATGGGTAGAGTTTCATGTACTATACAATATGTCCTTCCTTGTTGGTTATCATAGTATGTCCTTCCTTGTTGGTTATCCATTTTGAATATAGCAGTCTGTGTTTTTAAAAGATCATATTAAATTTATAACACAAAATTGGGTACATGTTCTTTTGTTTCATTTTGTCTCCTTATTAAAACACTTGGTGATGATTTTGCCAAGAAACCAATCTTAGGGTTTCCCTTGATTACAACAATGTTCTGATGTTTGCTTTTGACTATTTCTGAGTTTCAGAGAAAATTTCATAGGAACCATTTTATGAAAGGCTGAAAGTTCTTCAATAGCTATCCCTCCATTGTGTACTATATGATTACATGTATTTTAGGAATATTTAATTCAGTCTGACTTTTTGAAGTCTTCATTCATTTTACTCCTTTCTCCTTTTGATGGACTAGGCCACATAACAAGATGGGCCTGAGGCCTTTAGCTATGGGACCATGTGGATAGTTCCTTTAGCTCACTAGCACAGGCAAATATCATCATGGTTGAGAACCTATTGTTTGGTAGCTGAAAGTCCTAAGTAAAAACCGGTTTATAAAGCCACAGAGTTAACAGTGTGAAAATCAGCTTGCATGTCTCTAACACCAACTTCAATTTTCAGCAGAGAGTTGACTTTTCAAAATGCACAGTGAATAGTTGCATTTGTTTTTGATCAAGCAAATGGGCATTGCAGCATCAAGTACTCATTTGATTTTTAATGTGCATTGGTATCACCAATGATAATTTAAGTGACAGCATAAATAATCATCAATACTGTGTCAGAATAAAAGCAACTGTCATTTTTTCTAATATGCAGATTCAGAGATTACTCACAATTAAAAGCAGAATAATAGGAAAGGGATATATTCATATTATCAAATACAGCCATGGTTTTAGAAATGCTTTAAAATGAAAGTAAGAGGTTAAAGCTTACCAGTTTTACAGAACCTTACTTATATTAATTATAAATTTTCTTTTTAGAGTGTTTCTCTTGGAGGACGGCAGCCTCAAAATATATAATGTTACCAGGTCGGATGCTGGATTATATACTTGCATAGCTACAAATCAGTTTGGTGTTGCAAAGAACACTGGAAGCCTCATCATAAAAGGTATTTTACTATCTTTGTTTGTGCTTGATGAACACTGGAGATACATTTGCATACCTGACCTCTATCACTGCCAACCCTGCATCATATTGCATATGTGCAATATTTGGTTTCACAGCTTATTTGAGTAGTACCCTTGTATTTATTAATAGCATGCTCACTTTGCCAGTGGAACAGAATGGTAGATGTGAATAGCTTGCCAGTTCAAAAGCTGTCCAGTGGGTAATAAGACAAAACTAAAACCTCCACTTAAAATATGCGGATTTCCACAAATGCCTCCATGAGAGGAATTTATGAATATTTTGATGATGTTAGTGAGGTTTCTTTCAGAAACTCTCAATTTGTGTAAAAATTTTACCTGGATGTAAGGCTGCCAAGCACATAGTCGATTCATTTGTTTCTATAACTCTGGGTGCTTAACTATAACTAGCAAAATGTAGACTTTCTTGCATTCGCCTTAATAAGCAATTTTTTACAAAGATAAAAAAATAAAATATTGGTGACATGTAAATCATTATTAGATTCCCATCACAGTAAACGGATATGTTCACCCAATTTCAGATGGTAAAAGTGCACACTCTATTCTTGAAACTTTTAAACTAGTATCAGTCCAAATGTATCTCCATATATCACCAGGGGACATAATTAGGATTAGACGCTTCTATTCTCCATCTCTGCTACTTTACTGAATCTCAGCTCATAAAACTAGTATGTTTAGGGGAAGCCAGGTCACTTTATCATTTCATTGCCTCCTGGATGATCAAAATGACTGTCTTGATAGAGGAGTCTGAGCAGCTTATTAAGCCCAAATGATTAAATTCAGCAATTGATGTTTTATCATTATTTCTATTAGAAATAAATAAGTTCAACAAAAAGTAGTTAGCTATTACCCACCAATTATCCTTTAAAATGTCTAAAGGAAAATAAACACCCACTTTTATCCCTAGAAGATATTTCTGCCAAGTTTATCTCAAGCCTATTATATTATGCCAACAATTGTCTGAAACACTCAGGGGAAATGTAAATGATAGAACTTGTGTAAAAATCCAACCAGTGTGGCATATTTTGAAAAACTTCACTTCTTTAATACTGTATTGTCATCAGGTTTTTAAGACTGATATGGACTTAATGTTTCAAGGAATGTGCTATAATTATATTTAATGATAGGGAATTTCCCCAGCAACTTTTTGGTAATACTCATGTACTAAAAAGCGTGAATGCTTTATGTTTGAAGAAATAACATGTCCATCAAGGGAATAAAAAGAGATTACCTTATTTCCAATTTAGATGCTATGGGTGGTATTCATTCACTACATTACAATAGAAGATTAATATATGCTGGAAAGACATGCAGTTACTTTTTCTAGGTATGGAGAAATCCAGTAGGAATTAAAACATGAAATATTAAAGGCAGAACACATCAGTAGTGAAAACGTAGTTTCTCAAAAGTTTTGGTGGACTACTGGTGATGGGTAAGCGGGACCAACGGTTTGCTGCTAAAATACAACAATGAGATCCTTTCACCCTAAAGACTATTGAAAAAAAAATTATAAATAGATTAAGCAACACAGATAGTTTTTCTTCCTCAATATTTTCTTTTGCCTTTGGCACCACAATGATTGTACATTACTAATCAATGGAAGAAAAATCAAGTGAGAAGACTCACATAAATATGAGAAACTCAGAAACATCTGCTTAGTTCTAAAGATAGCATGTGGATACTTCAGAAGTGAAACATAGCCATGGAGGTTCCTGATTCTTAGGACAGAAACAAGTTGATAGGTATTTTGGGATTTTCCATAAAACATACCATAATCCCCAGATACTCTAATCTCTGTGAGTAAGAAAATAATTAAATAAGATTTCTCAGTTAAAAAGCTGACATAGTTTTGCTTACTTCTAATGTCCTTTGCTGGAGACATTAAAACAAAATTATCTCAACCTGCATTCCTGCTCATCTTCATCTTTTCCACTTTTCCTTCTTCTGTAGCATATTTCATCTTCCTACAAATGATATGATTCACTTATTCACATGTATTTTCTCCTTATCTTTCCATTCTTCTAGAAAAGAAATGAAGAAGGCAAGGTTATCACAGCCCTGGGAACAACCCTGGGAACTGTATGTGTTCACTAAATATTTATTGATTGAGTGAAAGGATCTCACCTTATCCCCCTTGGTTCTCAGAGATAATTTCTATCCTGACTTCTCTGCTCTAAAATCTGAAAGTTTTCAATTTTTCAGGATTTATACTTGTTAGACTACTTCACAGTAGAGCACTTCAAAGGCATATAATAAACTTCTAAATGCTTTCACTTTTCCAATTTTAGTGTTTGTAGTTACATGATTTAAATGCACAGAGAACTCCACACTCTGCAAGGGGGGACAAATAGGAAGCTACATGAAAATCTAAAATACTTCATGGACAGAACTCACTGTTCTTGTATTTTCAGTACAATTCCAGATGATTTACATATGCAAAAGGGCTTATATCAATATGCATGAATATCATTATTTTCAGTCATTTATATCCCATGATGGGAAAGAATGTGTGTTTGTTATTTTTAGCCTTCATGAAATATCCACATCCCATTTCAAGGGGATTTGGAGATTTTTTGCTTCTTTGCCATTGATAGTAGCCATTAATGTAATAAAAATAAACACATATACATAACACATTTAAAAAAACTACATAAACACAAAATATAAAAGCATATTTAGAAACTTTGCTTTATTGCTGATCTGTAATGCATACACTGTGGGATTCTTATACAAAATAGTTTCAAGATAAGTCTATCATTGGCATTTCCTCTTAATGAGACTGCTATCTCTAATTCCCTTTCATGTAGGAATGTTGAAGGTATTACTGCCAAAAATTATTATTTTACAACCTATAGAGTTGAAGATGTAATCTGAGAAGGAAACGTAATAGTATGCATTGATTCAGTCATTTTCTTGACTATTAAGAGCAGCCATCTGGCTGTTTGTGATGACAATTTAATATTTCTCTCTGTGCTTGCATGTGTGTGTGTGTGTGTGTGTGCATGCCTGTATATGTGTATGTGTTTGTATTTTCCTGTCTATAGTGTTCATTTATTGTCATTACAGCATCAAATATAATTTTGTCTCTCAAATCAAGATCAGCTTACAGTGACCTTTCTGGTAATATGGTGGTAAAGAGCAAATGAGAAATTTCAGTAAAACTGATAAAACAATCATCTTTCTTTGAATTTACTTATCAGCCTCAGTCATGCAAGAAATGTTGTTGCTAGATAACATGTAAAAAGATAATAGTTACAAGAGTAAGATATTTTTCAGCTTAGTTTTTAGCTGATATGGCTTATCTGTGTTAAGAGGATTCTGAAGTTATCTGCACTGTATGTTGGAAATTTCTATTTCACTAATGCAGCAGGATAAAGCAATTTGCCATTCAAACATTGGAAGTGCAATTAGCACCAGCCTTGCCAGAGCCTCAGAAGATGCCCAGGGTAATTTGAGGACATGTTCCATGGGCACAAACAGGAAATTGAAAGGAAAGAGACTTTAAATGTCTTCGTTTTGAGGACTAGTAAAATTACAATGTGACATACACTAAGAGGTATATGAAAGTCACATAAAAGGGAAAATTATTTTATCTGGCATTTGGAAAATTATTAAAAAGCACAGAAACAGCAGGCTCTAGAAATGATCTTGTTTGCAGGCAACATTTGTTTTTGTTTCCCCACTGGAGAAGTTTTGGATGTTCAATTATAGGCCTCATTGCTTCAGCATTATTTTCAACTGAAATGTCGGAACTTGGAAAAGCATATCTAATGTGCAAATTAAGTTTATTGCTGCTCATTTAGTTGTTTATTCTTTGTGATAGAAGTCTTTATTATACCAGCATGGAGAGTGGCCTATCCATTTTCTCCAGCAGAAGAGGGTGTTCACTAATGTGATTTTACATTTACTAAGAGAAATACTAAGACAGGCAAATAATTGGAGGCTTTGTGGCTTTCCATGGCAGTTTAAAAGCTTTGAGGTGTTTAACTCAGCTGTATCTAGAAGCCCAGCTTTCCTGAGTAAACCAAAAATACAATTTCACAGAGGAGACAATACACAATGGAATATATCCACTATTTTGTAGGGGTTGAATTCTCGAGTACTGCTAATGTCTTTCCCCAAATGTTTAACTCTACATCCCAATTTTATGCAAAGAATGAATTAAAAGATTTAATATAAAGAAGACTTTGACTTAAAAATTTTTAATGGAAGTATTATTAAGGTGAAAAAATATATAGTGTCTAGATATGAAATTTTCATTCCCCCTCCAACATTGAAAATAATGCCGAGTGAGTTCTTGAGACCTTAATTTCTTCAAGAATAAAGGAGAAAAAAACCAAAAAGCATTCATGTAAGGAAACCCAGTAATGTCAATAACATTTCGGCCTTCATAACAATTTAGTTCATAGTCTTTTAAAAATCTAGCACATATCACTCCAGGTATGTTAAGCAGCTTTTTTTCTTTTAAATATATATTATACATTATAGGATGGACATTGTATATTAATTATAATTAATAAGTTTGCACATTTTTTGATTAGTCAAGAAAATTGTCACCAAACTTACTATTCATAAAATGCATAAAATTTTACATTGTTTTATTTACTCTTAGTAAAAATAGGGGATGTATAGCTTGTGGTTTGTGCCAATTAAAGAGGTCAAATAGATGAGCATATACCACTTCTTAAAGTGGTGAAAAGCAGAGACTTTGAAATTAGATTTATTAGTTCAATTAAGAACTAGCATGAGATCCTAAAGAGTTTGTTTTTGCTGTTATTAATGTTGTATTATTTATTATCATCATTAATATTTTTTATCAAGTACATACTCTGCTCCAGGCATTGTCACAGGTCCTTGATGTATGTCATCTCACTGAACCCTCAGAACAACCCTTTGAAGCAAGTGATCATTAGAGATTGAGGTATAGAGGGCTAAAATTACTTGACAAGGTCCTTGTGTTATTGATATTAAGTGGCAGAACTCTTTTTATCCTTCTTTTTTACATTCCAGTAAAGTTATGTAATAATAATTACATGAGATAATTTCACATGGCATTGTTTAAAGTTTAGAAAAAGATATAGTAATTTGCAGATATTAGAACTTCTCTCTAAATACTTCATTTTAATTAATTAAATATAGTTCAATATTTGATAACTTTACATATGTAAAGAAAGTCTTAAGTGTACATTTGCTGAATTTTGGCAAATGCATACACCCCTGCAACCCCAAAGTCTACCAAAATACATTATCAGCTTGCCTGGTGGCTCAGACAGTAGAGAATCTGCCTGCAATACTGGAGACCTGGATTCAGTCTCTGGGTTGGGAAGATCCCCTGGAGAAAGGAATGGCAACCCACCTCAGTATTTTGCCTGCAGAATTCCATGGACAGAGGAGCCTGGCAGGCTACAGCCCATGGGGTCGCAAAGAGTAGAACACAGCTGAATTACTAACACTTTCACTTTCATATATTGTTCCCTCATGTCCCTCCTTGGCCCCACCCTAATCCTAGAAGCAACAACTGTCATGATTTTTTTCTGCCATACATGCCATACAAATGCAATCATACAGTACACACTCACTCTTTGGTATCTGACTTCCCTCACTTGACTTAAACCACTAGCCATTTACCTTCTCTTTATTAAAAATGAGCAAAACTAAGCAAAACTTTACCAACAGTGGGTTTAGTCTGTGCAGTAAAAAAAAAAAAAAAATCTTGAATTTTAAATAACTTTGCCTCCATTTTCCCTCTCAAATTTATTCACACTGTGCCCGAAGTATTTGGTTAACAATCGGAAGTTCAGTCTTTTTTTTCAATGATTCCATTCTGAGGCTAAAGTAGTGAATAGACTTCTTTGTTCCTTGGATATTCTATTTCTAAACTAGTACAGTGGTCATTCAAGCTCTAGTGCCTTTTTTTTTTTAAGGAAAAATGTGTGGCACTACAACATTAAAAAAAATAAAACGAAACACCCAGATGCAAGCTTTTCAGTCTATGGATCCTGAATACTCGAAGAAAGAGTTATTAGCAAATTCATTCAAGTCAAGAAAAGGAATAGGGTAGGAAAGGGGTAAGGGAGTGAAGAGGGGAAAAATAATCAATGGAATTAATTGACTCTAATTTTCCTCTTCTGGATTTTATTTTCTTACTTCATCTTCCCTAAATCTAACATAGGGTTTCCCAGGTGGCACTAGTGGTAAAGAACCTGCCTGCCAGTACAAGAGACAGAGATTCAACCCCGGGAAGGTGCCCTGGAGGAGGGCATGGCAACCTCCTCCAGTATTCTTGCCTGGAGAATCCCATGGACAGAGGAGCCTGGTGGGCTATGGTCTATAAAGTCACAGAGTTGGACACAACTGAAGCGACTTAGCATGCACGCATGCAAACCTAACATAAACATTCAGAAGGCAACATTTTCTATTAGGTCCTATAGCCAGGCAAAATTAAAATTTTCTAATTTCATCTCTCATAAATCTACAGAACACTTCAACCTGGTTTTTTACTACAATCCAGAATACAGTTACAGTTGGAGGACTGAGTGAACATTATCTATTTATAGGAAATATAAATATGATCCCATAAATAGTCATTGCCTATTATGCATTAACCGCTTTGAAAGTGAGTTGTTGGCATATTTAATTCATTAAGCAGAATCCACGGTGCATGCTCTTTTCAAACAGATGTAAGGCCCTGTTTTGATTACTTGTTAATACAGAAGATCTGTGTTTACATTTTATATTACTTTTATATTACTTGCTAGGGAATTTTTCAGTGTTACCTTGCATGATACTTAGACCTGTTTTTTCATTTAGACAACTTAAATTTAAGACAATTACTTTCTCCAGACGGTTCTTCATTTGTTTCTTTTACTCAGGGGTTCAGGGTAGTCTTTTAACATTTGCTCCAAATCATTTAAATATTGAAGTGGAAGATAAAGGGGTAATGGTAACTGCAGGGAAACTATAATATATTGACCATGGTTACTTTGTGCATTGGAATTAAATTATACTCTGCTTGTGGTAGAATACAATATAAATATGAAATGCTGCAAATAGATTTTAATCTGAAAAACACATGTCTGAGCAGATCATTTTGCATTGGCTAAGAGGATATAAAGCAACCAAACCTACTGCAAGTATTGGTACAAAGAGGAAAAGTATATTAAATAAAGATTAAAAACTCCTCCATTTCTGTCTTGCTAGAGGTAGGGAATTAGACTCCATCACACTGATTTCCTTGTTTGTTAGTTTTCTCTGTAGGGTTTATTTCAGAGTATTAGCTTTCATTTCCCTGTGTTTGCTTTCCCTAAAGTTAGTAATTTTCTTGTTTGTTTGCTTAGTTTTCTATGGACCTCACAACAATTCATTCCTCAATCCTATCTCTACTCTCTTACTTTGATATTGATCTGCCTTTCTGTCTGTCGGGGAGCCTGGTTGCCTAAGCACCATGCCTTTCTCTTGACACACTTCCTCGTTTGAATAGACTGCATCTTCCAATGGATTTTTGAGAAAGAAATCAATAAAAATGTATTTTTTTTAGATCTTTCATTTTTGAAAAGGTCTTTACACTAAGCTTATATTTGATTGATGCTATAATTGGAAACAGAATCCTGGATTGGAAATCATGATTTTTCATAAATTTGGAAATCTTGCTCTGCTCTAAAAGCTGAAACCATTTTGATTTCTGACCTGTTGTTTGTGACATCTTTTCTCACTCTCTCTGTCTAGAAGTCCTTTTTTTCCAAGTGTCCCACAATTACATGATGATTGGTGTAAATCTATTTTCAGCCTTTTTTATAGGGCAATTGGTGCACTTTGTCATCCTGGAAGCTCATAGCTCTTTGGGCCCGGGATATTTTTCTGAGTAATAATTTACTCCATTTCTTTTTCTGAAATGCCCATTTATAATAGATTTCCTAGACTGTCATTCAAGTTTATGAGTATATGTATGCATGTGTGTATGTATCTACTCATCTACGTGTAGAATTTATTGTATTTTAATATATATATATATATATATATTTAGATAGGCGTGCTGCAATTCATGGGGTTGCAAAGAGTCAGACATGACTGAGCGACTGAACTGAGAAACTGAGTCTATCTACATGTTTATATGTTTTATATATACATATTATATATAATGTTTCTATATCCTCACATCCATTTTAGAGCTGTTTTTGCTCTACCTTCTAGGATATTTTCTCAACTTTACCTTCCAGATTTTCTTTTGTATTTTTGCTTTTTTAAAAAAATTTTTCTAAGTGTCTTTTTATTTTCTGTCTATTCTTTTAAATAATATCTTGGTCTTTTCTTCCTTTCCTCTGGAAGTATTGCTTGTACTTTTTTCTCTTTTCTAGTTTGTTTTTTCTGAAAGGTCTCTCTTTTCCCAAACACTTTGTTTTCTCTTTGTTTTACGTCCTATCCTTTATTAAGAGGTGTTTGAAGATACATCATGGAACTGTTGTCTGTTCATATTTAGATCACTAAAAATCTTACAGAAAGCTCTAATCAAGAGTGGGAATTTTGAACGATTTAACTTCATGTTTAGATGATCTGGACAGGGAGGCCTGGCGTGCTGCGATTCATGGGGTCACAAAGAGTCGGACACGACTGAGTGACTGAACTGAACTGAACTGAACTGAAGAAAAATATTGGAGTATCTTCTCTTTAGGCTTATCAGATTCCTAGGACAACTGTCCCTCACTTCCCTCCCAGGTTTCCTGTCTGGAGAGCAAAGGCCAAGCAGACAGCACTCTCCGAGCTGAATAGGGTTACAACACACAAATCTCAGCTCTCACTGTGCACATATTTCCTTAATTCCCTTATTTTCAGTAGGATTTTCCTGACCCTCAACTGGGCTTGGTGATAGGCAGTTCAAAGACCCTCTGTTTTATATTTTCTCAGCAAAGTAATTTACTGGTCTTCTTAGATGAGAAACTACTCTAGAGACCAAATAACATCCTATTCATAAATCACAAATGAATGAATACATAAAGACATGCTAAATAAGTTTTCCCCTCTGTCTTCCCACTGCCAGCCTGTGACTGACCTTTATAGTAAGTCAATTATAAATCATTCAACTTCATTACAGTTTCTCAAATTTTGTCTCCACTCTTGATTCCAAAAGGAGCAGAGGGGAGAAATAAAATGAGGGATGGAGAATTTGAAGAAATATTTGCCAGAGATTAAAAAAAAAAAAAACAAACAAACTTTAAATGACAGCAGTCATCTATTCAGGAAATCATATGAGCCTCACTAGGATAAACACAAAGGAAAAGTTAAATAAGCACATAGTAGTGAAACCAGAGGCGAGGAAAAAAATCATTCCAATTAAAAAAACAAACAAACAAACAACTAGCAAAGACATTGACAGTTATCATAACAAGAGAATTAAAGGACTCAAGAAGATAGTAGAAAGACCTTTCTAACCGTCTTTCAGATGATACAGTAAAATTCTATTCCAAGTACAGATATCCTCTTTAACGAAGACAAAACAGAGATGCCTTCACACAAACAAAATCTCAGAAAATTCATCACTAAAATCTTCAGAAAAGAACATAACTGGAAGAAGAAATTAAAAGCAATGGGAAGAGTTAATATGTTCATATAAGACTAACAGAGATTCTGAGGAATTAGAAAGAGGATCCAAATTTAAAGTTTTAATTTCTAGTCTTCACAAGTTAACTAATAAGAGAAAATACCAGAGAATTTCATCACCTGTTTTAAGTGCTATTTATATGCTAGTTTCCTTTATATTGGTATCTTAGCAACATTTTCAATAATGTCATAGACAAGTAAAGGCAGGATCACATGTTTACAGAGGGAGAAAGATTTGGTGATTTTCTTAAGATATGTCAGTGTTTTGAGAGAAGTTGATAATTTCAGAACTTCCTGAGCCATTATTGTTCTGAACAATGTCATTGAAAGACTATTACTCACAGACGGAGATTTTCACTGAGTTAAAACTACAAAGGAAACAAATAAATACTGACCCAAAGTAATATTTATTAGATGCTCAAAAGACCAATATATGATGGATGGCCATCCCTGGCTTGTAAAAATATACCTGAGGATCATGATATATAATAGTATGTTTTGCCATTCATATAGGAACAAGCCACACTTATATTTAAAGAAATCATACTAAAAAATTCTGAGATACTTTGATGATAGTTTTCACGTCTCCTGAGGTGCTCTTAACTAAAGATGTGTTCTGGAAATATCACTGTCTATTTTGACAATGTGAATTTGAGTAAAGTTCATCAAAAGCATTATGGATTTTATTAAGTCTTTTTTTACACCTCTTAGGGTAGGATTGTTATATCCTGCTATTTTCATATGATACAAATCTCATTGAAATAGATTGAAAAGAGTAAATATTAAAATTCTGTTATTTTATGAACTCTTCACTAACTCATGCCATTCATATTTAAAATAACCTTCAAAAAATGGTCAGTCATCACTCTAAAAGCTGAATGGAAAAGTTGCCTCCCTATTCTGTATGTAAATATTCATTATCCCCATCATTTTCTTTCTTTCTTTTATTGTTACTGAAAATTAGAAACATGCAAAACAGTAAAGAAGGTAGTATAAGGAACACCGTGTACAAATCAATCAGGGTTGGTCATTATCAACTCATATCCAACTTTGTTTCACCTATACCCTCACCTACTTTCCCCAAATCCACCCAAAGATCTCAAGGCAAATCATAAACACTATAATTCCATTTATGAATATTGCAGAATGTATTTTACATGATAAGAGGATCTTTTTAGCATAACAATAAACCAATTTTCTCATCTTAAATATTAACAATTACTCCAAAATTTTTCAGAGTTAAATTTTACATGATTTTCTCATAAATATATATTTATATATGCATAATGAATGCTAAATACACATACATATACATGTATACATATACATGTATATGTGTGTGTATTTTAACTCTCTTTAACCATGAAAGTCATATTTCCAAACTTTATTTCTTAGAATTCTTTATATTTCAAGATATATTAAGAGGTGTTGCATGAATTAAAAATGTTCCATATCTAGTAAGTGCAGGAAATCTAGAATTAAATAAATTTTTAAAAGATTCTTTAATGCAGGAATATTCAGAGCTTTTAATATGCTAAAATGTGCTACGGAACTCTAAAAGCAAACAAAGTCAGAATGGCTGCGATCCAAAAGTCTACAAGCAATAAATGCTGGAGAGGGTGCGGAGAAAAAAGAGCCCTCTTACACTGTTGGTGGGAATGCAAACTAGTACAGCCACTATGGAGAATAGTGTGGAGATTCCTTAAAAAACTGAAAATAGAACTGCCTTATGATCCAGCAATCCCACTGCTGGGCATACACACTGAGGAAACCAGAAGGGAAAGAGACACGTGTACCCCAGTGTTCATCACAGCACTGTTTATAATAGCCAGGACATGGAAGCAACCTAGATGTCCATCAGCAGACGAATGGATAAGAAAGCTGTGGTACATATACACAATGGAGTACTACTCAGCCATTAAAAAGAACACATTTAAATCAGTTCTAATGAGGTGGATGAAACTGGAGCCTATTATACAGAGTGAAGTAAGCCAGAAAGAAAAACACCAATACAGTATACTCATGCATATATATGGAATTTAGAAAGATGGTAACAATAACCCTGTGTACGAGATAGCAAAAGAGACACTGATGTATAGAACAGTCTTATGGACTCTATGGGAGAGGGAGAGGGTGGGAAGATTTGGGAGAATGGCATTGAAACATGTGTAATATCATGTATGAAATGAGTTGCCAGTCCAGGTTCAATGCACGATACTGGATGCTTGGGGCTGGTGCACTGGGACCACCCAGAGGGATGGTGTGGGGAGGGAGGAGGGAGGAGGGTTCAGGATGGGGAACACATGTATACCTGTGGCGGATTCATTTTGATGTTTGGCAAAACTAATACAGTGCTTCAGGTTTAAAAATAAAATAAAAAAAAATATAAAAAAAATAAAAGCAAACAAAGTACACAGAATTAATTATAGTTGAATAGCCTGAGAAGTTCATCTTGGTTTATTTTTGAAGCATCACTAATTAGTAACATTTTATTGGATATGACTTTTTTCTCCTGAAACCAAAGCATTGGTGACTTTATGACAATATAGTTTACATAGCTTGGACTTTCCTAAAATAGAAAATTCAGGTTCAGTTTTCAAAACCTAAGGCAATATTTCTCAAAGCATGGACCTGGACTGACCACATCAAAATTAACTGAAGAAGCAACCTGTTAAAAATCCATTTCTAGATCCTCCCTGCAACCCTGCTGAATCAGTAATTCTTGTGGAAGCAGAGAAATTTACATTTTGAACACAGTCTCCAGGAAATTCATGCTAAATTTTTAAACTACTAGAGCAGAATTTCTATAAATACTTAAGGAATAGGTAGGAAAAATATAATTATGTGAAATGAAAAGGAATTACTATCCCCCTATTTTGTTTCAGAAAAAGAGCCTTAAAGAATTTCAAAGTTTTACAAATGATAGAGTCTAGCACAGTTGACATCCTTCCTTTTTAATTCATTATAATTCAGGCCCTAATTATCTTACTTTTCCACAAATACCAAGAAGTATTTCAGTGTTAATAATGAGCTTCATCTTACTGCACCTACTGTACCAGAATGTATGCAGTCCCAGGAAAAGAGTACACTAGAAGTGTATATGTAAATCCCTCCACTCCACCAGATGATCTGAATAGCTTTTTTTTTTTTTTTTCCTCCAATGTTAGTTTCTTAAGAAGTTAAAGTGTATGCAAAGGAGGAGTCTGAACTTGTTAATGAACTAAAGCTACTCCTTGTTCTTTCCCTAAAATAGCATAAAAATTGTATGTTTCTTCTGCTCGAGAACCATTCTTCCATTCTCTGCAAGTGTGACTTTGTCTCTGCGGGAACTGAACTTCTAGTTCAGAGATAGAACTGTGGCGGTTGCAGAAGGGAGCTCTTTAGATAGCAATTAGCAGTCTTGTGGGTGTTGGAGACCCACCTACACAGGATTAGAGCAGGTCCGCATGTGGTGTGAGGACAGAATACAGTAGTTATAAGCGTTCTTGTCCTCACCCCCACAGGAGGGTACTCACAGGGAAATTGTGCTCAGATAATCATGCATTCCCTGTTTTGGATAACAAGTCTGCCTACATAGAAGCTTCTTCTTTTAAATATAATCCACTTTTTTTTTCACCCTACAGAAACTGGTATGTCTCTATGCCATTTATTCCCTCTGCTTTGTACTTCCAAGGCTTCTCATTTTATCAGCAATTTTTTAACAGGTCATCCAGGGCTGGTTTCAGCCTTGTGCAGCCCAGTCACACAGGATCCCATGCTGAGTTTTGCCTCATGTTTGGTCTAACGCTCTATTGTCACTATCTTGAAATCCTTGATCACTTTGTTTCTGAACTTGCACTTTGTAAGTGAAAAATCTACAGGGACAGTGGAGTATGCACTTGAGCAGAGGAGATATGCTGGGTAGAAGCACAAACAAGTTTTTACGGCTCAGCAGCAGCTACTTGTGCACAAACGGGTTCAGGTGTGTGCACCATGCAGTCAACATTCTTGCACAACAGGTGGTATCGTGTATACCCATGTGCTTCATGGGAGTGAGTGCTGAGAGCTGAGGCCCAGAGGAGGGTGGCACATCAGGACCTGGGGCCAAATTGATAAAGGTGATGATGGCAGCAGCTGTGGAAAAATCAGAGGATGACAGCAGGGGCTTCAGGGGAGCAAGAGAATGAGAAAGTAGTCAATGTCAAGATCCACGGTGAGAGGTCAGCTGCCCCATCTATCCTTAGAGGATGTCAAATGTCATTTGTACAAATATTAACTCTTCAGTCCGAGCACCAGGACAGGATCCGTCAGGGCCAAGCTAGTAAATTTTGTCAGTAAAGTATTATGAAACAAAAGCCTACATATGGACATTGCAATAAAGCATATCATAGTTGCATGAATTTTTCAAAGTTTAGCATACATGATTTTGAAAATGTGTGCAACACTAGAAAGCTAATATCCAGAGGCTTAGAAATGGATATTCAAATTAAATATTAATTTACCCAATGGGAAAAATACTACTTTTATACTAAGTTTCAGGTAAACCAATTATTAATGCGTGTTTCTTCATAATTGAAGATACAGCAGTAGAATGCCTAAACATTTTGGATTATACACAAACCACTAAGCCACTTTCAGTTTCTTGTGAAACCTTCCCAAGTTACAGGATGTGTCCAAAGAATATAAGTTTCACTGTTTAGATTAACATCTAAAATTAAATCCAGACTTAAGCAGAATGGATTTGTATGAAGAGTTAAATCTTTTTAGAGAAAAATTGTTCCTTGAGAATCATTATCTTTAGATATTCTAAGATTCAACATTTCAAAATAATTCATTGGAAGTTTATTCCAATATCACACCTATAAAATACTCTCAAGAGTTCTATAACAAGTGCATCAACATAAACACGACTGCAAATTTTAAAAGAAAAATTTCAGAAAGCATTTGTTATTTTATATTTGCCATGAGCAATTGATGTCAATCACTTAAAATAAAATTACTAAAAATGTAAATTCTGATGACCTAATAAATAGATTTACAGAAAAGCAAGAAAACTCTCATGATCAATCAGGATTTAACTTTATTAATAAAGTATTATTATTTAATGAATTATATAAAATTGAACTAAAAATATATTTTTTGCAATTTGTATGCTTATGTTGTTACTCATGTATCACTATTACTCTGTTACATTTTATAGGTAATACATATATTATTTTTAAATCAAAGTTCTCCATATTTAGCAAAGTGCTTTTTCCCTATTTAAAAAAAAATCCACATATTATGTAGCTGTCCCTAAGAACATCTAAAGCTTACATTTTGAGTCTATCATAATTTTCATTTCACTCCTTGTTCACTCTCCAACACTGCTTTCTAGCAAAATGGCTGCCTTGTATTCACATGCTATATTTTTTCTTTACACAGACTTTTTGTAAATGCTCCTGCCTGCATGGTGAATAAAGTTACTTCTTCCGGCCAATTATGTTTACTTAGCTAGCTCCTATTTGCCTTCTTTGTATGTGTGCTCAGTCATGTCCAATCCTTTGTTATCCCAAGAAAACTGCAGTGCGTTGTCATTTCCTACTTCAGATCTTCCTCACACTAAGATTGACTCTTGAGCCTCCTGCATTGGCAAGCAGATTCTTTACCACTGCACTACCTAGAAATCCATTTGCCTTTTACTGTCAACTAAAACAACTCTTTCTTAAAAAAATGATCCTTCAGCATTCACTATTTTAATAGAATTATTTATTTCTAATATATGGCACTTATCACAGTTACAGGGCTTTCCTGATGGTTCAGATAGTAAAGAATCTGTCTGCAATGCAGGAGACCCCACTTCAATCCCTGGGTTAGGAAAGTCCCCTTGAAAAGGGAATGGTTACCCACACCAGTATTCTTGCCTGGAAAATCCCATGGAGAGAGGAGCCTGGTAGGCTACAGTCCATAGGGTCACAAGGAGTTGGACTCAACTCTGAATAACTAACATTCTCACTTTTCATCATAGTTATACCTACGTATTTCTGAGTATGAGTTGTTTAATATCAGTTGTTTAATATTAGCTTGTTGCTTTAGATATAAACCTCTAAGGCACACATTGCATCATATTTATTTGGTGCTTTTATTCCTTCTCTTTTCATTGTTGTTGTTGTTCAGTCACTCAGTCGTGCCCAGCTCTTTGCAACCCCATGGACTGTAGCACACCGGCTTCCCTGTCCTTCACCGTCTCCTGGAGGTTGCTCAAACTCATGTCCATTGAGCTGGTGATGCCATACAACTGTCTTATCCTCTGTCGTCCCCTTCTCCTGCCTTCTATCTTTCCCAGCATCAGGGTCTTTTCTAATAAGCCATGTCTTCACATCAGGTGGCCAAAGTATTGGAGCTTCAGCTTCAGCATCAGTCCTTCCAATGAATATTCAGGGCTGATTTTCTTTAGGATTGACTGGTTTGATCTTCTTGCAGACCAAGGGACTCTCAAGAGTCTTCTCCAAAATCACAATTCAAAAGCAGCAATTCTTCAGTGCTCAGCCTTCTTTATGGTCCAACTCTCACATACACACATGACTACTGGAAAAGAGTATTTGACTCTATGGATCATTGTTGGCAAAGTAATTTCTCTGCTTTTTATTACGCTATCTAGGTTTGTCATAACTTTTCTTCCAAGAAGCAAGTGTCTTTAATTTCATGGCTCTGGTCACCATCCACAGTGATTTTGGTGCCCAAGAAAATAGTTTGTCTCTGTTTCCATTGTTTCCCCATCTATTTGACATGAAGTGATGAGAACAGATGCCATGATCTTAGTTTTTTTAATGTTTCATTTTATTTCCTTTACTTAGCAGACAGCTGTAATTTGGTGGTTGCTCAATAAATATTACTTAATAAGTGAATTAATTAGTGAAAATATGTGAACATTGTAATAAATTATTTCTTATTCATGGAGTTTTAGTCATCATTAATATACTTCTGGTGAGCTATGTATATAGGGAATGATTTGTCTAATTGTGTCACTTTGTAGTGCCATAATTAGAAGGAGAGGCTTTCATTTTTAATGTTTGAAAATCATTTTTAATTGCATGATCTAAAACTTTAAATCAGAGCAGTTCTATTCTACCAGCACATTGAATTATCCACCTCATCCTCCTATGAGTGTAAATAAGATGTTAGTGAAATATTTTTTTAAAGATACTACAAGAAGGAAAATATTCCCTAGTTCTAAAAAGTACTATTGAAACCGTGATATTGTTTATCTTTTCTTTGTGGGAGACCCGTGAAGAAGGCTTGGGATTAAGAATGGATTTAGCCCTAAAAATCATTCTAGAAATGTTTCCCCAGAAATAGAGTAAAAAGTGCATGCATCTAACATAATAAGAGAAAGAGTATCTTTAATATATAAAAATAAGAAGATGCATCTGATGTAGACTGGGTTAAATTTTCCTCCATCATATTCAGAAATATAATATGTGTTTTTATTTTTCCATGATGCTTTTATTTATGTGTACCTTAAAGCCTATGATTATTTCTTCCTGTTTTTTTATTGTTAAGAAAACAGTCACCACTTTTAAAATATTAGAACAATACTTAAACATTCTATTGATAAAATACAGTGGCAAACTCATCATATGAACATACACATTCAACTTCAGTGCTACTTTGATTTCTTGAGCAATACAGAAAAGCCAGAATGAAAGGAAAGATTTTAGCCTACCTCCTACAAGGTTAAATTTTATCTTATGAGTGATCTTTAGAGAAAGAGATTTTCCAAGGTCCTAATTTCATTTTGCTTTAAAACTGTTTTGAAACTTCATGTACAATATTTTTAAAATATAATTTGCCAAAATTCCTAAATCTTAAATATTAATCCCTTAGAATATATTTTACTTTGGTAAGATAGTGCATATCTACATGTAAATGTGTGTCCAAGTTCTTTTTTTTTTTCTTTATGGTTATTTAGTTGCCATTTTGATAAATTCTTAGTGCTCTATAAGCATAACTATGTAGTTTGATATAAAATGTGTAAAAAATGATATCACTATGAGTCTATTTTAACCACAGAAATATAGGATTCCTGAGTCCAACTGGATATTTGTTTGTGTCCTTTCAAATTGTCCTTTGAAACTGGTCAATGACATGATAGAACTTGTAGAGCAAGGATTGATATTGTGACGCATCAGGATGGGGAACACATGTATACCTGTGGCGGATTCATTTTGATATTTGGCAAAACTAATACAATTATGTAAAGTTTAAAAATAAAATAAAAAAAATTAAAAAATCTGGATGAAAAATAAAAAAGTTACCTCTGTCCTATTCATGTTGCACTTTAATCTAAAATAGAAAATTTTTTTATCACAACTATGTCAGAAATAGAATAAATATGTAGTATTCACATTGGCAAATATAAACTTATGATTATAAATTTTAATACAATATAAACTATTGTAATTATGAACTTAGGAACACAATTTGTTTCTAGTATATGAAATTAACCAAATAATTAGAGTTTTAACCATTTTGTGGGTTTTGCCTGGAATTTCAGAATAAAATAATAATAAAAATGGTGTGGTACACTCTCTATGTAGTGAATGTTGTCTTTTGAGGTCCCTGGTTTCTACTTATTTTAATATTAAGTATAAATGAGAATGTGTCTTGAATTTTCTTACAAGTAATAGGTTATATTTAATAATGTAGAAATATTTTAAAAGTGGGAATATAATTTTTCTTATTGAGTATAGTAGAGCTTCATGTTGGACTTATATAATTTCAAACAATAGCAAAACGATTCAAAATATGTATTTTATAGCCATATGCTAGCATTTTATAAGGTTTTAAAACAATAATTTTTTTCTCAACAGAGAGGACTGTTATTACCGTTCCACCTTCCAAAATGGATGTTACAGTTGGCGAGAGTATAGTCCTACCCTGCCAGGTGTCCCATGACCCCTCCATTGAAGTTGTATTTGTATGGTCTTTCAATGGAGATGTCATTGACTTTAAAAAAGGAGTGGCTCATTTTGAGAGGATTGGAGGAGTAAGTTGCTGAAATTTTTAAGTGCTTAATAAAGTGAATCAAGCCTTTTACATGAATCAACATTGTTGTTAATTATTGTCCCCATATTTATTTGCATGGATAATCACTCACTGTCTGTTTACAAAGCTGCATCTGTTTTTATTTTGTTTTATGTCTTTCATAGAAATGCTTGTGTTCTAGATGCAATTATAATTAAGGGGGTAATAAAAGGGGTCAAGTATGAAAAAGTATAATGATACTGGTATATCTCCTAATTTCAGAGGTGCCTCATATTTTGTATTTATCCAGCTTAAAAAAAAAATGAGACCTGCTGGGTGTCATTATGTTTTTATCCCTTTTTCCCTTTCTATCTACAGGAATCTGTTGGGGATTTGATGATAAGGAATATTCAATTAAATCATTCAGGAAAATATCTATGCACAGTGAAAACGACTCTTGAAAGTTTATCTGCTGATGGTGATATCATTGTGAGAGGTAAGCATAAATGGTTTATGGAAAATAGAGGGCAGCACTGTTTATTCACAATCAAAGACATTAATATGTACATGGTAGATCTTTGAGTAACCACATTATGATAAAGCAGTAAAATAAATAGCACAATTTTTTTTCCTAAACTCCAACACCCCAGGGTGTGACTACAGATAGGAACATTGAATTGAGTAGGTTTTGTTTCTTTATAAGGAATGATCAGACTTAGCTAGCAGTATTGGTCCCTAAAACTTAGATATGCTTTCTATTCATAATAAACCACTCTTGTTTTTGAAGTTCTCCATATCAGTTGCATTTATTTGAGTTAGCTTTCGAGAGAGGAATGGGTGAGAATGGTTCTGTTTTTGAGATTAGCTCTCTATTGGATGATATTCAACAATCCCATGACTGGCATTTTCTAATCTTCAAAGGAAGCATTTCTAAATTAATCTCTCACCATGTAAGCTGAATTAATAGGGTTTTTTATCACAAGTAATGTGCTAAAATACATTATGTTCAATATTTTATTTTCTAAGCATGACAGATCAAATATCCTTGTCCCAAATCCACAAATTTAACAATTTCTAATATAGTCATCATAAAACATGTTTTTCAAGGTCCCCCAGGGCCCCCAGAGGATGTAAGAGTGAAACATATTTCCAGTACTACTTGTCAACTAAGCTGGAGACCAGGCTCAGATAATAACAGCCCCATTCAAATATTTAGTATTCAGGCTCGGACACCATTTTCTGTGGGTTGGCAGGCTGTTTCTACAGGTAAGTGATGCATGATTTTGGATGACTTTCTAAAACAGATACTTTGTTTTGTTTTGATTAAATAGTTGTTTTTTTTTTAATTAGTGCCAATTTAGTTGCCTAAAGCATAACCTTCTTTTCAGTTCCAGAAATTCTCAATGGTAAGACATTCAATGCAACAGTGGTTGGTTTGAATCCTTGGGTTGAATACGAATTTCGTGTAGTTGCTGGGAACAGCATTGGGATTGGAGAACCAAGCAAGCCATCAGAATTGTTAAGAACCAAATCATCAGGTAAGATATCAATGTCTTCTAAAGATGAAGAAGATTGTTTATGATATAGTTCCTAAAGATAATAAGTGAGAAGTCATGTAGCATTTTTGGTCCACAATCAGAAGCAGTAAACCAGTGGCTCTTACTTTCCATTTTTATATGCACAGAGCAATGTGTATTGTCTCCAAAAAGTGAATTCAAAACAAGATGATTAAGAAGGCATGTCAAAAATAAGAATTTTCCAAAAGCAGTCCTTTCATCTTATCTATTTTCTAGCCAAAATCCAATAGAGAATCTGTAGATTTGTAAATGTAAATATATTACCAATTGTTTCATTAAATATTGTAGCCAAGAATTAACTACGAATCTGTTGGTGCAGTCAGCCACACATTTCCACTTATTTTTCAACTCTGACCTAGCTTTGCAGCTTCAATGAGTGATAGCATCAATTTTTCCACATGCAAATGAGGTGAATGTTAAACTCATTTAACAGAAGCACTAATTGAGCATCAAGTGGTTTGCTGAACAGAAGAATACAAGTAGAACCTGCCTCAGAAATCACACCTTCTTAAACTCTTTTCAATGGATACTCTTTGTTCCACTCAAACTTTCACATCCAAGGTAACATTTGATAATCTCAATGAATCTAGCCAAAAAAATTCATATTCTTATCCAGTCACCTATGAAGGATCATGCTGCTGCTGGCTTGGTTTAACACACACAAATTACTTCCAAAAAAGTGTGTGCAACTGTCAGATGTCAATAAATCACTTTTTAAACTAAAGGTAATGTAAGTCATTTTATTATAGGACTGGGGCTGGAAAATAATATATTCGATAGTGATATCATAAATTAAATCATTCTAAAAAAATTTAGAGCTAAGAGATGAGTCTTTAATAGAAGAAAAGGAAGGCCAGGATGTAGCTGATGATCTTGGACAGTCAGTATTAGAAAGCAGACATCCAGACTTAAGCTCCAGCATTCACCATTAACAGTAGTCCATGAACTAAATGTGAAAAGGCCTGACATAGTGAAATGCCTAAACATAGAAATTCCCAAGCCCTATCACAGAACAACCTTATATGAATCTAGACATGTGCCTCATGACTCTGGATACTAGCTTCAGTTTAAATTGTTTAAAGCTGATTTGTATTATGGAAGCTCTGGGCAGTGTTGATGCTGACTCTAAAGGTTTACAATTAAGTTTTTAATGTCACTTTCTGTTAATCACTGATACTCTCATTTCAGTAGCATAATGAAACTTGGTATTTATAATGATTTTCCTGAATCTCCAAATCATACTGAAGTGTGACTTTTTTTTGAGGGATGGTATCATCAAAAATAATTCCTCTCAATATGGTTTTAGTATTAGTATGGTTTGTTTGAAAACTGAATAAAAAAAGGAACTGCTATTACCCAGAATACTGATGACTTTGAAAGAGTTAAGCATAATTTAAAATAATTTTCTTATACATCTGAACTATTCAATTGTCCTAAAGTATGTCACTGTAAAGCTATCATGTACTAAAAATCCTTGCAACTATAGAATCTATTCTGATTCACACTGCACTTGGCCAAAGGCATTGGAAGACTTAGAAAATAGAGTATGGGTGCAAGGCAATCATCTGAATAAATTCTGAAGATCAAAATTGGCAAAGTTAGGGTTAATGTGAATATGAAAGTGGGTAATGTTTGGTGTTACTATTTAAAAAGGAAAGGAGATTATTGTATCCTTATATCATTTATGGAGTTAAATATGTATGAAATGGGAATAAATAAAATAAGTAGTTTAGATTTATCTGAATGGTACCCATGGTAGAAGAAAAATTTTAAATGAGAAATTAAACATTGCATATTTTAATTTAAAATGATTGAATATAAATAATTGCATATAATTCAACCTTTAAAAAGTATCCTTATCACAGATTTAGCATACATTTGTTATTATTTCAGGAAAACTGCTTTTTAACACTTCAACATGTATAAAGTAAAACTTCATTCTGATTACACACTACACTACTCCACTCATGCTCACAGTTGTCATCAATTCTACAATTTACCTTGAAATGTTTATATTTCATTATACTAGTCCTTACAAAGGTACAGTTGAAGGATGTATATTTTCCTAATTTGTAGACATGATCAGTCTCTGTATTATTCTACCACTGAGTCTTAGGGTACTGAAGTTAAACCCAGGTAATTCTCTCAATCACATCCTTGATCAGAGAACATCTTCTTACATTGACTGTGAAAAATTAGAGGAAAGGTCCTGTTCTGTAGTGAGAGATTTGAGATTCAAACATGAAATTATAAACCAAGACTATTTTAATTGATATATTTTAAGGATTCATTTTTAATCGTTAAAATATCCTGATGACTAACAAAAAGAAAAATTATTTTAGTTTGTTTATTGGAAAAAAATTAATTAATAGACTGCCTCAGTAATTTGTTTACAGCACAACTGTATAATTAGGCACTAAATCAGCAGTGTTGCTGTTACCATCTGAATGGAACATCATTTTGCCAATTAGTAGATGATGCATAATAATATCAAACACATGATGTTACTCGATTTTGGAGCCAGGGTGCTCATGTATCAAACACTGTGTCCTCTCTCTTAGAAATTTTGATATGTGTAAACATAATTTATGTTCATTAAAAATGAAGACTCTCTCATAATGTGCCTGCGTGAGATTTTTTTAAGGTGAAATCCAAAAATAAAGTTCTTCATGATGAAAAAATACTTTAATAATTGCCATCCTACGTTTCTCTTGGTTGCTTTTAGTCCCTGCCGTGGCACCAACAAACATCAATGGAGGAGGAGGAAGTCGGTCTGAACTCATCATTACTTGGGAGGTAATTTTCTATCCAACTCAGTTATTTTGAGGGAAAAAGATTTAGCTGGCCAAGAAGAATATTGAAAAACAAAGAAGATTTATTTGATCACTATTGAGTATATAAAAATACATGGTATGAGAGACTCCTGATGATGCATAATTTAGAGGAAGTATTGGAAAATTTTTGTATTTTTCCCCCAATTAAGAGAGTATTTTTCCCCCAACAATTGTGTTGACTAACTCAATACAATTCTTTCCCAAATATGAAACATAGCCCGATGTCTGCTGATGGTGGGTCAGTAGCATTTTTCTTACTAGTTGATGAACTAGAAATTATTTTATTTATTACCTCTAAATATTCATGAGTTAGGCTCAGCAGAATGCAGGTAAAAAATAATTTTTTCCCTATCATTGCTCTTTAAATCCTTCCAATTTGTTCTTCCCTGCATGTAGATGAAAGCTTAGGCAGACGGCATAGCTTTTGTAATCATCATTATTAACAGGTAGGTTGATTTTTGTACTTTAAAATTTTTTAAACCTGTTTGTTATTACCATAAAATTTGGACTTTCAGCCAATCTAAAGTTTCTCATTTCCAGATGCTCAGGTCTGCCTTAGGTAAGGAATTCAATAGTGTGAAAGAGAATACATATTCAGTTCTCCCCTTTCCTTCATTCTGCTATTCAATTTCTCCTTTCCCAAGATAATTCCTCCAGAGTTATAGTGAATTAGGATTGGGAGAAGAGGTAATGGACAGAAATGGTCCTGGTTGATGGTCATTTGTAATTTGCCTTTGGTATACTCTAACTGACATTTCAGAGAGCAGTTGTTTGTTTTGCCATGATTTTTTTTGGTGGTGGTGGTGGGGAAGGTCCAGGAGGTGCCCCACTGGGGCCTTCTAGTTGTCATCTCTTGGCGCAGGCTGTTGGAAGGTCTCCTCAGTTACTGGAGTCTGGTGGTCCATGGCCAGATTTTCGGTTATAGGTCATCTCTCTCTTCTAGATACTGTTTGTGGATAGCCCCTTTTAATGGTGCTCACGGACAGCTTCCTACATGGGCTTCAAATCTGCCCTCAGCAAACATACACCTTTGTTCCATGTTCTGTGGAGGTGCAATGAGTCCCCACTTGGCCTGTCTTTACTCTGCTACAATACACTGTCCAGGTCTCTCTCCTCTTTGGAAGTTTCTCAGGCATTTGCCAGTTAAAAGAACCCACATCCCCCAAATTCCAGACAAATTCCCCATATCCCCCACATTCCATGAGTCTTTTTTTTTTTTTCCTGAAGCCTTGTCACTTGGTTAGGCAAGAGGTAAGAAGTAGCCCCTTTACTTCTCTTGGGCAGGGGGTGGGAATACACAGCTTTTTCTACAATTGTCTCAAAAGAAATATCTCCCTACTAGTCTCTCCCTTAAATCAGCACTCCCTTTCTGTGCATTTTTCTTGGGTCATTCCCTTGTGGCTCAGCTAGTAAAGAATCCACCTGCAATGCAGGAGACCTGGGTTCAGTCCTTGGGTTTGGAAGATCCCCTGGAGAAGGGAACAGCTACTCACTCCAACATTCTGGCCTGGAGAATTCCATGGACTATACAGTCCATGGGGTCGCTAAGAGTCGGACACGACTGAGCGACTTTCACTTTTATTTTTCATAGGCTAAGTTGTGCCAAGGAGTCCTACATATAAATGGTTTGTACTCTTTGGAATGCATTGCATTTCATGCCTTTATTATCAGCTTTGAGCCTCAGGTATAATTGATAAAAGAGCCTTGCCATGTCATTGCCCCGTGTACTTGCTTTTGACACAGTGATGATAATTTTCATAGCCATAACATCTACTTCTTTGGACATTTTAACATTACACCTAAGAACATGATGGCCATGGATGTTTTAGTTAAAAATTGTGATGTCTGATACATTAGAGGGGCTCTCATTAAGAGGTCGGGGGTGATTCATGCCTCAGGAGATATTTTACAATACCTGAGGACGTGTATGGTTTTTTACAACTGAGGGGAGGGTTGTATCTGAGGTGAGAATGCTGATGAACATCCTACAATGCACAGGATAGTACCCACCCCCACTCATGACAATAAAATACATGCCCCCAGATGTCAAGAGCGCTGAGGTTGAGAAATACCATTGCAGAACAGTAGTAATACATTGCATCTGTAAATGATTTTGCAGTAGTATAAAACATTCTATATACATGGTTCATTTTATTCCCCACGAAATTCCATTACAGAAAGAGTAGTAGTATTAAGCTCTCTTCATATGAGAGAACATGGAGACACATAGATGTTTTCTAAAAGTTGGGACAGAGAGCCAGGAGCCAGGTGTGGCCCTGGGAGAGTGATGGGATCCTAAGAGGCCTGACACAGGGGTAACTCACTTGTCGAGAACTTACAGGATTTTAGATGCTGTGCTGGACATTTCATGTCATTTACTCCATGACAGTGTTAGGTGGTCATGATGCCACATCCAGAAAACAGATTTAGAAATGTGAGACTGATGGACAGAGAAGCATCTGACCACAGGCCTTTCATTCCATTCTCTTTCACTTTGTCCTGAATTAGAATTCCAATGGTTCCTATGCAAAGTTAGGGTTCAGGGAAGGTGGGAGTTCTGTATTTGCTTTGAATATTAAGTTAAAATAATTCCTGTCTACCAAACAAGTTTCCCACAAAAAACACTGACTCTCGAGTGGTCTAAAAGGATTGTTTTTATGGAATGGTGAGTAGGTTATATAGGTTTCAATATTCTTTGAAAGTCATATGAGTATTTCATCAGTTGCCTGACTTCACCTATTTTTTTCCTCCATGGTCAGTAATTACTAAAGGTAGGTAAATTGTGGTTTTTACTCAGTCTATACATGGGGATAATGGGAAATTCTATGTATACTATTCTTAAATAGAGATGATATAAATTAACAACAAAAAATCTTTCCATGATTTATAGTGTTCTTTTTCTTAAGCTGGGTTCCACAGACCTTCACTTACAGGCCAAATCTGGCCTCCTGCCTGAAATACATTCACCACCACCAGTCCTATTCTCTTATGTGTTCTATATTGCTGCTTTTGTGTTGCTGCAAGAGACCCTAGATTCCCCAATATTTGAGAATCTATCACTTTACAAAAATTTTTTTCTGACCTAAATTTTTTAAAAATTCAATTAAAATCAATCCCTTTGTGTATTTTTCTTGGGATATCAAATATGCAGATACTAACAGAAACTATAAATGGATGCAAATTCCCATTTATCATTCACATTTGGCATCACGTACATGCAGTTACTGAGCCAAATTCTTCTGGTGCCCCAACTTCTTCAAGGAATCAGGTATGTATACCTAGGAGGAGATGAACACATTAGTTTGAGCCACCAGGAATGTAGTAATGTTTTTAATTCAATGAATGTGTAATTAATAAGTAATCACACTGTTCCAAGCAGTCAGGGTACAAAAATAAATTTTTAAGAAAAGGTCTGAATGCTCAGAACCCAACAGGACAGTCTTAACTCAGTCTGAGAGGATGTCAGTAGCATATCATCATAGCATATCTGAACAAGGTTTTGAAAAAGAACTTGGGAGTACAAAGAGACCACTGAAGGCCAAAGTCATTCATTGTGGATGAAGAAGTACCCCCTTGAACTTTTAGCACTAATCCAGGTCCAATCACTGTTCTAAATTCAGTTTGACTCCATCACTGTGGTTTATAATTACACTGTAGTATAATAGACCTATGTTTTCTTCTATACCAAAGTTATGTGTATTTTGTGTATATTTCTATTTTGGTTTGTTTTGTTTGCACTAACCTAGACATGATACCTGGAGAAGGCAATGGCACCCCACTCCAGTACTCTTGCCTGGAAAATCCCAAGGACGGAGGAGCCTGGTAGGCAGCAGTCCATGGGGTCGCACAGAGTCGAACACGACTGAGCGACTTCATTTTGACTTTTCACTTTCATGCATTGGAGAAGGAAATGGCAACCCACTCCAGTGTTCTTGCCTGGAGAATCCCAGGGACGGGGGAGCCTGGTGGGCTGTTGTCTATGGGGTCGCACAGAGTTGGACACGACTGAAGTGACTTAGCAGCAGCAGCAGCAGACATGATATCTAATCCTAGAGAAGGAATAACTGCTAACTCCTTTTCTAAAGTATTTTTACTCATATCTTCACATCTTATCTTCATTTATACTTCAAAGTACTCCCAACTTTGAGATGCTTGTGGTAAATATCTCACATAAAATGTGACTATAAAACACTGAACAGTAAAAGATAAACACCTAAACTGGCAGTTGGTACACTTTTTTCTAAAAGGTCAGTGAAACTATTCAGTCTTACAGGATGTATGGTCTTTTTTCACAACTGTTCAACCTTGCCATTGTCATTCAAAAGCCGTATATCATTATACATAACACAGGTGTGACTGTGTTTTCAAAACACTTTATTTTCAAAACCAGGCCTATAGATCAGGTTTGGTTCAAAGGCCATAGCTTGTTGACTCTTGGTCTATACTAAAAATTTATTTCCTACAGACACAGTGGTGAAAAATTATATTTTTAGCCTTTATCAGCTTTAAGAGATTTCATTACCAGTGGAATGTCTGAATTTCTGTATACTGTTGAATACTTTCTTTGTTTAAAGGAGAAAATTCTCTTTCTGGCCACCTTAAATAGCTCTGTATATTTCTCCATCATTGGATCAGCCAATATTAAAAGGATGAAAGGAAGAACCTAAAGAAGTCTCTTTTCCCTTCTAAACTGAATATGTTGGATGCAGATCTTTCTTGAGGGAATGCCATGTGAAACATTAATTGTACTTAGCTAACAAAAGCAGAAGTCCTCCATTTCTCAGATGAACTAAACATGCCGATTAAATCTGAGATTAGAGAAGCATCCAAAACAAGTCAAGTACTCTAGCAAGTGTCTTAAACTCTTATAAATCACTTCCATACCACTCAAAGTTAACTGTTTTAATTCTGATCTATCTGTGAAAGAGAAGTGTTAACACAAGAAAGCATTTTCTTTTCTAAGATTTCAAGACTGAGTATTTCTTCCACTTTTCACTGTCTGTATTTATTAGATTGTTCTACATGGTAAGAAGTAGAGACCAGCTCAGGTCATCTCGACTAATGGGGATTTATTTTAAAGATCATGTTTCCAACATCTGTTGGATCTTTAAAAAAGCAAGAGAATTCCAGAAAAACATCTACTTCTGCTTAATTGACTACACCAAATCCTTTGACTGTGTGAATCACAAAAAACTGTGGAAAATTCTTAAAGAGATGTGAATACCATACCACTTTACGTGCCTCCTGAGAAATCTATATGCAGGTCAAGAAGCAACAGTTAGAAATGGACATGGAACAACAGACTGGTTCCAAATTGGGAAAGGAGTATATCAAAGCTGTATATTGTCACCCTGCTTATTTAACTTATATGGGCAGAGTACATCATGTGAAATGCCAGGCTGGATGAAACATAAGCTCAAATCAAGATTGTTGGGAGAAATATCAACAACCTCAGATATGCAGATGATACCACTCTAAAGGAAGAAAGTGAGAGCCTCTTGATGAGCCCTGAATATTCTTTGGAGGGAACTGATTCTGAAGCTGAAGCTCCAATACTCTGGCCACCTGATGTGAAGAACTGACTCATTGGAAAAGACTCTGATGCTGGGAAAGATTGAAGGCAGGAGGAGAAGGGGATGACAGAGGATGAGATGGTTGGATGCATCACCAACTCAATGGACATGAGTTTGAGTAAGCTCTGGGAGTTCATGATGGACAGGATTCCATCATGGCGTGCTGCAGTCCATGCGGTCGCAAAGAGTTGGACATCACTGAGTGACTGAACTGAACTAAACTGATTTTAAAGCTACTTGAGAAATACTGAGAATGGGAAAAAGTCTCAGTAGCTAAGCAGACAGATTAAATGAAGAATTGAAACACTGTTCACCACTGTTCTGAGACCAGTAGCCCTATCCTGCTGTCAGCGACTCTGATAATCCAGCCCCAGCTCCAACAGTCCCTCCTGCTTGTCCTTCAGTTCTTCCCATTTACTTTACACCCAGTTTTCTACTTGACTAACAGCTAAATTCTGTCTCTTCTCTGTATAATTTACAGCTTCAACTTTCTCTTAGCTTCCACTGCCTCAGTGTCCTGCTACTGTACGTTTTCTACTTATTGCTTGCTCTAAGTTTATTTATTATTGCCCCCAAACACCTATGTATCATATTCAAATTCCATAATGGAGAGGACTTAAAGCATTCAGAGATTCTGATGGATAAAGAATATGTGGCGAGTATGTGTGTGTGTGTGTGTATATGTATATGCATCTTCTTTGTGTGTGTGTGTGTGTGTGTATATATATATATATATATAATGAAATAATACTCAACCATAAAAGGAATAAAATAATGCCCATTGCAGCAACATGATGCAACTAGGGATTATCATACTAAGTGAAGTAGTTCAAAAAGGGAAATGCAACTCTCATGATATCACTTACATGTGGAATCTAAAATATGGCACAAATAAACCTATCGACAAAAAAGAAACAGACTCACAGACATAGAGATCAGACTTGTGGTTGCCAAGAGGTAGCAGCAGGGAGGGAAGGTGATATAAGCATGTAAAACCTGTTTTATATTTCCATTTAAATTTTTCATTTATTTATCTGAGTATCTTTAATTGGGATCATTTTTCTAATTGGCATTCCCAATAGAAATTTTATTTTTTTAATAACTTCATTAATCAGTGTAAATATCCATCTTATCTCTATAAAAGATATGCCAAATAATCAATCAATATTATAATAGCTATACAAAATATTTTTGTAAATACTCAGTGACTGATCACTTCTGCCCAAGTCAATTCCAGAAGAACTACAGAATGGAGAGGACTTTGGATACATCGTCATGCTGCGGCCAGTAGGCTCGACAACCTGGACCAAGGAAAGAGTACCATCTGTAGAGTCATCAAGGTTTATTTACAGAAATGAAAACATCATCCCTCTCTCTCCCTTTGAAGTCAAAGTGGGTGTATATAATAAGGAAGGAGATGGACCCCTGAGTACTGCGTCCATTATCTACTCTGGGGAAGATGGTAAGTTGTAGTCAATACTGGAATTGTCCTCCTTGAGACTGTATGTATATTTTGCATTTGTTTTCTATGAACCACTCTGCTTAAGATAGTTGTGTCTTTCTCTGGATGGTAGAACCTCAACTGGCCCCAAGGGGAACTTCTGTTCAAAGCTTTTCTGCTTCAGAAATGGAGGTTTCATGGAATGCTATTGCCTGGAATAGAAACACTGGAAGAGTTCTGGGCTATGAGGTAATCCACAGTAATTTCACTCTGCACTCTGAATATGCCAGCTAGCAATAGCTCTGTTCAACAATCCTATACTACCAACCTAGTCCTTAATATAAGTTGCGCTATTCCGTGCTCAGTTGTGTCTGACTCTGTGTGACCCCATGCACTGTAGCCCACCAGGCTCATCTGTCCATGGGATTTCCCAGGCAAGAATACTGGAGTGAGTTGCTATTTATTCCTCCAAGAGATCTTCCTGACCCAGGGAAAGAACTTGTGTCTCCTGCATCTCTTGCATTGCAGGTGGATTCTTTACCGCTGAGCCAACCCAGGAAACCCTTAATATAAGATAGTGTGTGTCCAAAGCTACAGAGGGGAATTAATGACGAGGATCTTTCCAGGTGATCCTAAGCAAGTAAATTAACAAATGGTAGAATTTTAAAAGTCATCAGGTGATTATCTTATTTAATTATCCAAGCTACAGTCATGTTTGTTTCTTGGGGAGAAATAAGCATTTAATCTTTAGTGATGTTAAACCATAGACAAATCTTACTGGGAAACCTAATCCTGAACTGGAGCATTACTTGAAAAAAGCTAGTCATCTCGGAAAAGGCAGTTATGTGACAAGATAAAGCTTACATTCTCCTAATCTGCCTTTATAGTCTATATAGAGTGAAAAAAATCATTTCAAACTTACAGTCTTTCATTCTCAAAAAGTTAATAGATGGGACTTATTAATCAATTACTCTTCTTTGACTTGCAAATCTAATGATTCAAAAATGAGTAACAAGGTTTACTTCGTTTTGGTGTTAGAATGAAAGTAGGATTTTGCCTTTATTCTTTTTTCTCCTTTTATATGAACCATGTTGTCCAAACAGAAAGTTCTACTTTCTGTAGGTGCCTCTGCCACTCCAGTCCTAGAAGGCCATACCTCTTAAGTGAACCCTATTTATTTCTCAAAGATCATCTCTACTCTCCCCTGCTCTTTGAACTCTCTTATCTGATAATTATCTGGTTTTGTGTGTCTTCAAAGTCTTATAGCATTTATTTCCATATGATTTTCGGCAGATGCATCCTCTGCTTTCTTTTCACATATGTGCTCTAACATCTTAACTAGATTATAAGTGGTGCAAAGGCATGCCTTATGCTTTATGCTTTCTTGTCTTTTCCAATTTGCTTAAAACAGTGCTAATGTATAGGAAGGGATCAGTATATGCTGAATTAATAAGTCATCTGTGACTCAGAGAACTCTGGAAGAAATGTCAATAGCAAAACATCATAATGTGAGTCTTTCATTGAAACTATGACTCTTATTTTGTTCTGACTTACTACTGTATACCTGAGGCTTCAGCTCTGATGGCTCAGACAGTAAAGAATCTGCCTGCAAAGCTGAAGACTCCGGTTCGATCCCTGTGTCGGGAAGATCCCCTGGAGAAGAGAATGGCTACCCATTCCAGTATTCTTGCCTGGAGAATCCCATGGACAGAGGAGCCTGGTGGGCTACAGTCCATGGGGTTGCAAAGAGTCAGACATGACTGGGTGACTAACACTTTCACTTTTCACTTTTTTTTTGGTGGGGGGCGGATAAAGCTGTTACCCTTTAGATATTTCATGAAATATTTTATTATGATAATCTTAAAAAAATAGGTTTTCTCATTTCCATTGTGATTTCATATTTTTTAAAAAATTTCTTCCATATAAATTTTGGACTTTGATTATTTTGTTTTCATTGTATAACCATTTTAATTGAAAAATATCCTCTCGTTTGCGCTCCTGACTTCTTCCCATACACCACTGTGGCTGGCAGTTATTAGGAAACAATAAATTGCTTGTTTTATGTTTTTAATGAGCAGGTTTTATACTGGACAGATGATTCCAAAGAATCCATGATTGGCAAAATCAGGGTCAGTGGAAACATCACAACTAAAAATATCACAGGCCTGAAAGCTAACACCGTCTACTTTGCTTCTGTGAGAGCTTATAACACTGCTGGGACAGGGCCCGCAAGCCCTCCAGTCAACGTTACCACCAAGAAGTCCCGTAAGTATACATCACACTGTAGGGACCACAATTCACCTCCAATAAGAAGTATTTTATTGCTCAATTTCCATGTCATTCATCCCACCTCATCATTCTACTGATTGCTTTATTTAATCAGTGGATTTGGCCTATAAATCTGGATAGTTGTTGAAACTTTCTGATAACAACCAAAATGAACTGCTCTGATCTTTCTGGAGTTGCAAAAGAGAAAATACTTTGAGTATATAGATGAAAGACAGAGAATACAATGTCTTTGATGTCCTCTTCCAACTTGGGTTCAACATCTGACCTCCCATTCTGGGGATGTTAAGTGGTTAGTTTAATCTTTTAGTTTCAATATCCTCATCTGTAAAGTGAAGAATAAGTAGTACTGATTTTCTCACTGGGCCTTGTTCAAGATTGAAAGAAATACATAATACAAAGTGTCCAGCACATACTTTAGTAAATGCTTATTAAATAGGTTTTCTGTTTGTTTTTTGTTTGTCTTACCATTTGAGTCTTGATGTGATTCCTGCACTGTCAGATACCTAGATCTTTCCTTCTATGATATTATATCACTGCAAATTACTGGAAAGCCTCTGAAATCCAAGAATTAACTCTTCTGCTCTTTTTATCTCTCTTAACAATAAACTAAATATTTTTCACAAAGATAGGACCTATTGAATAAAGGATTCAGATCAGATCAGATTAGATCAGTTGCTCAGTCGTGTCCGACTCTTTGCGACCCCATGAATTGCAGCACACCAGGCCTCCCTGTCCATCACCAAGTCCCGGAGTTCACTCAGACTCACGTCCATCGAGTCAGTGATGCCATCCAACCATTTCATCATCTGTCGTCCCCTTCTCCTCCTGCCCCCAATCCCTCCCAGCATTAGGGTCTTTTCCAATGAGTCAACTCTTCGCATAAGGTGGCCAAAGGACTGGAGTTTCAGCTTTAGCATCATTCCTTCCAAAGAAATCCCAGGGCTGATCTCCTTCAGAATGGACTGGTTGGATCTCCTTGCAGTCCAAGGGACTCTCAAGAGTTTTCTCCAACACCACAGTTCTAAAGCATCAATTCTTCGGCGCTCAGCCTTCTTCACAGTCCAACTCTCACATCCATACATGACCACAGGAAAAACCATAGCCTTGACTAGACGAACCTTTGTTGGCAAAGTAATGTCTCTGCTTTTGAATATGCTATCTAGGTTGGTCATAACTTTCCTTCCAAGGAGTAAGCATCTTTTAATTTCATGGCTGCAGTCACCATCTGCAGTGATTTTGGAGCCTAAAAAAATACAGTCTGACACTGTTTCCACTGTTTCACCATGTATTTCCCATGAAGTGATGGGACCGGATGCCATGATCTTAGTTTTCTGAATGTTGAGCTTTAAGCCAACTTTTTCACTCTCCACTTTCACTTTCATCAAGAGGCTTTTGAGTTCCTCTTCACTTTCTGCCATAAGGCTAGTGTCATCTGTATATCTGAGGTTATTGATATTTCTCCCAGCAATCTTGATTCCATCTTGTGTTTCTTCCCGTCCAGTGTTTCTCATGATGTACTCTGCATATAAATTTAATAAACAGGGGGACAATATACAGCCTTGACGAACTCCTTTTCCTATTTGGGACCAGCCTGTTGTTCCATGTCCAGTTCTAACTGTTGCTTCCTGACCTGCATACAAATTTCTCAAGAGGCAGATCAGGTGGTCTGGTATTGCCATCTCTTTCAGAATTTTCCACAGTTTATTGTGATCCACACAGTCAAAGGCTTTGGCATAGTCAATAAAGCAGAAATAGATGTTTTTCTGGAACTCTCTTGCTTTTTCCATGATCCAGCGGATGTTGGCAATTTGATCTCTGGTTCCTCTGACTTTTCTAAAACCAGCTTGAACATCAGGAAGTTCACAGTTCACATATTGCTGAAGCCTGGCTTTGAGAATTTTGAGCATTACTTTACTAGCGTGTGAGATGAATGCAATTGTGTGGTAGTTTGAGCATTCTTTGGCATTGCCTTTCTTTGGGATTGGAATGAAAACTGACCTTTTCCAGTCCTGTGGCCACTGCTGAGTTTTCCAAATTTGCTGGCATATTGAGTGCAGCACTTTCACAGCATCTTCTTTCAGGATCTGGAATAGCTCAACTGGAATTCCATCACCTCCACTAGCTTTGTTCGTAGTGATGCTTTCTAAGGCCCACTTGACTTCACATTCCAGGATGTCTGGCTCTAGGTCAGTGATCACACCATCGTGTGCGGGGGACCAGCCCCGGCTGATCCAGGGTATTCGAAGGAGAGACGGCTAGGCGAGGGTCAGGGAATAACTGCTTAATTACACTTTAATTAAGGATACAAAGAGTAATAGAATAAGGATAGCTCAGTAGGAAAATTCAGTGGAGAAAAGAAGCTGAGTGGCTTGGTTTACGCGGAAAATCAATATAACCCGTGACACCAGGTTAGCTCTGACCACGGAGGCCGCAGGCGCCCTCTCGAATAGCGGAAGGTGCCCCACCTTAGACACCTTCTCGAGTGGGTCTTAGAAGCCCAGGCAAATAAATGGTCGCAGAGGACATCCGCGCTCCAGATGGACGCTCAGCCGGAAGTTAAAGGGAAAAATGACATGGGGAGACCAAGTTTCAGTGAACAAGGCCCGCACTTTATTTTCCAAAGTAGTTTTTATACCTTAAGGTATGCATAGAGGATAATGGGGGAAGGGGTAGAGTCATGCAGCAAGCCAGGCTTTCTTCCTGCAAACTTATCATATGCAAAAGTTCAGGTGATTGACATCATCTTCTGGCCCGGAGGCCTGTTAACATTTTAAGAAACTTATCTTTCTCTAAAGGTGATTATTCCAAAGTCAGGCGCCAGCCTTCCAAAAAGCATTGGACAAAGCGGCATTTTACATTTCTATACACCCATTATATCAATCAATACACTGCCAAGGACACAGTAGGTAAGGAGTATGGAGACTTAGCAGCAAACATTGGCCCAACAAGTGAAAAACCCTTCACCAATACATTTTCTAATCAATCTTTTAACTACTCAAAGGAATCTGTGTTTAGGCAGTTTAGAACATCTCCTGCCTCTCACAGTTGGGAGGCTCTGAACAATCACACGTGGCCGGAAAAACCTATTCAGGCAGGCTAGAGGATTTCCAAAGGAGTTTGTAGGTTAAACACTGTCACACCCAGGAATTATTAACTGGAGCCGTAAGCTAACTCTTTTTCCAGAGAGAGGTAGTGGGGGACAGCCCCCTGTAAAGTCAGAGGTGTAGGTGAAAGCACAAAGCAGAAAGTAGGCAGACTCTGGTTTTGGGGGTAGATGCTCGAGAATTTCCAGGGGGACTCCTGAGGCTCGATCCCGCCTTTGCGTATGCCGAGCCTCCTTCCTCATGACCTTTGTCATGGGCGGAGTGCCTCACACTGGCTCCCGGCAGTGATAGAATTCCAGTTGAGCTATTCCAGATCCTGAAAGATTATGCTGTGGAAAGTGCTGCACTCAATATGCAATATGCACTCAATATGTAATATGCCGGCTCCCGGCATCTCCCCCTTTTTTATTTCTTAAAACAGCCAGATGTAGCTCAGTCGCGAGCTTTTGAATGTTCTGCCGAAGAATCCTGACAATACAAGGAAGAATGATTATGAGAAGATTAGACAGAATGTTTTTTTCCAGAAATAAAAGTTAGAGAAGGTGTGAAAAAAGTCATTAGCTGCTCCAGCGGCGGTAAAATCCAGTTGAGAGTGTTTCAGGGTCTGTATTTGATTAGGAAGTTTCCCTAAGTCCAGGCCAATGTCGGAGCTGTTCCAAACACCTGAGATATGATTTGTAATTTTTTTTTTTTTTTTCCATTTATAATCGGTCTCATTTACCTTTAAAGATGTCACACATATCCACCGGTAATCAGCGTGGCAAGACAGAGCCATTTTCACTTTTAAAGCCTGTAAATCAGTCCCAATATGCATTATTGCCTCTTCTAAGGCATCTACTCTCATCTCTAATTTCCTATCTATAGCTTCCTGTGTTGTTCGAGTTAGTGAAACATTTTTAGACATGGTATCAACATATTGGGCAGTATGCACTTGTTGAGTCAATGATATTGCTGCCACAGTAACAGAAGTAATTGCGGTTATTAAAGCTGATATTCCTAAAATAAGTAAGCCCACAAATCATCGCAATCGCATTAAATCCTGAAGTTGTTGTAATACAGCAAGACTATAGTTATATCAATAAGTGGTTACATTATAAGATAAGGTGGACGTTGTAACACTACAAAGGAGCAAACATTATATTGAGGGTTTAAATAAGATGAGAGCATACATTATTCACAGGTCACTACATTGGGTCCACCAGTTTAAAGTCACATGTACATTAAGTTTTCCAGAATCGTTGGTAAAGAGAAAAACATAAGAAGAGGGTAGACAAGCCAAAACAGAATAAGTAGAATTATTTTCTGGTTGGAGTTTGTGCTGCAGCAGCCCCGTCGGTCCCGCCGGGATCTCGATGTTTATCTTGCCTCCCCTTCTGGCGGGCTCCTCTTTTGTGATCGAAGCAATGGAGGAACTGGATGTCTGGGGGTCTGCAACATGGTGAATCAGCCTGTCTAAATTGGAGAATCTGCATCCTGTGGAAAAATATAAGCACATCCTCGACCGATAGTTAATAATGGGTCAGGACCCTTCCTTTGTCCTGAGAAGAGGTCCTTCCATTTGACTAAGGGTTTTGTATTTAATTGCTCCAGGCACCAATGGGAAGCATTTCAGTAATTCCAGCTGAATCAGTATTTAAAATATTTATTATGAAAAGAGCATGTTGCAAGATTTGATGGGGAGAACTATACTTAAACTCCCCTTCTTTTAGTTTTTGAATTTGGATTTTTAATGTTTGATGCGCTCTTTCAACAATGGCTTGTCCCTGTGGGTAATAAGGGATGCCTGTATTATGTTTAATTTGAAACTTGATACAAAATTCCTGAAAAGACTTAGAAGTGTAAGCAGGAGCATTGTCAGTTTTCAAAGCTTTTGGCAGGCCCAAATATGAAAAACAAGTAAAGAGATGTTGTATCACATCTTTACCTGCCTCTCCGGTACGAGCAGTTGTAATAATAACGTGATAAAAGGTATCTACAGTTACATGAACAAAAGACAGTTTTCCAAATGAAGAAACATGAGTTACATCCATTTGCCAGAGTACGTTAGGTTTGAGACCATGAGGATTAACTCCCATAGGTAGATTATTATAAACAGTGGGGCAGTGTAAGTAAGAATGCACAATCTCTCGAGCAGTCTCTCTGGGAATTTGGAATTGTTATCTTAAGGCAGTAGCGTATTGATGATGAAGTGAGTGAGAGGCTCTGGCCTCCTCAATCACAGTAGCCACTGTATTTCTGGTTAACAAGTCAGCCAAATCATTAAAGGCATTTAAAGGGCCGGGCAATCTGGAATGAGCCCGAATATGTCCAATGAAAAATATTTTATTTCTTTTCCAAATTTGTTGTTGTAATTTAGTTAACAAATGAAATATGGTAGTTTTATTTTCAGGCAGGACCGCAGTCTCAATGTGTGTAAACAGCCTGACCACATACTGAGAATCAGAGTAAAGATTAAATTCCTCATCTGCAAACATAGCAAAAGCCTCTATGACTGCTGTTATTTCAGCTCTTTTAGCTGAAGTTTTTTGTGTTTTTAAAACTTTTTGGTGATTTTTAGTAACTATGAAGGCTTTACCATTTGCTGACCCATCAGTAAAGGCTATCTGAGCATTTGGAATAGGAGACTGTTTATATCTGACAGGAAAATTAACTGGATGTCTGGATATAAAATTCAGCAAAGCATGTGAAGGTAAATGATGCAAAAATTTTGACCAAAATAGTTTCCTATAGCAATCTGCCAATTTTTATCAAACATTAGAAGCACATCAAGTTGTTCTTTATTATATGGAATTACAATTTCTGATGGCTCTTTACCAAATAATTCAATGTTCCGCTTTTTTCCTTTAATATCAAAGTAGCTATCAATCCTGGATAAGAAGCCGCTACTTTTTTAGTTTGAGCGGGAAGATGGACCCACTCTAGGGAGCCGTTTTGCCATAAAACCAATTTTTTGTCTGGCTTCCCCAATTACACCTATGGGGGTTTTATGGCAAAGGAATTGTCAAGCAGTTGTCAATTTAATTTTTAAAATTTACATTTTAACAACATAAATTTAGAGATATGTTAATTTAGGTCTAATGTTTAGTTTAAGTCTCTGTATAAATTTAAATAATAAATGTATAACCTCCTTATCTCATTTTAGTATACAGATATACCTAAATGCAAAATGTATTTATATATGTATTTATATATGGCAACAAGTATAAACTTATTGACATATATATAAATCAATATACTTGAATTAATCGTTATAATTAATATATTAATTAATATATATACTACAGCAATACAACACGTACACAGCTAATACCAACCAACACAAACCAATGCACTGCAATAATACATGTCACACATATATAATATAATTATACAGTATATAGAACATATATCATCACAGCATCAATCCATACCAATTAATATCAGCCACTCACACATTATATTACTGCAATATATATTTAATTATACAGTATATATATAATATGTATATATAGTATACATATTTATATACAAATTAGTTAAGTATAGATCTATAAATAGAATTAGGTATACCTTTATTATATTTTATTTATACCCATACCTAACTAGGCAAACTGTAATTATGTAAATATATTTATATTATGTATTTATAACAACATATAAAGTCTTGTTAATTGTACCTCCTGTTGATAACTAAGAAATTGAGAAAACTCCTTCTCTGAATATCTCTTATTTGAGATAGCATGTCCCTCCCCCATAGGGTAAAGGGGAGCTAGGAACTACATAGGGTTGAAAAGTTCCACAGGTATCCTCAAACTGCCAATCTAACACTTTTGAACTTTTAACTACTGTGGGGGCTAGAGGGCAAATGAAACAAAATTTGACTCCTGAAATCTATCAGGGCAACTTGCCAATTATCACTATTTTGTAAAAGACTTGCAGTTGATCCTTATTGAGTGAAATTATTATATTTGCTACTTGTTTTCTAAAAAGTTCTACACTTCTTTTTTCCTCATTTTATAATTAATTGTGTCACCAAGCTGGGATAAGATAAAACTATTTTTCTTGGGGTCACTGATAGATGGAACCAATGGGCCTTTTTGTCACAAGCGCCTTGTAGGTGTATGTTTTGTGGCAAGAATAATTTAATCTCATCTTTTGGTAATATTAATCCTAATTAACTGATCATTTAAAGTCTCATCTACTTTAACAAGAGCTGACTCTGTCTCATTTAGTCAACTTTCTCTCAGAACTGGAATTAGGATTGCTTTTTAAGTAATCAAAGGCTTTAAATCTGCAGTAGTCAGTTTTAAATGTGGGCGTATCCAATTACTGTCCCCTAATAACCCCTAATAATTTTTGGAAATCATTTAAAGTTAGTAAACAATCTCTCTGCAGCTTCAAATGGGCATTATCAATTTTTAAAACTTTTGGCACCTAAATATGAGAAGCAAATAAAGAGGTGCTGCACAACATCTTTATAAGCTTCTCCAGTTATTGTTTTGTAACCTAAATCTGGTCTATAGCTTTTTAGATGACAAGCAACCATCTAATCTTTGTTTGAATACTTCCAGCAACGGGGAACTCACTACTCTTCAAGGTTTTAAACTCTCCCTCACTTTTTTCTCTATAGCATTCCCACCCTGCATACCACTTTCTCTAATCTCACCAACTCATTTTCAGTATGTGTTGGCCAGGAGCTGGGTCAGTCTTTCCCAGCAATGTTAAGAGACGTCTGTTCCTGCTTCTAATAGCCCTGAGATTTTACTTTCTTGAATTAAAAGATCTTTTAAAGGCCTTGGAGCTGTAATTTCCTGCACCCAAAAGGCTAGATCACTAGATCTAAACGCTCTGTGGCTCTTAGCTTGAGAAGTCAAATTTTTTCCTGTCTGATAAGGTAAAAGCAAAAACTGTGTTATTCTTTGACCTTTATTAATTTGCAGTTTTGGTAGGCTGCGAGATCAAAACTTTAATTTTTCCAATATAATCAGAATCTACCACACCATACACCACCGAAATTTGACAAGAAAGCGAGCTACGCCCTAGCACAAGTCTTACAATGCCCTCAGGTAGGGGGCCAGCCACTCCCATTGGAATTGGAGTAACCAGCTCGTCAAGGGTTAATATTGTTGCTAAATCCCCTTACCGTTTTTCTCTTAGCCTGGGTGAGACCCCCCTGAGGGGGTTTTCTCCAAGGAGCACGCTCTGCATATTGTGCATGCAGTCTTGTTTTAAAAGCTCCACTGTTTAAAAACTTTTTCTCTTCCTCAGGCTTAGGCAACACTTTGAGAGGCTTTGGGGGCAAAGTGGGGAACTCTTGGGCCCTGAAAAGCACAAACGGAGGCGGCGGCGATGGCCTTAAATCAGAAAGTGGTGGATAAGTTTTTTGTTTTTTAAAGGTTTGCGCAGAGCGGGAGGGAGCTCGCCAGGGCACCTGGTCAAAGCGTCTCTTACTGTCTCTCTCTCTCTTTTCCTGCCTTTTTCACTTTTCTCTCACCCTTCCTTTTTCGCTACCCTTCTCTTTCCTTCGTTTCTTTCCCTTTACCCTCTTCTCTTCCCTAATCTTTTTTGTTTTTTTTCTCCCTTTTTGTCTGTATCTCCTTTTTTAACTTCCTTTTTCTATCTTGTTGCGTTCCCTAATTCTTCTCTGTTCCTCTCTTTTTAACTCTTTAGCTCTTTCTCTATCTTTACATCTTTGTCTATTTTGTTTACTTTTTTTTTTTTTTTTTTTTTTTTATTTTTCTCTTTTTATTTTACTCTTTTTTTTTGCTTGGGTGAGGCCCCCCCTGAGGGGTTTTTATGCAATGAGCGGGTTCTGTATATTGTGTATTCTTTAAAAGCTCTTTTGTTTAAAAGAAAAATTTTTTTTTTTTTTTTTTTTTTAAATCTTTTTCAGCCTTAGGCAATGTTCTGGGAGGCTTGGATGTAAACTGGGGAATTTCTAGGCCCTGGGAGGTGCAAGCGGAGGTGGGGTAGTCTCCTTAAACCAGAAATTGTTGGATAAATTTTTAAAGGTTTGTGTAGAGGGGGAGGGGGCTCGCCAGGGCGCCCGGCCGCAGCGTCCTGTAAGCCCTCTCCTTCGTCGGGAGGTAGAGCACAGTCTCCCTCCTTTCATTTGTCAATGGCAGAAAATATGATCTGCGCAGAAGGTGGAGACCCACTACCATCCACCGCTATAGCTTCTCCCATAGGCTATCCCACAGCCTCATGAGGAGGGTCCAGAACATTTTTAATCATATTTATAGGATAAGTTTTTAGTTTTTTACCTTCACCCAAGTATCTAAATTAACAGTAGCCTCTTTAACAGTTTCAAGATTACTTGTATAAAGAGTTGCCATTCTTAGTTTCAGTGTTACCCATGTCAGAAAATTAAGTATAATAGAAGATTTTGCTTTTAGCTATCAAAAGATCAGGCCTTTCTTTGGCCTTTTAACTTCAGAAACCGTTTTCTCTAAGTCTTCAACACTTTCAACACTTCCCACTCCTCAGCCCTGTCTATCCTACAGGGGGGTCCGCGGCACCCTTGAGTGGGGTCCTAGCCGTCCCGAACATTGGAAGGACAATAGGGCTGGTGACCCAGATTGTCCCGGGGGGGAAACAGAAGGCTGATGACCCAAACTGTTTTGAGGGGGGAGCAGTAGAGCTGATGACCCAAACTGCTCCGTGGGGGAACAAGAGAGCTGATGACCCAGTTGTTCCGAGAACGGGGAGCAAAAGGGCTGATGACCCTAATTGCTTTGGGGAGCTTACCTTCGAAGTCCCTGTCTCGGGCGCCACCTGCGGGGGACCAGCCCCGGCTGATCCAGGGTATTCGAAGGAGAGACGGCTAGGCGAGGGTCAGGGAATAACTGCTTAATTACACTTTAATTAAGGATACAAAGAGTAATAGAATAAGGATAGCTCAGTAGGAAAATTCAGTGGAGAAAAGAAGCTGAGTGGCTTGGTTTACGCGGAAAATCAATATAACCCGTGACACCAGGTTAGCTCTGACCACGGAGGCCGCAGGCGCCCTCTCGAATAGCGGAAGGTGCCCCACCTTAGACACCTTCTCGAGTGGGTCTTAGAAGCCCAGGCAAATAAATGGTCGCAGAGGACATCCGCGCTCCAGATGGACGCTCAGCCGGAAGTTAAAGGGAAAAATGACATGGGGAGACCAAGTTTCAGTGAACAAGGCCCGCACTTTATTTTCCAAAGTAGTTTTTATACCTTAAGGTATGCATAGAGGATAATGGGGGAAGGGGTAGAGTCATGCAGCAAGCCAGGCTTTCTTCCTGCAAACTTATCATATGCAAAAGTTCAGGTGATTGACATCATCTTCTGGCCCGGAGGCCTGTTAACATTTTAAGAAACTTATCTTTCTCTAAAGGTGATTATTCCAAAGTCAGGCGCCAGCCTTCCAAAAAGCATTGGACAAAGCGGCATTTTACATTTCTATACACCCATTATATCAATCAATACACTGCCAAGGACACAGTAGGTAAGGAGTATGGAGACTTAGCAGCAAACATTGGCCCAACAAGTGAAAAACCCTTCACCAATACATTTTCTAATCAATCTTTTAACTACTCAAAGGAATCTGTGTTTAGGCAGTTTAGAACATCTCCTGCCTCTCACAGTTGGGAGGCTCTGAACAATCACACGTGGCCGGAAAAACCTATTCAGGCAGGCTAGAGGATTTCCAAAGGAGTTTGTAGGTTAAACACTGTCACACCCAGGAATTATTAACTGGAGCCGTAAGCTAACTCTTTTTCCAGAGAGAGGTAGTGGGGGACAGCCCCCTGTAAAGTCAGAGGTGTAGGTGAAAGCACAAAACAGAAAGTAGGCAGACTCTGGTTTTGGGGGTAGATGCTCGAGAATTTCCAGGGGGACTCCTGAGGCTCGATCCCGCCTTTGCGTATGCCGAGCCTCCTTCCTCATGACCTTTGTCATGGGCGGAGTGCCTCACACTGGCTCCCGGCAGTGATAGAATTCCAGTTGAGCTATTCCAGATCCTGAAAGATTATGCTGTGGAAAGTGCTGCACTCAATATGCAATATGCACTCAATATGTAATATGCCGGCTCCCGGCAATCGTGATTATCTGGGTCGTGAAGATCTTTTTTGTACAGTTCTTCTGTGTATTCTTGCCACCTCTTCTTAATATCTTCTGCTTCTGTTAGGTCCATACCATTTCTGTCCTTTATCGAGCCCATCTTTAATCGTTGACTATTGCTGCATTTGTCCTATGAATGAGTCTGGTGCTGCACAAACATTCCATAATATGAGTCAAAGTAGTGAACAGGGAATTGTCTGATCAGATACAGCTTAGTAAGAACTGCAATTTATTATTTTTATAAGTGAATAATACTTATGTATTTCTTATATATTGTAGATGAACATAAATTATTTGTGTAAACAGCTTTTTGAAACACAATCTTTGGTCTCTAAATTTAAATGAAAAAGAGTAACAAATATAGTTGCTGAAATTTGGAGAATGACTAAGACATGAATGCACTGCTACTAACAAACAGGAAAAAATAGAACAAGCCATTAAATTCTGTATTCTTTGTGTCCTGTGTATTGGGAATGAATAGGTGGTTTAAAAAGCTTGAAAATCAAAGTTCTTTTCCGTATAGATACATTGGTCATGTCCAAAATGAACTTGGGAATCATCTCAGTTAATATGTCTTCAATTATAGGATGTATTATCCACTTGTGTCCATAACACCAGCCAGTAGCTAGAGACTTGTGTTCTAATTCTATGTACTTCACTGACTCATGACCTGGTACAGGATGAAGCATTTCATTTTCTGCTTTAATTTTCTAAACTGTTAAATGAAAATGTCCTCTGCCCTCCCTGTTTTCTCAAATTACCAGTAAGGCACAAATGAGGTTTTGATTATAGGAGCACATTTGAAAATACAAAGTGCTGTGAAACTGCTAAGCAGGAAACAAACAGATGAACAAAACCCTCCACTATCAGTCCATTTTAATGGAAGAGTTTGTGTGGATTAACAACTCTTAAACCAGTTCTCCTTCAATCCTCTACTTTGATGTAGACTAAGTCATATGTAATTTTCTAGAACTGACTAGCTAAAGATGTGGTTCAATTTGTCTTCCTGATTTACTCTGTGTTGACTGGGTTGGTGAAGTCATTGCTGTATACCTGTATGAACTATTTGCTTCAATGGCCCTTATGGAGTCTAGTCTCTTTCAGTTAATCTGAAAATCTGATGGAAATCTCCAATCAATCAGAGGTTTGCCCAGACATTTCTTTATAGCTGACTGAGAGATGCCAAACTCACAAAACTCTTGTGTATAATTCAGCTTCTATCTCAGGCAAAATCAAGGGTAATTAGAAATGTGGAAATGTAGTATCAAATAAACCTCTCTTATCTGAACAGATCTGTGAAAAACTAAAGGCATTCCAGTGTAGTTGGTGACACAATGCTCAAGCCAACCATCTTGTATTACTTTAATTCCATTGGCCAGTTTAAGGGGGGCTGAGACCCAAACAATAAACTAATTAGCAAAAAGATATAGATATACACATAGTATACATTTAAGATCATGTACATACATCTATATACACATACATATACAATTGTCCTTTAGTATCCAACGGGGATTGGTTCCAGGAGCATCTACAGATGCTTACGTGCCTTGCATAAAATATCATGGAATTTGCATATTATCCACATATTAATACAGCCTCTGTATATTTAAATCACCTCAAGATTACTTATATATACATAAAACAATGTAAATGTTACATGCTGCTGCTAAGTCATTTCAGTCGTGTCTGACTCTGTGCGACCCCATAGACAGCAGCCTACCGGGCTCCCCCGTCCCTGGGATTCTCCAGGCAAGAACGCTGGAGTGGGTTGCCATTTCCTTCTCCAATGCATGAAAGTGAAAAGTGAAAGTGAAGTCGCTCAGTCGTGTCCGACCCTCAGCGACCCCATGGACTGCAGCCTTCCAGGCTCCTCCGTCCATGGGATTTTCCAGGCAAGAGTACTGGAGTGGGGTGCCATTGCCTTCTCCGAAATGTTACATAGATAGTTGCAAATATTAATACAATGTAAATGCTATGTAAATTATTATTAATAGCATACAGCAAATTAAAATTTTGTTTTTTAAAACTTTATGATTTTTTCAAATATTTTCAATCTTAAATTGTTTGAATCTGCTAATGTTGAACCCAGAGATACACAGAGAGCCACCTATATAAATACACACGCGCGTGCACACACACACACACACACACACACATATCAGTCAGTTCAGTCACTCAGTCATGGCCCACTCTTTGCAACCCATGAACCACGGCACACCAGGCTTCCCTGTCCATTACCAACTCCTAGAGGTTACCCAAACTCTTGTCCATTGAGTCAGTGATGCCATCCAACCATCTCATCCTCTGTCGTCCCCTTCTCCTCCTGCCCTACGTCTTTTCCCAGCATCAGGGGCTTTTCAAGTGAGTCAGTTCTTCGCATCAAGTGGCTAAAGTATTGGAGTTTCAGCTTCAGCATCAGTCCTTCCAATGAATATTTAGGACTGATCTCCTTTAGGATGGACTGGTTGGATCTCCTTGCTGTTCAAGGGACTCTCAAGAGTCTTCTCCAACACCACAGTTCAAAAGCATCAGTTCTTCGGCATTCAGCTCTCTTTATAGTCCAATTCTCACAACCATACATGACTACTGGAAAAACCATAGCCTTGACTAGATGGACCTTTGTTGGCAAAGTCATGTCTCTGCTTTTTAATATGCTCTCTAGGTTGGTCATAAATTTCTTCCAAGGAGTAAGCGTCTTTTAATTTCATGGCTGCAGTCACCATCTGCAGTGATTTTGGAGTTCCCCCCAAAATAAAGTCTGTCACAATTTCCCCATTTATTTGCCATGAAGTGATGGGATCAGATGCCATGATCTTATTTTTCTGAGTGTTGAGCTTTAAGCCAACATTTTCACTCTCCTCTTTCACTTTCATCAAGAGGCTGTTTAGTTCTTCTTCGCTTTCTTCCATACGTGTGGTGTCATTTACATATGTGAGGTTTATTGATATTTCTCCCAGCAATCTTTATTCAAGCTTGTGCTTCATCCAGCCCAGCATTTCTCATGATGTACTCTGCATATAAGTTAAATAAGCAGGGTAACAATATTCAGCCTTGATGTACTCTTTTCCCTATTTGGAACCAGTCTGTTGTTCCATGTCCAGTTTTAACTGTTACTTCCTGACCTGCATACAGATTACACACATATATAACCTTAAAAATAAAAGTTTTTTCTTTACATTGAATTTAATAATTTGATTGTTCATGCATCCTATATCAACCATATGATAGTTTATGCTAACCTACTCTATGTGTTTAAGCAGAATACTTGTTTTAGACACAGTAGCAAGAGATGTGTTCAGTTGACCCACTTGGTCCTACAAATGGGCTTGACTGAAATTTTCATTAAATGCCAAGAACTTCATTGGTGGTTTGCCTGAGTATTCACATGAGGTCAGCCTCATCAAAGAGTGTGAGACATATCCTTTGAAAACAATTTCATTAACAAGGAGTACTTTTATCCAAGTGCTACAGTGCTAGAATATATCTGGTGAGAGAAGAGTGAGATGAGAGTCAGAAAGTATAAAGTGAAGTTTAGCATCCCTCTTCTTTTTCATTAAAAAAATGAATAAAACCTCTTGTAATTCCTAATTTCTTTCATGAGCATTTTCTTTCAATATTTCTTAAAGTTTGCTTACACCAGCCTGTTTGCATTAACTCTTTTATCAAAATATCCAACAAGGACTTGAGAATAAGGTTCTACAAGACTCCATTTTGTATTTGAATACCAATCAAATCTCTAATTTTATTCTTTCAACATTCTTTATCACTGTCATTGGAAAATCTAACAGAAATCTTTAGTCTTCTATTGTTGTTGCTATTCAAGTTACCACAATTTAGTGTTTTAAAACAATATAAATTTGTTATTATGTACTTCTAAAGGTTGAATCAAAAATGAGTTTCACTGGTTGGAAAACAAGCTTTGGGTAAGCTTCTGAGCTCCTTTTGGAAGCTCTAAAACAGCACTTGTTTCCTTGAATTTTCTGGCTTTTGGAGACAACACATACCACTTGGCTTGTGGCCCTTTCCTCTATCTTCAATGCCAACAGCATGATATTTTCAAGTCTCCCTCTGACTCGGACCTTCTACTTCTGCCTTTCACATTTCCTCTGACCCTGGCTCTTTCCTTCATAAGCATCATTTTCATCACACTGAACCCACCCAGAGAATCCAGGGTTATTGCTTCATATCAATATCCTCAACATAATTATATGTGCAACATGCCCTTTTCCATATAAAGTAATATACCCACAGGTTTGAGGAATCAGAACCTGGACATGTTTGGGAGGCCCTGATTCTGCCAATCACAGTTACAAAATGCTGAGCACGTTTAAGTCCTAAGCCTAGTATTAATATTCAGTATATTACTACTGCTACTAAGTCGCTTCAGTCGTGTCCGACTCTGTGTGACCCCATGGACTGCAGCCTACCAGGCTTCTCTGTCCATGGGATTCTCCAGGCAAGAACACTGGAGTGGGTTGCCATTTCCTTCTCCAATGCATGAAAGTGAAAAGTGAAAGTGAAGTTGCTCAGTCGTGTCCGACTTTTAGCGACCCCATGGATTGCAGCCTACCAGGCTCTTCCATCCATGGGATTTTCTGGGCAACAGTACTGGAGTGGGGTGCCATTTCCTTCTCCCATTCAGTATACTTATCTTAATTATTAAAGCACATCAAGAAGTATGTTATTTTAATTCCTAGATCCAAAAAAAAAAAGTATGCTTAGAAAATTCTGTTGTGGCATTTGTTGGACTGGCATACAATTAATATAGACTCTGAATCTCTGGATCCCATGGACATTGTACTAATGTGTAGTGTTCATCTCTAACCATCTAAATAGTGTCTCCCTCTCTCCAGACTCTCAAATCTTCAGTCCAAACCTCAAACTGCCTTGAGATTTTTTCCTCCTGAAACAGAATCACATCCTCTTTTAATTTCAAAATTTCATTGTCTCCTCTATTTCAGAAAACAAAGACTAGAGAAAGGTGTACGAGATCTTTCACAGTCTGTTCACAGTCTGTCCACAAATTACTTTCCATTCCCATTCCTCATCTAGCAGCACCAGACTTACTGATCTTCTAACATTTAAAATTTGATTATCTGATTTTATGCACTCTCTTAGTTTGTAAGACCCCATCATGCCTATGAACAGACACATAAATATCTTTTCTACTCATCTATAAATTTCCTCTTTAATATGTTTCCTTTTTTTTTTTTTCTGAGTGATTCCATGACTTTGGCCTATTGTGAGATACTTTTGGAAAGAACTAGAAAAAGACTTCAGAGTGAAATAACTGAATGTGAGTCTCAGCTCAGCCATGAACTGTATGAGAAGTCTATTTATTTAATGACTCAGAACCTCTTTTCTCAACTGAAAAACAAAGATGATTGTACTTTCCTCTAGAGTTTTCTTTAAGAATTAAAGGACATAATGTACAGTAAGGTGACCCAGAGGCAGCCATACAGTGAGAGCTCAATATGTGGTAACATATATTATTATATTTCTTCTTGAGAGGTGATTTCACTTCCTTTGCATTTCTTTTTTTTTTTAATTTTATTTTATTTTTAAACTTTACAAAATTGTATTAGTTTTGCCAAATATCAAAATGAATCCGCCACAGGTATACATGTGTTCCCCATCCTGAACCCTCCTCCCTCCTAGTTTCCTTCTTTTCATAAATTTGTTGCAGAAATTTTCTTCAAGAGTCATGGAAGAACATGCAAAGAAAATATGAGAAATGGCTTTCATGAAACATCAAGGATAGCTCGGATTTTAAATGCCATCCCTGGGTCTAACCTTGATTTTCCATGCCCTTTAGATGACACCAAAATTAACTCTTAATAGTAGTAATCTACATGCATCACACATTCACACCGCCACTGTTTAGATTTTCCATCTTATATTTGGTTATCCACTGTAAATTGTGAGAAAGCAGAGCTCACATTCAACAAAATCTTTCCCTATTCTGATTGGATAAACAGAAAACTGAGCCTTTTTATTTTTATTTTTGGAAATACGATGAAGCTGTTTTTCACTCAAGAAAGTAGTGCCTCCCATGAGCCATGAACAGGGTTAAGTGACTAAAGGAGATTAAAACAGAAAGGATATATACCTTCAGGCAATTTCTCTTTACTGGGGAGGGAAATTAAAATAAGAAGAAGTGAAATAAAATAATCATAAATTATGAAAAGTTACTATGAAGAAATTAAGAGGCTGAGATATACATAACATTAAAAAAATAAAGAGACCTAGTGGACAAAGAGACCTCCAAATAGAAGGAACAGTATATATAAAGTTTCTAAAGTCTTTGTTATTATTGTTGCTGGTGATGATGATAGACTTTTAGATAAAAGTCTCTTTTTATTTAAATATGGGATTTTTAAAATAAATATCAGTGGTTTGATATTAAGTATTGTAGCTTACTGAAAATGATGTCTTTCCAAAAGACAACTGAGGACCACTGCAAGTATATTGTGATTCACACAGACATCACTAAAAGAAATTTAGATTTACAACTAAAGGGAGAAAAATATTTACACCAATTCCAAGAGGAAAGGGGAGAGGAAAAGCACTGCTTATATAGACAGAAGTATTCAGACCCAGTAACAGAAAGTGTTTGCAAATTTTGTTTCAATTTGGCCCCTGATGTTGACTGACTAGCACTCTGTACTGAATTTTTCTTGTTGTAAATAATGCAATCAATCCATATTTAGACATAAAGGAGGCATTAAGCTTTTATTTCATCTTGCACTTATGTTCTTTCTCTCTCTCCCAAATGTCAACCCCATGCTGTTACTTAGAAGTGTAACATAAGAAGTTGTTTTTGAATTGAGTTCACAGTGTGAACTACAGTTGAATATAAATGCCATCTACAGAAAAATTGATCACAGGGAAGCCATTAGAGCTGCAAAGGGCTAGTTTAATGTTGCTCCGTCATTTGATTAATAGAAAATAATTTAGTCTTTGGAAATTGCCTGCAAAATTCTTTCAAAAGATTGGAAAAGTGCTTGCTGTTGAGTTTACCAGTGACCAACTAGGTATAAGCATACATGGCATGTGTATTATATTATCCATGTGACAGTATTTTGGTTTTTCAAGGTGATAGAAATTTCGACTTTGTCATAGATATCTACAATCCAGTTTAGGTAAATACAACAAACTCATGAAACCCGAATTGTTAAAGGCCTTCTGAAGTAACTTTTAGAAATAACAAACTTTTTTTCCCAACTCAATACTAGACAAAAGGCATAGACATTGAAGTCACACCCATGGACAAAATAAGAAAAGCTCTGGACTATGAGAACTTTCCAGATAATTAGCTGAGACTTTCCAATTTTTTCTGCCTTTCAAAAAGTACATAAAAAAACTGAAGGAAGAAGAAAATTATGAAGGGGAAATCTTGAAAATACCCCTAATTATATTTAAGAAATGAATAATTTGCAAACTTTGGAATTGTGTTATTAGAAGCAATCCACATTGAACACCATTGAAAAACTGACTATGTCGTAATACCACAGTGAAGAATGGATACTCATAGGAAAGAGAGTTAACAATTACTGAGCAATTTATTATGTACCACTAACCAAGGGAGGAACATTTCTCATTTTATTTCATGGAAGCTAAAAGTCTTATAAACTACTATATATTAGTCTCATTCCAAAATTGGAAAACCAGGCCTCTCGGAAGAGACTGTATACAGATTCAGGTTTCTCTGACTTCAAAGTCCAATTCTTTACACCTTCCAGATAGCATGAAGGGTAAAGCATTCCCAATAACCCACACAATTAGCCATTCATTCCATGAATTCATTCCTGATATAATGTTTCTCATTTTATGTCCATGGAATGCCTTACTTCTGTTATGGTAGATGAGGAAACAAATGCAAATATCCCAATCTCAGAGACACAATCACTACCATATACCTAATAGAAGTCATTTCTTCTTTCTCTCAATCTGAAGGATCATCAATGGATTCATAGTATAAAAGGAGTACTTTTTATCTAAATATGCAAACAAATAGAAAAGGCATAGCAATAGATAATACCTTCAGAATCTGTTACTGCCAGTGATATCAAAGATGTGAATTTTTATTTTTGCTGTATTGATTATATGAAGTTGTTAAGGTTATACTTTGTTTTAAAGACCAGAGATAAAAGAAATGTGCCAAAGAGTATACTAGATATTAAAATTGTGGTATCTTGTGAGAATTTTTATATTCTTTCTTTCATAATTGAGAAAGATTAGAAAGGGCACTTTGAATTAAGACCAGGGAAAACAGTTAAAAACTATAATCATTGTCATCAGTTCAGTTCAGTTCAGTTGCTCACTTGTGTCTGACTCTTTACGACTCCAAGGACTGCAGCATGCCAGGCTTCCCTGTCCATTGCCAACTCCCAGAGCTTACTCAAACTCATGTCCATTGAGTTGGTGATGCCATCCAACCATCTCATCCTCTGTCGTCCCCTTCTCCTCCCGCCCTCAATCTTTTCCAGCATCAGGGTCTTTTCAAATGAGTCATCTCTTCACATCAGGTGGCCAAAGTATTGGTTTTAGCTTCAACATCAGTCCTTCCAATGAACATTCAGGACTGATTTCCTTTAGGATGGACTGGTTGGATCTCTTTGCAGTCCAAGAGACTCTCAAGAGTCTTCTCCAACACCACAGTTCAAAAGCATTAATTCTTTGGCGCTCAGCTTTCTTTATAGTCCAACAATCGCATCTGAACATGACTACTGGAAAAACCATAGCCTTGACTAGATGGACCTTTGTTGGCAAAGTAATGTCTCTGCTTTTTAATATGCTGCCTAGGTTGGTCATAACTTTTCTTTCAGGGAGTAAGCGTCTTTTTATTTCATGGCTGCAGTCACCGTCTGCAGTCATTTTGGAGCCCAAAAAATAAAGTCTGCCACTGTTTTCCCTGTTTCTCCATCTATTTGTTGTGAAGTAATGGACCGGATGCCATGATCTTTGTTTTCTGAATGTTAGCTTTAAGCCAACTTTTCACTCTCCTCTTTCATCTTCTCAAGAAGCTCTTTAGTTCCTCTTCACTGAATTCTTACTACATACAAAACTTTCAGGCTTTTAATTATTATTTGGTTTATATTGTCAAGAAATGTACTAGGACATGGTTTATTCACCTGGCATGTTCATTTTATAAATTCATATGGATTTCTATAGGTTTGACCATGTCAATTAGCCTCAACTGTAGGATAGCATAATGAATAGATTTGCCACATTGTATCACCTATGGGTCTGCTCACAGTCCAGTGCATAATCTACATGATCTGAGAAAATCACATTGGACCCTGAGTGGTTTTTCTTTAGCCATCTATTACACAGTCACTTATTCAATATATATAATATATATGCCTCTGCCTACATGCCAACCACTATGCTAGAGGCTGGTAATGCATTCTCAGTAAATTTAAAGAAACTATGAATAACTATAATTCAGTGGGATAAATTCATAATAAAATATATGAACTAAGCCCCATGGGAGCATGGGTGAAACATTTCTCTCTCTATTATGTGCCAGTTGAGGTATAAGTGACTAGGTGTATGACATTCCATGGGCTTAGAGAAGGCAAGTAGGTATATCATAAGGCAATGTTGGGTGACACCCTGTAATTCTTCCAGCGGCACATAAGACACGAAATAGCCGTTGAGTTAAAACTCCAAAAGAAATCATTTCCATCAATGTTATAATGAGTTAAATATTATGCTCATTCAGCCTCATAAATTCAAGTAAGATGCCAAAAACATCTTTCTGGGTAGTTTTATCTTTGCCTCTGCTATCCAGCTGAATTATATTTAATCTCTTCAGTTTCTTAAATCTCAAAAATAATCACGTGAACTCAAATCTTTGAGAAGCAGTATGTTGTCATGCAGAAAAAATAAAGAAACCTAGATTAAAAGTCAAGAAACCAGAATACTGACTGGGCTTAAGCACTCATTATCTATATGGTTTTGAAGAAGCAGACTTTCAACCTGGACTCTAGTTTTCTTGTATGTAAAATCTTCCAGTTGGATGAGATCCATTACTTTAGAAGGCTAATTCTAAATATGTCTTCTTGAACTTCACACCTTCCTTCTCCCAGAAAACATTAATCTCAGGGAACTAAAACCACAGTTCGGATTCAGGGCAGACACCTTTTGGGATGATCACCCAGTTTGTAATCACTTTCCCTCTTCATGGTTCCTACTGGCTCTACCTGTGTTGAGAGTCATATGTCTTTCTCACAGTCTAGCCACAATGGATTAGGGTAAAATAGAATATGGCCAAATTAAGCCAATCATTAGCTTTTACCTGGAGATTCTAGCTTGAACTATCTCTCAACAAAGGAGGTTTCAAATCTCAGATGAGGTAGGCAGTCTTGATTTCTGCTGCATATATTGACAGAACAAAGAGGTGGTCCCTGGCAAGATTAGCCTGCAGCAAACCCTACTGTGAGAGGTAGAGAGAGGAACTTCCTGGCTTTCAGATATTTTTTGTTCCTCTGAGGTTCTGCTGCATTCTGCCATGAATTCCAAGAGAGTCCCTTATATCCTTCACAATCTATTGCTAATATTTTGTTTAAAACAACTTGAGTTGGTTGTGTTATTTATAGTCAATGAGTCCTAATTAATACAAGATTAAAAGTAAAGGACTACTAGGAATGTACACCTCTGTATTGATATATGTAAAAAGTTTGCAACCTGAGTTTGTCTGAGAGGCTCATTGATTGATGGGCAAATTAAACATTAGATAAAGGAGCCTTCCATCTATTTACATATAGTAAACAAATTCAACAGAAATGATTACTAAATTAATACTGGAAATGTGGCATACCATTATTAATTTATGTTTGTCACAAAAACATTTCCAAATGACCGGAATTTGAATGAATTTACTTCCTCTGATTAGAATTAATATGATATTTGAAATGACACTGAAAACATTTTACCTCCTTTTATGCTAATTATCCAGGACTTATTTTTCCTTTTCATGTTGTCGGGTCATACAGTAACCATGAGCTAATTAATATTCATTTGGAACTTTGATTATCTTTTTAAAGCTCCAAGCCAACCACCAGCTAACATTGCCTGGAAGTTGACAAACTCTAAGTTATGCCTAAACTGGGAGCATGTAAAAACTATGGAAAATGAGTCTGAAGTGTTAGGCTACAAGGTGAGTATTCTGTTTTTCCTTTAAACAGATCACTTAGCTGCCTAAGTAATGATAAATGTTAGAACCAAATAAGAAACAAATTTTATGCATGTGGAAATATAGGAATCTTTGTTCTAATGCTTTGAAAATATTTAGCATTACTGCTTTTAAGTTCTTCATGGTAAATTTTATACTGTGAGGTCAGTAATGTGTCATGAAGCATTAACAAATAAATCTTTACAGTATGCAACATTTTTTTCTTCAAGCAACTCACCCATATTCAAAAAATATGATTGTGTATTTAGATATTAAAAATGTGAGATGACAACGAGATCAAAAAGTATATTCAAGTAGAATTTCTAGAACTTAGGCTACAGAAGGATATCATCTATCAGCAATATAAAAGAAATCCAACAAAAAAATCCAATCCAATCATCAAATATCAAGATAAACCATTTCCATCAGTGGTAAAGAACATCATCTGCTGACAAATGCATATAGTATTCAGACATTTGAAATGGGTCCAAACTAATCAGTAACTTTCCACAGCAAGCTCCAGAGATAATGGCCTCAAGCTATTTAATTAATAGAGATAACTCTATACTGATTTTAGAAGCATTGGCCAAAAAGGAAATATTTTTTCTTAATAACCAAATTTAAAGAAAAAGTGTAGACCAGATATTTCCATCCAAGGACTACGGCATGTATCAGGCTCACAGTGCTAGTGTTCTGTAAGAGTTTCTGCACCTTCGAGAAGCTACATGTCCATTTAACACGATTCATCATTTTATTCAGATTCTGTACCGGCAAAACAGACAGAGTAAAACTCATATTTTGGAAACAAACAATACATCTGCTGAGCTTCTGGTTCCCTTTGAAGAGGACTACTTGATTGAAATAAGAACAGTTAGTGATGGTGGGGATGGAAGCAGCAGTGAGGAAATTAGGATTCCAAAAATGTCAAGTAAGTTGAATCACCATTGCTGTTGTGGATTTTGAATAAAGACAGCTGCCAGCATGAAGTCTGGGTTCTATGAATCTTTCCAATTTTTGTTTAAATATTCGTTGAAAAAAAAAAGGTCTATTTTTTCCATATTTCAATTGTGAGCAAGAGGTGATGAGTCAATTTTCTTTAATCCCTCAAATTTCCAACATGCTTACATATGACAAGCAGTTTTATATGTTTCCTCATTTGAAACTCAAAAAAAAAAAAAAACAACTTCACAACTGTCACTGGTATGTATATGCTTTATCCTGTTGGCACAAAACTAGAAAGTTTTTCCATGGGTACCTGCAAGCTTCTCAGAGCAGGGAGAACAAGTGTGATGTATGTGTAGGTACATCTCCATTGCCATTTTCATGGCAGACATCACTAATCAACTATGGCATTCATACTGAGCTGAGTTAGTACTTTCAAATCCTCTCAACATGATATCCTAAGCAGGTAACACCAATCAGTCAGATTTAGTATATAATAATGTTATTATTTCTGCTTTAGAAGAATCACTCACTTATCTATCCGAAGATGTGACTGAGTATAACTCATCAGCCACTACATGTTGGCCAATCCTATTCTGCCCTTTAGGCATTTTTCTATTTTCTTTTTATATTTAAAACAGATATCCTAAATCAGAGGGTTAAAAACACTTCCTAAAATTAAACACAATGTAAGTGAAACAAGTATAATAAATGTGGTATTAAAAGAGAAATAATAGTATGTGTTTGGTTCATGAAGAATTAATCTAACAAATGATTTTACTTTTTCTCAATATATTTTGTTTCATTTTTGTATTTTGCAGGTTTGAGTTCCAGAGGCATTTCAGTCTTAGAACCTAGCATCCATTTCCTGTCAGTTGTCATCACAATTTTTGTTGTTTTGCTATTCAGCCACTTATATGATGAATAAAACCATAACTCTTTCATTTTTAAAAAAGCAAATTATTCTGTTAAAAAAAAAGCCCCTGTGACAAGGTAACATTCAAAAGCATACTTGTTTGGAAATAAAAAATGTATATTATTAAAATCTTGTAAATATCTAATATGGTACATTAAATAAAGAAATTTTAAACACTTTGGAATTTTAGTGTTCACACATGATTACACATATTCAGAAGGTGCTGAATTAATGCATGAAGTTGTCACTGCTGTGGCTTCTATGGAGAGTATATATAAATCTCTTGATAGTGATGGTCAATATGAAAGAAATTGCATTTTCCATAGCTAAGATGTCCATATTTTATATGCTCTAAGCAATTTAGTTCAGTAACTTAAAATTTGACTCTAGTTTTGGAAATAAAATATAATTGTTTGTTTATACTAGGGATTCTTTAAAAATGTCAACTATTGTAAAGCATGATGTGCTTTGATCTCTGAATCAACTTGGGAGAGAAATATTTGCACCCAGTAGCATAACTATATACTTGATGTTATTCGCAACTCACTTTTGTATCAGGTTTGGTAATAAAAATAGCAGAAAAAATGCTTTCTGGCAAAGAAAAATTAAAGTAGGGAAAAAGTAGCCAACAAAAATAATCTAATGGCTCCAATAAGCAATTTCTCATAGCAAAGCTTAATTTTAAAATCAATTCTGAATTATCCCAAGGAAGAGGGTGCATGAACAGTTCTCAGGTAATTACTACAAATTGTTAGCAATGTGTGTGGCCTTATTTTTATATGATAAATAAATCCAGAAACAGAATTACTTAAAGTTTTTGACATTTTGGTCAATTTTTTTTTGCCAATGTTTTTTGCAACTATAAATATAATTTTATACTGTCCAAGCTTTAGAAAGATTCCTGTGGGTTGACTCTTCTCTTGGATGTACCTGGTAAAGTCAGTGGTCTCAATTCCTGGGATCCTACAGTCTGGAGACAGCAGTATAGGAGGAGGAAAGGTTAATGAGAACACCTCTGCCTCTCTAAGCAGCCATCTATTTCCTTCACAAACAGCCTTGAGGGGTTTGTCCTGCTGTCAGCCTACTCTAGCTATCAGTCAATTAGGTTTGGTGTCCCGCGGAGCTGAGGAATGGACACACTATTTTTTGCCTTCTTAACATGACAACATCTCAATTACATTGAAAATATATAAACTCTCCTCGCAACTCTCAAATCACACAGTCCCCAAAGTTGGATTTTGTCATTTTCATTTCCAAAATATTTTAGAACTGCTTAAAATACCCGATCGACAGCAGATGGGCAGTGACTTTACACAGTTCAGAACTTGCTCCTTGCTGGAGTATGTCAAGCATGCAGTAAAATCAATGAACCTGATTATCCCTGCACCTTAAGATCTGACTGTGCTTTGATGGAACAAAATAAACAAGCAACTGAAAATATCATTTGGCACAGTCACAGCTGCCTGAACAACACACATTTGTATTGATCACATACCAGTGATGGCACCTGGTCTTAATGGTTTTCTCACCTTGGTTAGAGATAAGATTCGTGTCCTGGTTCCCATAGTAGAGACTGAGATATAGTCATAATGAGCATGAGATATACTATGAGATTTTCATTTTTGCTGATTAAGAGAACTAGATGCATGGTCATTTGAGTATGAATCCAAAAGCTAAGTCAGTTCTTATCAACAACATATACATTTGCAGGTGGATTTTAATTCATAATCATGGGAGTATTAAATGTTTGTATTATTCAATATGTAATATATCATTTATATTTTCATCCATCCATACTACATTTTTCAGAATATAATTTGGCATTAATATTAAACAGTGCAAGTTTTGATTAGATTGATTTGAATCTCTACTCTTGGTGTGATGTTGGATACATCTTTTAACATTCTCATGTCATTATTATGAGGGTTAAAGGACATAATGTACACAAGTGTTGAGTATGTTGCGTGCAACACTGCAAGTTGTTAACAAACAGAGCTGCTGTCATCTGCTACTATGAACTAAAGCCCCAGCAAAATAAGTTACTAATTTAAGTGCTCAATAGATTATGAAAACGGATTCAATCTGTTTGTATGTCAAATTCTAAAGCAGCTTCAAGAAAAATGAGTAATTCTCTTACTCAACACAAAATGGTGCCAAAGAATGAAACCAGTTGTGTTTCCATCAGTCCATTCAAGGAAAATATTCTTTGTGATATACATGTGCCTTTGACATTTAGGAAGGATTTCCAATGACTCCCTTTACTGACTGCGTGTACTGTTATACACTGTTGTGAACATGGTAAATCATGTCTATACTTCTACTCTCCTACTTTTTGCTATACACTGTTATGAACATGGTAAGTTATTTCCATACTTTCCTACTTTTTTCTATTTTTTTTCTACTTTTAATGAATTGGATGAGACTTTTCCAAATTGAAAAAGGTTACCTGCTTCACTCAATCTACAGATTCAAATGCAGAAACACCCTCACAAATACACAAAGATTATTTGGGCACCTTCTAGCCCTAGTCACACTAACACATAAAATTAACCATCATAGTACCCTTTTTAATTATTTTAAATAATTCAGTTCTAATCCCCAAAACTTTAGAAATGAATTTATGGAGACACGATCCTCAGTTTATTGATCTGTAAAATGAGATATTGGGATTGCATGATCTCCAAGTGCCTTTAAAACACTGTGATTCTATAGCAAGCTGCAGAGTGGTATCATTTTTAGTACAAAACAGGTTTTAACAACCATAACCCACACAACATGCTGCAAAGCTTTTCACGTTTCCGCTCCCCCATATTTTCATTAGCCTAAACAATTGTGTTAAGCTTTCTTAATTGGACTTTTCAAAAATAATGGGTAAATTGAATATTTTTCCAAAGAGCAAAGAACCCTTAGAAGTTCTGGTCCATCTTGACCTTTTGAATAGCAAAGGAAACCATAAACAAAATGAAAAGACAACCTAGAGAACAGGAAAAAAAAATTGCAAACTATGTGACTGACAAGGACTTAATTTCCAGAATATACAAACAACTCATACAACTCATGAACAACAAATAACCCAATGGAAAAATGAGCAGAAAACCTAGACATTTCTCTAAAGAAGAAATACAGATGGCCAATAGGAACATGAAAAGATGCTCAACATCAGTTTTTATTAGGGAAATGCAAATCAAAACTACTATATCATACCACCTCACACTGATCAGAATGGCCATCATTAAAAAGTCTACAAAAACAAGTGCTGGAATTGATGTGGAAAAAAGGGAATCTTACATGGCTGGTGGGAATGTATATTGATACAGCCACTATGGAGAACAGTATGGAGGTGCCTCAGAGAACTAAATATAGAATTACTATATTATCCAGCAATCTTACTTCTGGGCATACAACCTAACAAAACTTTTATACAAAAAGATACATGTACCCCTATGTTCATAGCAGCACTATTTACAATGTCAAGACATGCAAACAACCCAAATATCCATTGACAGGTGAATGGATAAATAAGCTGTGGTACAATGGAATATTACAACCATAAAAAATAATGAAATAATGCAATTTGCAGCAACCTGGATGCAACTAGAGGTTATCATACTAAGTGAAGTTAAGACAGAAAGAGAAAGAAAAAATACCATTTGACATCATCACCCACTAATGGATATGGATTTAAACAAATTTCAGAAGACATGGAGGATAGAGAGCCTGGTGTGCTTCAGTCCATGCAGTCACAAAGAGTCAGACACAACTTAGTGACTGAACAACAACTTATGTTGAATCTAAAATATGACACAAGTGAAACTTGTCTATGAAACAGAAAAAGAATCATGGACATAGAGAACAAATGGTGGTTGCCAAGAGAGAGGGGGTTGGTGGAGAGATGGAATGAAAGTTTGGGGTTACTAGAAGTAAGGCTTTATATATAGAATGGATAAACAACAATGTCCTACTGAAAAGCAAAGAACACTATGGTCAATACCCTATGATAAATCATTATAGAAACAGTATTTCAAGAAAGAATGTATATATCAGTATATGCATAACTGAGTCACTTAACAGCAGAAATTAACACTACATTGTAAATCAAATATACTTCAATTTTTTTATTAAAGAATAATAAGCTTTAAAAAATTTTTTTTTAAAAAGAGAGAAGTTCTGGCTCAACTTTGTTAAAACTATGATATAGTTTTCACTCAAAACTATGATATAGTTTTCACTGTTCAGTGAAAAAAGAAAAATTCAGACAGTGTAGTGAGATTTTAATGGCAAATAGATAGAGAAACAATGGAAACAGTGAGAGACCTTAATTTTTGAGGCTCCAAAATCACTGCAGATGGTGAATGCAGCCATGAAATTAAAAGATGCTTGCTTGTTCCTTGGAAGAAGAGCTATGACCAATCTAGCAGCATATTAAAAAGAAGAGACATTGCTTTACAAACAGAGGTCCATCTAGTCAAAGCTATGGTTTTTCCAGTAATCATGTATGGATGTGAGAGTTCGACTATAAAGAAAGTTGAGCACCGAAGAATTGATGCCTTTGAACTGTGATGTCGGAGAAGACTCTTGAGAGTCCCTTGGACTGCAAGGAGATCCAACCAGTCCATCCTAAAGGAAATCAGTCTTGAATATTCATTGGAAGGACTGATGCTGAAGCTGCAACTTCAATATTTTGGCCACCTGATGTGAAGATGCTGAAGCTGAAACTTCAATACTTTGGCCACCTGATGTGAAGAACTGACTCATTGGAAATGACCCTGATGCTGGGAAAGACTGAAGGTGGGAGGAGGAGGGAATGACAGAGGATGAGATGGTTGGATGGCATCACCAACTCAAAGGATATGAATTTGAGTAAGCTCTGTGAGTTGGTGATGGACAGGGAAGCCTGCTGTGGTGCAGTCCATGGGGTTGCAAAGAGTCAGACAAGACTGAGCGATTGAACTGAACTGAACTGAATCTATGAAATGTTTGGGAGATAATTATGTTTTTGGCATTTTGTGATGAAATATTCACTCATGAAATGAAATTGAGTATGAATACTAGTTTGCTTTATGTGTTTAATTTCAAAATATCTTATTTGGCACAGGAGTATGTTACTTTATATGAATGAATTCATTATTATTGTCATTTAAGACGTGTTTTGAAAAAAATAAAAATCTGAAAATCATGGGTGTTCTTTATATCTTTTTAAAATATTTATATTTCTTTTATCTCACTACCATAAAATTAAGTTTAACTTGGTCCATTGACCAAAGATTGTGTGCCAAGATCTTCATCTGTATTTCTTGAACATCGTCTATATATATAAGTGCAATTACAGGTCTAGGAAATCTGGTGGACCTTTTAAAACAAGTTATTGAAAGAATTAACAACAAAAAATATCAAAATCCTGTATGGTTTTGTTGTCTTAACACTTGTTGATTATATTTTCTAATTTTCCATACTAAAATTCATTTTCTTTATGAAATTATAAATAGTAGCTATTTCTCTAATGTCTTGACACAGTAACATAACTTTTACAGAAATGCAAAGTTGTTTCCCTCATTATTTTTAATAGTTTTGTACTTCATAGTTCTTGGTATAGTCCTCGACAGAGAGAATGAATGATGCCTGAAACATGTAGCTTGCTTTCTGGACTGAATTAAACAGCCAACTGTCAGGGAGATTTGTTTTTTCTTAGTTTCCTCAGGAAAATAAGTATTTTTCTTGTATAAGTCTGACTAAAATAATATGCTAAACTGAACTCCAGATTTTTGTGGGTAAATAACATATTCTTGAAAGAAATATAATAAAGTAAAATTTTTGGAATATAGTAGTTTTTGAAAACATATCAGAAATGTCAGATTGCTTTCCTATTTTTCAGAACATAGTTTTTAGTCTGGTAAGGCATATCTTGGGAGAGATATATCTTGTCCAAGGTAAATTCAGAAGAGAAGTAAATGTGATGACTCTAAATAAAAGTAGTAAGTTGGAGCTCAATGAGAGAGAAAATAAGTCTTGATGTAATAAAGTGTTTTGCTCCCCATCCCTGTCAAAGACTAGGCAGTATGCTAAGCTGAAATCTTTGCAAGTTTGTTATGTTATTCCTGGAACTAAATGCTATATTTGTTAGATATCTGTCCTGGACGCTGATTAATTAATGTTCATAAATGACTTTGAAAATAACAGCACTTCATAAGTTCTAATAATTGGTTTAAGATATTTTTTTCCAAGAAATATAATGACTTTTTGCAATGACACTTTGAAAAAGCATGCATTAGTGACTGAGTCCAGATCCATGCCTGGGGGAAAACAGCAATTCAGAAATATGAAAGGTAACACTTAAATTTTAGGTGCATTCATAATAGCCTGCATGAAAAGTGAAAGTGAAAATCACTCAGTCATGGCCAACTCTGTGAATTATCCAGGTCTGAATTCTAGAGTGGGTAGCCTTTCCCTTCTCCAGAGGATCTTCCCAACCCAGGGATCAAACCCAGGTCTCCTACACTGTAGGCAGATTCTTTACCAGCTGAGCCACAAAGGGAGCACAAGAATACTGCAGTGGGTAGCCTATCCCTTCTCCAGCCAATCTTCCCGACCCAGGGATCGAACCGGGGTCTCCTACATTGCAGAGGATTCTTTACCAAGTGAGCGATAAGGGAAGCCCAAAAGCCTGCATGGACAAGGTAATTTTATTTCAAACATAAGGTAATCTACATCTATTTGAGTTGCCAGCTTGTGAAGTAAATGTCATAACAAGAGAATTTATTCCTGATATTTACTCATAATAAACTTCAAGTATATTCTCCAGGGCTTCTGATAGTAACAATAATGGGTGTGGGCAATTTTTATTACCTTTAAGTGCAGTAATTATAAAATCTCCTAAACCAACTCTGAGTAGATAAATTCCAGCCTATTTTTATTGACAGCAAAGAATAATTGAATATATTACTGGCTTTCTAAATCAGATCATTTTCCTTATCTACTTAAAAGTGAAAGTGCTGTCATCCTAAATCTTCAGACTTGCAAACTCATACAAAGCTATTTTTATCCTTTTAAATTCTTAAGGGAGTACAGCCCTTAGAAGTTTCTTTTAAAAATCTCTTAAATAAATAGACATTACTCAAGCTACTTTCAGAAATGTTTGGACTCATTTATTATTTCAAGTTAGATGTGTGCCAAAGTATGAGTTGTAACTAGTTAAGACAATTTGAAGAACCTACAAACCATTGTCAATAGACAGGGGAGAAATTAATTTACTTCATATCTGTTGATAAGAATTGAGATACTGGATTTGTGTGTCTGAAATTGATATCCTTCTCAGAAAACTTATAATGGTTTTTATTACATTACATTATGTTATGTTGGATGATGTTATTAGGTGATGTTTTATGTTACATTATAGTAGAGTCATCTCTCAGTATTAATCAAGGATTGTTTGGTTCTAGGATGCCCTTCGGATGCCAAAACCCACAAACACCCAAGTTCTTTAAAACTGGCCCTCCGTATCCAATGGATGTGGGCTTCGCAGGTGGTGCAGTGGTAAAGAATCCACCTGCCCATGCAGGAGACACAAGAGACATAGGTTCAGTCCCTGGTTAGGAAGATCCCCTGGAGGAGGAAATGGCAACCCACTTCAGTATTCTTGCCTGGAAAATTCCATGGACCCAGGAGCCTGGTGGGCTACAGTCTGCGGTGTCGCAAAAATTGGACATGATTGAGCAAATGAACACACGTGGCACACACACCCACGGATATGGAACCTACAGATAGGGAAGGCCAACTATACTATATGGTAAGTATATATTATATTACATTATATTATACCAATTTATTTGTCTGTCTGAGAAATGAGTCCCAGAAGTGTTGGATGTTATCTTTTTATTCCTCTTACAACCAGCATGCCAACGGAAATTTCTAAACTCCAGTAGTCACTTTAAAAAAAAAAAGTTTCTAAATGAATAAACAATCAAAAGGAAGCATACATTTCTGAGTATAAATTTATATAAATCGAACATAGATTGCTCAGTAGACTCAGATCACCACTACTAAAAAAGTGGAAAAGTTTACCTTGAGAATGTCTTTTTTCAGTAAGCCCTCTGTGTTAAATTAGTATGATTTGGCAAGATGTGTAACTGATGTAGCTCTGACTGTATAAAAATATTTTAATTTTTTAAATTTATTTTTTATTTGAAGGATAATTGCTTTACAGAATTTTGTTGTTTTCTGCGAACAAGAATTAACCAGAAGTATACATATGTCCCCTCCCTCTTGAACCTCCTTCCCATTCCCTCCCCATCCCATCCCTTTAGGTTGATATAGAGACCCTGTTTGAATTCCCTGAGACCTACAGCAAATTCCTGTTGGCTATTTATTTTACATATGGTAGTGTAAATGCCCATGTTACTCTCTCCATACATCTCACCCTGTCCTCCTGTCTCCCCGTGTTTGTAAGTCTGTTCTCTATGTCTGTTTCTCCATTGTATATTCTTGCCTCCTTTGTCAAAATAAGGTACCCATAGGTACCTTATCCATGTGTTTATTTCTGGGCTTTCTATCATGTTCCTTTGGTCTATATTTCTGTTTTTGCGCCAGTACCATGCTGTCTTGATGACTGTAGCTTTGTTATATAATCTGAAGTCAGGAAGGTTGAGTCCTTAAGCCCCATTGTTCTTTCTCAAGGCTGCTTTGGCTATTCAGGGTCTTTTGTGTTTCCATATGAGTTGTGAAATTTTTGATCTGGTTTTGTGAAAAATGCCATTGGTAATTTGATAGGTATCACATTGAATCTGTAGATTGCATTTGGTAGTTTAGTCATTTTCACAGTTTTGATTCTTCCTACTCAGGAGCATGGAATATCTCTCCATCTGTTTATGTTGTCTTTGATTTCTTTAATCAGTGTCTTATAATTTTCTGTCTACAATTCTTTTGTCTCCTTAGGTAGGTTTTTTCCTAGATAGGTGTAGTCCTCTTACTGCATATAAAAATTTTAATCTTTTACAATTATTCTAAAATAAAATTTTAACGGCAAACTTCATAGAAAATACCATGGAGTTACACAAAATCTTCTTCTACTAGAAGATTTTTAATAGACTTTAATAGATTTTTAAAAGCACCTTAAGTTTGTCTATTTAAACGTGACTCTCAAAACTGTAGAGTCAAGTTCAGGAGTCAAGTTCTTCACGTATGAAGAAGCCTTATGCATCATTCCAAGGTCTAAGTTGTAACTATTTCCCTGAGGCCAAATTAATGAAAGTCCATACACTTAACCACACACTGTAATGAAATGTATTCATCTTGTCATGCTGCAATATTAATTCTATATATCTAGCCCAGCAAGTATTTTTAGTTGGAAGAAAATAACACACACAAAATTATAGGTTCTAAGGTTCTGCTCTGGCAACGATGTAAGTTTAAACCCACTTTGTTGCCAAAATCTCTGAATATTTGAAGTTTTTTAAAAATGTGTGTGGCATATTTAAAGAGGTTGCTAACTTTCAGCTCAAGATCAAAGCCATCTACAGACAGATTAGATGTCATGAGTGTCAGTTTGTTCAAAGTCTGAAAGAGTTATCAGTGTTTAGAAGTCAGATGTCATGCCACTTTCTTATATGGTGCCAACTTAGTGGGCTGCTGAATAGGGTCATCTCATTGAGAACCACTGCTCTTTCCTTCACCATGTTCCCCCTCCCAGCTCCAAACTGGTTAGTCCAACTTTTTAGGCATTTGAGTTTGATTTGGGTTATATGTGACAAAAAAGTACTTAGAAAATAAGATTTTATCATGGAAACACCATTGAACTAGCAATCCCTAGTTGGATACCCTCAAGCAAGATTCTTATTTGTTCTGAACTTCAGTTTCAATATCTGTCAAATGAAAATTAAATAGCTTCTCCGTATACATAATGGAATATACAAGGATTGTGTTTTCTAAGGAATACACAAAATAAGACAGCTATAAATTTTGAAAAATTAAATAATTTTAAGGGGTACTGATTGGCCAAGACTCTCTTTGAACTTATTGTTTTAGATGAAGTGTAAGTAGTACCAGAAATGAGAACAGCCTCTTTCTGTTTTATTTGTTTGTGTTATTTTAATTATGTTAATTTCTAATTTTTCCTCTATGCTTTTGAAACCTTAGTAATAAATATAATTTTATAGAATATTGCCCTATTCTTACTTAAATGAACTCTTTATTTTAACTCTCAAGTGGATGATGTATGTAATGTAAGAAGATTAAACATTTACATGAAGTGAAAAGAAAATTCTATAATTATGTTATCAATTAAAAAAATACTCCCTGCTATTCATATTCTTGTCAGAAAACTTGCAGCTACTCATTGACTAGATCTATATTTATGATACATCAAATCATTCAACAAACACTTACTGTTTATTATGTTCTATGCATTGTGCTTTGCTCTGCATAAAAATAGTGGAGGATGAATGTGCTACAGGAGGGCAGCAGGTATAAACCAACCAATTTCCTACCCACCCACTATACACCACCAAATAATAATTATAATAATAATATTTACAAGTCGAGATGAATGCTAAAAGGAAACAAAGAAAGGGCTGTGATAGACAGCAACACAAGGTCCAACAACTTAGAAAAAGTTCCATTTACACTGAAACCTGAGAAAGAAATTTACAAATGCTTTAAGCAGGGTAGAGCTCAGTGTGTTATAGTGGACCCAAGGAAGGTCACTGAGGATGGAGCCAGAAGTGTACAGTGGCGTGAATGTGCAGAGATAAGCTGGAATCCCATTATCCTGGACTTCTCAGGTCATGGGAAAGGATTTGGTTTTAAGTTTTAAATAATATTGTAAAGTAATTAGCCTCTAATTAAAATAAATAACTTTAAATTAAAAAAATAGTATGTAGGTTTAAGTTGATGCTTTTAAACTGTGGTGTTGAAGAAGACTCTGGAGAGTCCCTTGGACTGCAAGGAGATCCAACCAGTCCATCCTAAAGGAAATCATTCCCGACTATTCATTGGAAGGACTGATGCTGAAGCTGAAACTCCAATACTTTGGCCACCTGATGCAAAGAACTGACTCATTGCAAAAGACCCTGATGCTGGGAAAGACTGAAAGCAGGAGGATAAGGGGATGACAGAGGATGAGATGGTTGGATGGTATCACTGACTGGATGGACATGAGTTTGAGCAAGGTCTGGGAGTTGGTAATGGACAGGGAAATCTGGCATGCTGCATGTAGTCCATGGGGTCACAGTCAGTCAGTCATGATGGAGCAAATGAACTGAACTAAACTGAACTGAAACTGGCTTGAGACTCAACATTAAAAGAAAACAAAACAACAACAAAAAAAACCCCACTAAGATTATGGCATCTGGTCCCATCACTTCATAGTAAATAAAAGGGAAAAAAGTAGAAAGAGTGACAGATTTGATTTTCTTGGGCTCTAAAATCATTGTGGATAGTAACTGCAAGCATGAAACTTAAAGAGGTTAGCTCCTTGAAAGAAAAGCTATGACAAACCTAGACAGCACATTAAAAAGCAGAGACATCACTTTGTCGATAAAGGCCTGTCTAGTGAAAGCTGTGGTTTTGCCAGTAGTCATGTACAGATGTGAGAAGGGGACCATAAGGAAGGCTGAGCACTGATGAATTTATGCTTTTGAACTGTTGTGTTGGAGAAGACTCTTGAGAGTCCCTTGGATTGCAAGGAAATCAAACCAGTCAATCCTAAAGGAAATCAACCCTGAATATTCATTGAATGGACTGATATTAAAGCTAAAGCTCCAATATTTTAGCCATTTGTTGTGAACAGTTGACTCATTGGAAAAGACCCTGATGCTGGGAAAGATGGAAAGTAAAAGGAAAAGAGAATGGAAGAGGATGAGATAAATAGCATCACCAACTCAATGGACATGAAGTTGAGCAAACTCCGGGAGGTACTGGAGGACAGGGAAGCCTGGTGTGCTCAGTCCATGGGGTCACAAAGAGTCGGACATGATTGAGTGACTGAACAACAAACAAAATGCTTTAAGAAGATTACTCTGTCTACTGTGTGATAAATGGATGGTCAGGAGTCAAGAGCAGAACCAGAGGTTCTAATAGTAGCCCCTGTGATGGGTACTAGTGGCTTAGACTGAGTTGGCAGTTGGGGATGGACTTGTCAAGAACTACCAGTTGGCAAGCTATAATTGGGTAATTGATTTGGATTTTGTTGTTGTTGTTATTTTATCAGATGGAGAAGACTAGGGAAGGAGCATTTCTAAGAATACGGAAGTTAGGGAGAAATCAAGATTTCTACTTTGGACTTCGTAATTTAGAGATACTTATGACACATCTCGGAGAAGGCAATGGCACCCACTCCAGTACTCTTGCCTGGAAAATCCCATGGACGGAGTAGCCTGGTGGGCTGCAGTCCATGGGGTCGCTAAGAGTCGGACACGACTGAGCGACTTCACTTTCATTTTTCACTTTCATGCATTGGAGAAGGAAATGGCAACCCACTCCAGTGTTCTTGCCTGAAGAATCCCAGGGATGGGGGAGCCTGGTGGGCTGCAGTCTATGAGGTCGCACAGAGTCGGACATGACTGAAGCAACTTAGCAGTAGCAGCATGACACATCTGGGTGGAACACATCTGGGTCAACAGAACACATCAATGAAATTAGGGTTAAGGAGATCTTGGTCAGCACTTTCATTAACAGGCTCTAGTAATCCTTGACCTCCGTGGTTACTTTTGAAGTGGGCTACTTCACTCCCCAAGTCTCACATTTTTCTTTATAATGCACTGCTATGTCCAGAAATTCTTAAATAATTTAGTAGTTCTCAAGTATTATGAATGAAACATAATTGATGCTTTACAACAAGAACCCTAAACCCCAAAAGATCTTGAGTCAACCATTTAAACAGGTTTGTTTAGATTACCATCTTGACTTTACTAAGCTTACTTTTTTTACCCCTAAAATACACAGAAGAAACATTAACTATGATTCAAAATTAACTAGTGAACTGCATTTGCAGAATACTTCTGTCAATTAGGATTGATTACTTCAATTAAAAAATTAAAAATATATGTTGATTACTGATTGAAATCCAAAAGATTTTTTGGGTTTAAAGAGATTCCAAAATGAGAAATCAATAGACTTCTAATTTCGTTTTTTTTTTTTTTTTCCTTTGATTTAATTCCAGAAGAGTCTTTGAACCCTGAATTAGTAAGCTTAGGGTAACGAAATGCTGTTTGGCAACATTTTTCTTTTGTTTTTTTTTTTAGACTTTTGCTTATGCTGCATTCTCTGCATGGAATACCTTGTTCTCTTTGTCTGGGAAACAGCGTCTTCAGTAGGCAGCTCTAGTGACAGCCGCTGCCACCTTGGATACCTCTCTGCATAATCCATCCTCCTCCTCCTCAGATTGTGTGTGCACTTATGGAGAAGTGGATGCATAGCTTCTTGCATACATCTCTATCTCAACATTTGGCACTTGATTTTAAATTATCGGTCTATTTGAAGACTATGAATTCTCCAGCACTTAGTATTATGCTGAGCACAAGGAAGACAAGAGTTAGGGAAGAAATCAAGAAAGTTTTAATTTTTTTTTTTTAAGAATCAGTCTGAATGTATTTTGCCAGATACCAATTTCAGAACTAAGAGGAATCTAAATACAAGAATATGGCATGATAATATTAAATACTCTAGTTTGCCTGTAAATTTTTTTCTAATATTTATAAGAGCATCTTGAAATAAGAAGGGGAAAAAATCTATTATCAACATGAATCTTTTATTAGTTCATCTCAGAAAAGCTGATAAACAACCATTTTAAAGATATCATGACAATTATGTTCTACATGAATCATTTTCTAGAATTTGAATTTTAAGACAATTTGGTTAGCTTTAAGACAATTAAATAAGCAGGACTTTTCTGTAAACTTACATTTCAAGAAAAACAAAATTCCAGCACTGTTGCCTCTTTTGTCCAGAAGACGGGTTAATATCAAAAAGTAAAATGATTTGGACATCTTCATCACCAAGATCAATGTTTAATTTATTCTTTTAAATTGATTCCTCTTTACTTTTTTTTTTTAACCCACCTACATCTTAGCAGTCACCACCCCTAGAATCATAGTTAGGTGAGTTTTTGTTTGTATGTGTGTGCTCAGTTCTGTCAGACTCTTTGTGACCCCCCTAGACTGCAGCTTGCCAGCCTCCTCCTCCTCCTCCTCCAGGCATGAATACTGGAGTGGGTTGCCATTTCCTTTTCCAGGGGTTCTTCCCAACCCAGGGACCAAACCCTTGCCTCCTGCATTGGCAGGAGATATTTTACTGCTGAGCCACTGAGAAAGTCTGCAGGTGAGATTTTAGTGAGAGATAATTCTTGCCATTCCCAAACAGGATGAAATAAGGGCACTTTTAAGGTCATACATTCACCAATTTATGAACAAACTGCATTGCTCTAGGAAATCTATCATCTGGTTGTTTAGACATAATGTTCACTTATTTTTCCATATAAATATTGCTAAAGATGGTCCTTTCTAGAGTTCACAAAAACCTTTTACTTCATGATGGGTCAACATATCTTCCTCCTTCCATATTTGCAACTTCATGGTAGAAATATGGATTCCAGGACACCACATGACACATGGTATTTCTCATGGTGTGGGACAGGAACCACAGTAAAAAAGAGGAACAGTAGAAACAGGAGATCCACTTACAGGAATTTAAAGGACTGTAGCAATACAGCTTTCTGTTAGTGAAGCCCCTTTTATCAGATAAACACTTCTCCATCATATATTGCTTTTCCACTCTTATCAGATATTTCCCTTCCTTATTTCCTTCTAATTATCTCCACTTCTAATAACTTCTTTAAACTCATTTGTTGCTACTCTAGCCTTGGGTTCAGTGTTCTAGCACAATGGAACTTCATTTCCTCTTCACCCATGAGCTGTACTCATCTCACCTCAGGACCTTTGCACATGTTGTTATCGTTTCCTGGAGTTTCCTTTTGCCATTACTCATCTGCTCTTGCTCCTTTCATCTAGTTAGTTTCTATTAACTCTGATTAGGTTAAACCCATCCTCTTAAATTTCTCCATTGTAACAATGGAACTCTTTCCTAACACTCATCCTAGCTAGAGCTTTTAATTTTTCTTAAATTTATTTGTGTCACTTTGAATTATTCCTATACTTTTCAATAAACCCAAGCTCCACGAGGACAGAAATCTTGTTTTTGGCTAACCATTACATCTGCAATACCTAACATGGTGCTGGCACTCAGGAAGCTCACAATAAATGGGACTTCTTTAGAAACAAATAAGTAACAAATAATACATTTTAATAAGTATCTAATAAAGTAAACAAATTTATTTAATTACAAAAGAAGGAATTAATCATGAATTAATGACTATAACATATATTTCCTGAAAGATTTTTCTGTTCCTGGAACATAACTTAAGAGTTTTTGCTGTGCCACTTATTCCTTAAAACAAGTAGACAGTTATCAAATTGCATCATCATTTTTTTATGGAAGAGAAAATACTGTGAAACTAGATAGCTTTCATTAAATTACATTTGTAATGCCTATTTTATCTCACATCTCAGTTCAGTTCAGTTCAGTTCAGTTCAGTCGCTCAGTCGTGTCTAACTCTGCGACCCCATGAATCGCAGCACGCCAGGCCTCCCTGTCCATCACCAACTCCCAGAGTTCATGCAAACTCATATCCATTGAGTCAGTGATGCCATCCAGCCATCTCATCCTCTGTTGTCCCTTTCTCCTCCTGCCCCCAATCCCTCCCAGCATCACAGTCTTTTCCAATGAGTCAACTCTTTGCATGAGGTAGCCAAAGTATTGGAGTTTCAGCTTTAGCATCAGTCCTTCTAATGAACACCCAGGACTCATCTCCTTTAGGATGGACTGGTTGGATCTCCTTGCAGTCCAAGGGACTCTCAAGAGTCTTCTCCAGCACCACAGTTCAAAAGCATCAATTCTTCGGCACTCAGCCTTCTTCAAAGTCCAACTTTCACATCCATACATGACCACTGGAAAAACCATAGCCTTGACTAGACAGACCTTTGTTGGCAAAGGAATGTCTCTGATTTTCAAGATGCTATCTAGGTTGGTCATAACTTTCCTTCCAAGGAGTAAGTGTCTTTTAATTTCATGGCTGCAGTCACCATCTGCAGTGATTTTGGAGCCCACAAAAATTAAGTCTGACACTGTTTCCACTGTTTCCCCATCTATTTCCCATGAAGTGATCTCATATATACCTACATTTAAAACATATCAACCTAGTGGAAAAAAGGTGACAATATGTGACATTCATAATTCTACCACCATAACCAAGACAATCCTTCCTGCTGACCTTCAGAATTCTTGTAAATATATTGCCACAGGCAACTATGACGTTTTTTTGCCACATGCAACTGATGTTTTTTGGCATCATGAAATGAAATTGACTTGCACCCTCTCAGAAAAGTAAAGAAAAATGTTTCTTTTCTTCTGTAACCAGCAAGATAAACTTTTCTCGGGAATTATGATAAGAAGAACACACTTTCTAATTACCCACATTGCTTTGGTTCTGATCATATATTAAGAATAGCTTTATGTATTTTTTCCCCTAAAACTTTGTCATAAAAGGTTTTTATATAATATATATTAAATTTACTCTCTTCCTTCTCACAATGCATATCAGACATTTTCTCTTGTTATCTCAGATCTCAAACATGAATCCTGAAATGTGGGCTCCATCTTTTAGGTGATAGGCTATCTTAGAACAGTCAGTATGGTAGAGAGAGTATCAAAAGAATTCTTATAGATGAAAGCTACAGGCAGAAGGAGAGAATCAGGTTTGAAGTGATTTGATGTAAGAAAAACTTGATGGGCCATTTCTGATACTGACGATGAAAACAGCCACAACTGAATGGATGTAGGTATCCTCTAAAAGCAGTGAAGGCAAAAAAATTTTTTTTCCTCCAGAGCCTTTAGGAACATAGCTCTGCCAAAACTTTGATTTTAGTCCATTGGAATCTATTTTGTGCTTTTGTAAGTCATAAAGTTTGTGGTAGAGCAGTGATCAGAAGCACTCATAGTGAGTTTAACAGATTTGCCGAGCTCATACAGTGAATGGGGAGTCAGAAATAAACTCACACAACCTGTTAACAAAATCCATTATATGTAACTGGTAATGTAGACACAACTCAAAACTGCACACACACACACAAAGATGACTATATAGACATAGAACAAATATAAATGATTATATAATTATATATATGCATACACAGGGCTTTCCCAGTGACTAAGTGATAAAGAATTTCCTACCTGCAATGCAGGAGACGTGGGTTCAATCCCTGGGTCAGAAAGATCCCCTGATGGAGGAAATGGCAACCCACTTCAGTATTCTTGCCGGGAAAATCCTATGAACAGGAGGAGCCTGGGGGGGCTACAGTCCATGGGGTCACAAAAAGTCTGACATGAGTGAGCAACTGAATATGCACATGCATACATATACAAATACACACACACCAGACAGTACTATCTCATTAATTTTGATTATTTTAAAATAGCAATCTGTATGATAATGAAAGTACAGAGAAAAACTTGGTTTCAAAGTTCTGCTAAATACAGTTTATACAACCTGTTTCATGGGATACTGAAAATATACTGTACACAGTAATACTCAAAAGAAATTATAGTTCTACCAGCATTATTCTCAGGTTATAAATTGATTGTGGATTATGGATTTTACTATGTGTGTGTACCTATTTCCTTTTAAAGCTCTGGAAATGTTTATAACTGTAATTGTTGCTAACGATTGCTCATCAATTCTTCATGATTTAGATACAAGGAATCCTGAATGCAAAACCAGCCACAGCAGACAAGAAGTGATAACCAGGTACTTAGGAATGTGTAAACAAATAAGAGAAGTAGTTGCTAGTACAATAATGAGCTTAGGTAATTGGAGAAATGGGGAATATCTCCTAAAAATCAGGCTTTTAAATAATTTGCAAGAAACTTTAAAATTATTTTAGAGAGGATCAGATGCACTTCCTAGAACCAGGAAGAATAGAGATCAATTTGCAACTCCATCATTTTCCAGCTGGCTGATATTGAAACCATTCACTTAACCTCTTGAACCTGCGTCTCATCTCATAGAAAAGCACACTAATATCTACCACCAAGCCTGTCATGATGATGAAATCAGCCAATGCATGTAAATCACTTAGGAGAGGGTAGTTGTTCAGCAAGTATTATTTCCTTTCTTCCTCTCTGCAGTCTCCACTGATACTTTTCTGCATTCTTTAGAGAGATAAATTCTAAAATCTGTCAAATAAACTGCCTTTAAATGATATGCAACATAGGGTTCTAAGTCCAATTTTAAATAAGCAGTCAAATAAATTTAATTATGTTCCTTTATTGTCAGGCTTTGTAGAGCTTTAGTCATTGTATATTGTGATTTTTTGAGGGACATGAGTTATAGAGAATCATAGGAGACAAGTTCAATGAAACATACTGTAGAAACTGCACATTTAGAGGGAAAAATTGGAATAAATCATTAGGACAAAGGAACTTAGGGGTATGTCTTTGTTGTTGCATAGTTGTATTTACTTTAACATAAATATTTAGCATTTAAAGAATTTTTTTTCTAGTTGTACTTTCTTCTCTACAGAGTGTTGAAAGAATAAAATTGTAAACTGAACACAAAGAAGTATGTAGAGTTAAAACTGCCACATAAGCTTGAGAATTAGTATTATACTGCTTCATCATTTGACCTGCATTTGTTCCACCATGTGATAGGAATGGAGCTGATGGTTTCTAAAGAAAAAGTAAATGTAAGGAAAAAGTACACATCATTGGGCTCAGAGGCCACAAGGTGAGAGGTTGTGGATGAACAGACATAATTATCCCTGTGAGGAAATAATTCAATTTGAAACAAACGTCTTGTATTTGGAGAGCCGGCCAAGTTCTGTGCATAAGGGCCACAAGCTCTTTTAAAATTTTCATTGAATTTTAACCCACTATGATAGTCCAAAATTAACTATAGGATTATCTGTCTCATAATCCACTCATATCTTGTTGACAGGTCCCTTCTATCTGAAACACAATATTGAAGGAGGAGAGATAAAGACAGACAGAGAGAGAGAGAGATCAATTGATTTTTTATTTTAAAAAATTCCTCCAAATTTGATCTGTGAAGTATTAAACCCAGGAGACCCTTCCCCAAAAGGAATTGTCTAGGGTAAATCATAAAACTACCATTTCCCTTCTAGTTGTTCCACAAGGCACTTTATCAATCTAAAGAATCCTTGAAGTCTTGCAATAAAGAAACATACTACTTAGTCTAATTCAATGTTTCCAAAATGATTTATCACAATAAACATTATATGCAAGAAATCTACAAAATGGTACTGAATAAAATCACTCCAAACTCATGGGGGGAGTTCTTGATGGGATAATATTCAAGTTCCCAAGAGCTTTATAATTCCTGGATAGTGTATGATTCCCTGGGAGGATGCAGAAATGGCTTATTGCCTCAGTATCTTCAGGGTCAAGACCTTCTTTTCTGAGCGCACTGTTCAGGTCCCACAGAGTAAATCTGTAGCTAGTACAGCCTAGACCCTTAGAGCATGGGACAGGAGTGCAGGATGAATAGATTGGAGGAGAGAGGCTGCTTCTGGGGGACCAATTTTCACAAGGAAGTCATTCCATTCTCTATCTCAGCACATGCCAATTCTTCTAGTCAGCTGTGGTATCTGCATTTGCCACTCCAGAGGGATTATGCATTTACTTCATGTGGAGCAAAGGGCTGAGACGAGAAATTGCTGGTAAATGAGACACCTGTGACACTTTGCATAAACATGATTGTACAAGGCCCTGGCTTCCTAGCTTCCCTCACCATTGCAGCGGTATCGTTTTCTCCCTCAGCACTCCAGTAGTGAGCAACCTAGAAGGGTTCTGTAGGTTGTTAGGCTTGAAATGGACCCTGGAATCTGGTAGTCAGGCTTTGCCTACTCAGGCAAAGTACAAGACAGAAATGAAACAATTAACCATAAAATTAAGACCCAAACTCTAAGCAACAAGAAAGAATATACATTGGCTTTTTCTAATGACTATTGACACATGACTTCCATGGCTTACCATGCTTTGACTGTTTACTGTGCTAAGTAACACACACACACACACACACACACACACACCTATCTATCTACATAACCTAATTCATCCCTCACAATAATCTTCCAGTGAAGGGATTTCCTATAATGGTTTTACAAATTGAAAACTAAAGCTGAGAGGGAAGAAATGGCTTCCTAAATGCCCTGTGGGAAAGTGTCAGACCAAGAATTCAAACAGACTTAGTCAACTAAAAAATCTATATTCTATGTCTGTTATGGTATATCGCTTCCCTTCCTGTGTAGGTTATCTTCTGCTTGCTTCTCTAGATCCATTCTCCACAGTTTTCCATGTTTTCTTTGTTCCATGAGGATGATGTATAAGAATTATGTTAATGACTTTCTTTTTCTCTGGCTACTGTTTCGATCTGGCAAACAGGTAACATTGGCAGAAAATTAGAGGAAGATGCTTTAAACAGGTCTTTTTCTATCATTACTGTTTTTTCTGAAGGGAGCTGATTCTATGTATTTTTCTCTCTCAGAATTTTGATAACCCCTTCCTTTCCTCTTCACTTCCAGCCAAGAGCTGGTGTGTTGGATTGTGTGCAGAGATGGCTGCAACTCTTCCTCTTGTCCTTGTATAAATGTCCCTTTGCAACATGACCTTCTCTCCACTCCAGTGTAGAATTGGAGTCTATTTTCCTGTCCTGTTAATGTGTGTTGATTTTCCCCTTGCTTTAGCCAAGAGAATGCAGAATAAGAGATTTTATTTAAGTTCTAGAGCGGTGGCTTCAAGAGGCTTTATAGAGTCTACCCTTTCTCTCCTGGATCTGTGACATGTTCATGTAAGGAAGCCCAGTTTGGCTTCTTTACAATGAATGACCAAAGAGAGCCTGACCCAGCCAGCAACCAGAACTGATCTTCAGAAACATGGATTAGGTCATCTGGGACCATTTAAATTCCATCCAGTCTGCTGGATCACTGCACTTAAATGTGTAATCTCAGGCACGAAAAGAAGGACGTTCCAGCTTACCCTAACCTAAGTAGCTAACCCACAGAGTTATAAGCAAATAGAGAGTTGTTATAAACACTAAATTTGGGGGTATTTTTGTTCAATTCAGTTTGGTTCAGTCGCTCAGTTGTGTCTGACTCTTTGCAACCCCATGAACCGCAGCATGCCAGGCCTCCCTGTCCATCACCAACTCCCAGAGCCTACCCAAACTCATGTCCATTGAGTCAGTGATGCCAGCCAACCATCTCGTCCTCTATCGTCCCTTTCTCCTCCTGCCCTCAATCTTTTCCAGCATCAGGGTCTTTTCCAATGAGTCAGCTCTTCGCATCAGGTGGCCAAGGTATTGGAGTTTCAGCTTCAACATCAGTCCTTCCAATGAACACCCAGGACTGATCTCCTTTAGGATGGACTGGTTGGATCTCCTTGCAGTCCAAAGGACTCTCAAGAGTTTTCTCCAAAACCACAGCTCAAAAGCATCAATTCTTTGGTGCTCAGCTTTCTTTATAGTCCAACTCTCACATCCATACATGACTACTGGGAAAACCATAGCCTTGACTAGATGGACCTTTGTTGGCAAAGTAATGTCTCTGCTTTTTAATATGCTGTTTAGGTTATAGCAATAGATAGCTGATAAAGTAACTGAACTTCCCCATGCCTTTATGGATATCCTCTTATAAGCCCTCCTCAAATTATCTGATTTTGAGTATGCCATGGACATATTCTTCCCGTTTTGAGTACAGACCCTGGCTGGTGCTCCTACCATTACAGTTAAATGAAAGACTGCTTTGGGAGAAAACTAACCTAGGTTCTATCTCCCCATGCTCCTGAATCAATAAAAATATTTCTCTAGGAATTCCTAATTAAAATAATTAATAGTTACATGCAATAGATACTTGGTAGCAATTATATTGCTTGTATTACTTGTAATAACTGTCACTGCAAAACTAGAATTAGGTATTTTTAGCCTCATTTTACAGGCAAGAAAGGAGAAAATTAAAAAAAGGTAGAATAATTGCATCAGTATATTGCTAGTAAATAGCAGAATTAAACTTAGGTCTTAACTTCCTCCAACATTCATGCTCTTTCCACTTCATCAAACTGTCTCAGAAATTGAAATTTTAGTTTAAAAGCCAGCCAATAATAGACCTCAAGCACAGACACTGTTAACTTGGTAATCTCTGGATTTCCACTCTATAAAGGTTTTCTGAAGATATAATTTCTTCTTCCAGAGAATAAAAGATGAAGGTTATAATAGTGGAAGCATATTTCAACATTATCAAATGGATGTAACTTATTTAGCCTTCAAGAGTGGAAATTTCGAGTCACTGGTATTGCTGTATAATGAACCAGGGCCTAGAGTTTATGTGGCTTCCCAGAATATCTGCTTTAGAAATCCATCTTGTAGGACCCTCAGGGGTAAAAATAGATGCATACAAATAGAGAGGTAAGTAATTTGTGGTCCTTGTTTGCTTTGCTTTATATACTTAACATTAGATTTCTTGTAAGGGTCTCCGGAGATAGAGAATTTATGCTCACATAGGTCCCTGAGGGAATACACAATCTAAAATGACTCTAGCGGGCTCCTGAAGTATGAGGGCAATGATGCCAACTGAAGGATTTGTGCTCAAGGAGCAGGCAGCCCACAGGAGATGAAATCGTATTTCTGTGTTAGAGAATGGACCACATTATTAAAGGCCAGTTAACAGAGGCTAGAATAAGCACAGCAGCTTGTGTTTTAGGAAAAGCAGCAAGAATACAGCACAGTACAAGAACACGTGGACCCTGGAGTGAGATCAGCTTAAGCTTGTATATTAGTTGTCTTCTCATTGTGTGGAACTGGGAAAATTACTTAGAATCTCTAAATCTCACTTTAATTCATCATGAATAAAAAGGATAACAATGACACCCATGCCATAAGGAACTATGAAGATTAAATGAGATAATATGTGTAAAGAACTTACTAAAATACCTGGTACATTCTAATGCCTAAATAATGCTGATTTTTTAAAATCATTGGTGTGTCTCTTCCAAGTGCTATACACATATTATATCATCAGTACTCCCCCATCTCTGTAAGGTAAACATATTGTACTTTTTAAAAAATTTTGAAAAGTGAGGGACTTTACCTAAGACCTTGCTGCTACTATATGTGAAAACTGGAACTTGATTTAACTCCTTTTGACTGCAAAGTTGAAAAGTTTCCCCCTTGTTACTGTTGCTCTGAATTACCCTCCCTTTCCCAAAGAGAGGTGTGTGTATGTATGTGAATGTGGGTGTGTGTTGTAAGTGCACTGTGTGTGTATATTTAAGAGAGAACATTTCTCTGTGTGTTCAATCTTGTCCAAAGAAAAGGCACAGACAACGTGCCACATTTTTGGTGGTGTCCTTCTAACAGTGGGGATGCATATGTCGTCACCCAAGAGTGTTCTCTAACTTCAATGACCCCCTTGCACATTATAGTAAAGCAGCTGCTGAAGGAATATGATTCCATTCATAGTTGCAGAACAGAAAGGAGATAATTGGGCTATGGAGAGAGCGAGCCCATGACCTTGGCCTCATTAGCAACATGCTTTAATCATCAAAGCCAAGTAACCACAGGTGGCTGTGGCCCGTGCAAATGTTCTGCATCTCATTTCCTGAAAATGTCAGTGTCTGAGAGTATAAATATTACTTATAATCCTGGGATGATTGTACAGGTACTAATGGAACAGTTTTATGGTATTGATTTTCAATAGCTCATTTGCTATAATCAGCTTAACTTCATCTGCTAGAAAACGAACTTCTAATTCCAGTCTGAGACATATTACAAGAAAATGAGTTTAGCCCAGTCTGCCGCCACTTTGAATCCTTTATGGAAGTGGACTGGGTATAAATCTTAAATAAATAAATCAACTTTAGACTCTTCCAGATTTTCATGATCTCACAAGATTGATTTCCTTTGCCTTAATATGTTTCTAATAAAAGGGTTATTTTCCTTTGAGACATGGTCCATAATCTTTTCCATATTTGTTATCATTGTCACAGACTTTCACTTTTCTATTTCAGGAGAAGCAAGGTTTCTCAGAGGAAGGTAGCTTTAATGGTCCATTAAGTCTGTATAGAATTAGAGAAATTGTAGAGAGAAGGAATGGTCTTTTGGGTGGGCCGAAAAGAAAAAATGCATAAAAGTAGCACACCCTCTCATCCTTGAGAAATACGATATCACATTTGTCTCTCTTACTCCAAGTTTTCTGTCTTATTTATTTAAAGAATTGAAAAGTCTACTAAGAAGGAGAATGAACAAGAAATGTGGAAGGTGAACTAGTGCAGCAACAGATAGAACTAATAATAAAAGGCATTATTCAGAACACAGTATCAGTTCAGTTCAGTCATGCAGTTGTGTTCAACTTTTTGTGACCCCATGGACTGCAGCACGCCAGGCTTCCCTGTCCATCACCAACTCCTGGAGCTTGCTCAAACTCATGTCCATCCAGTTGGTGATACCATCCAACCATCTCATCCTCTGCCGTCCCCTTCTCCTCCTGCCTTCAATCTAGCCCAACATCAGGGTCTTTTGTAATGAGTCAGTTCTTTGTATCAGGTGGCCAAAGTATTGGATGGAGTTTCAGCTTCAGCATTAGTCCTTCCAATGAATATTCAGGACTGACTTCCTTTAGGATGGACTGGTTGGATCTCCTTGCAGTCCAAGGGACTCTCAAGAGTTTTCTCCAACACCACAGTTCAAAAGCATCAATTCTTTGGCACTCAGCTTTCTTTATGGTTCAACTCTCACATCCATACATGACTACTGGGAAAACCATAGCTTTGACTAGACAGACCTTTTTTTGGCAAAGTAATGTCTCTGCTTTTTAATATGGTATCTAGGTTTGTCATAGAATAGAACAGAGTATGCGCTTCCCCAAAAGTTTTACCTTTAGTAGTCAAATCATTCCAAGATCCCAAGATTGAGACTATTATGATATACTTAACTTACAGATGTTTAGACAATTAGATAAACTTTGTGAAAGTCATTCAGGTAATATAATAGGGTCATGACTCAAACCAGGGTAACTACCCTTCCAAAGTCCACATGTCTGACCATTGGACATCTCTGCTTGTTAGGATGCAGAGTGGAGCACAGGTATGGGGGTTGTTTTTGTTTCCAATTCTGTTTCTGGTTCTTTTGGCAAAACCCTTCACAATTATCAGCCTCACTTCCTCTAGCTTTAAAATGTAGATAACACCTGTCTCCTACCACTGAAATAATACATATAAAACACTTAGGTTGCTACTCAGCTCATGATAAAGTCTCAATAAATGACAACTAAAACTGCTACTATTTTGTTATTAGCTCTGTGACTCTAGACAACTTATTAAACCACCAGAGCTATGGGGACTTCATAATTTAAATAAACATACGTTTACTGCTTTTTAAAATTTACCTTGCTAGTGGTTGTGAGCCTCAAAAGAAATAAACAAACACCTTACACAATTGGAAAGCATTTAAAGGTAAAAATAAATATTTACCCAGAATTGGAAGCCATTTAAGAAGTAAAAACAAAGTCTATTTTTATCTGCAATAAATGGAACTACTGATTCCTATTAATCAAACATCTCTACATAGTAGGCCTAGACTCAATGGGTTTAGAATAGATTACTTTTAGTGTGGAAAAAACATTGAAGGAGGTGTACCTTGCTGCCTTTGAAAGTGTAGTCTACACTAGAAAATAAATGCTTTAAGTATAGTGATGCCATTCCTCTTTATGTCATAGTGTAGAACGCATGTGTATGTGTGCATGTGTCTATCTGCGTGTGTTTGAGAGAAAGAGACACACAGGCACAAAACTTGAAATTTATCTAGTCAGCTGATCATTGGGTGAGTCAGAATGAGGATTTAATTTCTTATTTCTCAAATTCCAAAGCCCATAATAATTAATGAACTTATTACATGCCAAGTCCTCTACAAATGGTTCATTCACACAAACACACACACATTGTTTTTCCTCAACATACTGGTGTTCTTCTCCTCACTTTCTAGATATGGAAAAACACTTGAAGTGGTTAACTTGTTTAAGGATTTTCCAAAAGCACTTGGCAGTCAAAAGCCAAATCTAAGTCCATCTGACCACCAAAGCTGTGCCCTTCTCAACCTCTGGAACCCATGTGAGCCTTGCTGGTGCCTAGTGATTAAGAGCATTGGGTGGTGGGTCTGAAGGGTCGGGGGAAGTACTGGGAGATCCCTAAGCAGGCACAGGGCTTGGAGGTGAGGTGAATGGGGCGGTGGGAGGATTGCTGGCTACTTTCTTTTGATTGGTAGTGGACTCAGTTCAGGAGAGTATCAATCCCCCTTGCAAAATCTCTACTGAAAGAGTGAGAGTGAAGTAAATAATTCACATGTGTGTTCCTGAAGATTAATCAGTACAGTAGTAAGAGCTTATAATGACTTCTTAGAAGCTCTCATAATTTGCGAGTCTGTTTGTTTGAGGGGAATGTACTTTGATCTGTGTAATGAACTCAGTCTAGTAAACAAAAAAACAAAAATATATTTAAGCCCATGACTTGGACTCCGGCATGGCAATTGTTACATCTGGATGAGATCACAGATTGAAGAAGTGACTGTCTCAGTCTGGGAAAGGTAAGGATCTTCAGAGAAGGCAACATTTAACTCAGGACTTGAAAACTGTGTACGAGTTTTGGAGAAAGAGATGTTGAACGAAGGAAAGGGTAGAAAAAAGAGGGTATAGGGCTGATCAATCAATTAATATGCGCATTTAAGAACTATAGAGAACCTGTAAATAAAAGACACAGTAAGAAAGTGCTTTATATTTGTTGAAACTCCATATATGGTGGGGATAATGCCTGAATATTCAAAGTTCTTTCATTTGTAACATCTCATCTAATTCACACAATGGAATGAATAGAAAGGATTGGTGTTTGGCAAATGTTTGAGTCCACTGGGTTACTATAAAATACTTTCATTTGGATAGCTTATAAACAGTTGAAATTTATTTTTTACAGTTCTGAAAGCTGAGTTCAAAGTCCAGGCACCAGGAGATCTGACGTCTCATGAGAACTCTCTTCCTCTTAGGCTTCTAACTGTGTCCTCACACAATGGAGGGGGCAAGGGAGCTCTCTAGGTTCCCTTTTAGGAGGACAGGAACCAGCACTGTCCTAATGGCCTTATCTCCCAAAACCATCACATTTAGTGTTAGGTTTCAACATATGAATTTGGTGGACACAAACCGTCCATAGCACCAAGGGAACTGAAAACTATTTAAATGATTTGATTATAAAACCACCAATTAGTAAAAACTGACCTAAAATACAGAACCCTTAAGCATTAATTCACTGCTCTGAGTAGTTTTAGCATAAACAAATGACGTCTATTTTAACACTAAGAAAGAAAGCTTTGTTGTACATTTGGAAAATAGAAAGAAATAATACCTTTTCAGGTCTTTAATGACAAGAATTTCTTATGGCATTAGACTGAGTACTTTAACAAGCAAGGGGCTTAAATGTGAGAAGTCTTTAATTCAAAAGCATCACATAGTGATGTTCATAGTCAAGAGATGAATAAATTATTCACTCTTCTCTTCTCTGAGAGAAAATCAAAGAACCGATTTTGAAATATTAGACATTTCACAGCAGTAGACATTTGCATCTAAAGTCCACTATAATAATTTATCTAACTTATGTGCAGCGCTACACTCAGACTTTTGGTTACTCTTAATATCAAGATTTCTCTAACTTCTGGAAAATCTCATATTGCATTGTTGACTTTTAGATTTGTAAGTCAATCTGAAGTTTTTTCAAAGTAACATGAATTGCAGTTCAAGTATTTTTTTTGTAAAAAGTTTTTGTGGAGTTATTGAACTTAGATGTGATCACTTTCTATCGCTTTTAGTGATTTCAACTCAGCTGTTTTATTCCTCTGTTGTGCATATAACGCTGATAACAGTAATAACAAAAACTAGCATTAATTGAGCACTTACCCTAACCCTAAGGCTAACATGTTCTTGTTAATCACTGATTGAAATATTACCTAATATAATCATCATAACAAATTTTTACTTTGTTGCACTTTATATCTTGCTACAAAAAAAAAAAAAAAATTAAAATGCCAAGGAAGAGGCAGTTATTTAGAAGGAGGAATATTTCTTCCCTTAATTGAGGAGACATGAGTTTAAATACAAACTCTGCTACTGACCAGCTACACAGCCATAGGAAAAATATGTACTATAAACACAATAAAATCAATTTTTCTAACTACAAATAGTCCCCGATGGGTATGTGAAATAGCTTGTGAAAACACCTAAAATAATATGGCAAAGTAGATAGCTGTGTGTAGCATGCATCAAGGGCCCGATATATTCAGTTGGGTTTATTTACTAGTACTTTATTCCACATGAACACTTAAGTTTACATAATCCTGAAAATATAAATGAGGATTTCATTCTCTGCCTAATTAACACAGTTGATGTTGTAGATCTAATGAAATAAAGCACACAAAATTGCAAAGTACTGTGCAGTACTGTGAAAACATAGCTGTTACTATTTTCCCTGGAGCTTAACATATGACAGGTAGAAGCTACTTCCTATTTCAAAAATTCATGATCAGGGAAAAAGTAATTCCAAAGGACCCAGGAATGTGTCCTAGGTGTTCAAAACAGGAGAGGACAGTTGTAATTTAGCCCAGAGGAGATACTATTAAGATGCAACAACTTGGGTATGTGAGGAATGCTTCTGAGAAGGGCACAGAACATTTTATGTTTTTCTGTTCACTGAAAATCTACCTAGAGAAAACAGGCTACAAGAGAGATTTCTATGGGATATAAAGAAGAACTTCTAGACTGTCAAGGTGATAAAATCCTTGCACGGATTATCAAATTAAGTTGTTGAGACTCCTTCCCTGGAGAACTTTGAGAAGGAACAGGCATCTATCTGTTCTAGAAGCCTGAGACATTTAGCTACTGGAGGGCAAATTAAAGACTTCCAGCTGGACCAGATGATTTTTCAAGGTCCCTTCCAGCTCAATCATGTTCTTAGTCATCAATTATATTTCATCTGCCAACTTCTCAGTTTTTAAAAGGGACTCACTATATTTCCTAAGGTATAGCGCATTTCTAAACTTTAAAATTACTGCCCCAATTATGTTTCATTTACTTTAAAAACAAAATAGATATAATGTTCTATAGCTGAATTTAACCTAGAGCTTACATTAAGCATGAACTGCTGTTTAATGAGTAGAGAGGACTCTGATAATTTATTATATGTTAGATTGTCATAATACAACACCTGAAATGAAAGAATCACCACAGTCTTATGATAATAGTTTATTTGGGATATACCTAGTGGTTCAGTTTCCAAGTTCCATATGACTATGCTTTAGCAAGAATTTATGATTCCTTGGGATATTTTGTTTGTTATCTTATTTTACTTTGGAGAACTTGAGTCTGACTTGTTCCAAATTTTACTGTATAATGAATCTTGGGAGATTCTACTTTGTCTCTGACAGCATTTCCTCTAAAAGACACTTCAACATATGAATCAATGAACCAAAATGCCACAACCTTGAGAAAAAATTAACTCAGAGTTGAAGTTGATCATCTTCATATTCCATGTCTTTGGTGGTTTCCATGGTGATTTCCTGGCTAGCAGCATCTTTGCTTACCAAATGTCTCATTGTTCAAATGTTCATGTGTCTAAGGAGTTTAAAGTTTCAAAACTAAAGTCCAAGCATAATATTTTTTTCTAAATATCACAGAGAAAGAAAAAAAAGACATTAAAATTTGTATAATTCTATATAATGGGATAGAGATGGGACAGAGATATTGTCTTGTCACAGTTCAAATCACTGCATGAAGAATGATTCAGATTTGCATTGTGTCCTGAGATCATTGCGCTCTGATATATTAAAATAATAAAAGGTCTTTTAATTATACTAGAAACAGAACTCCTATATACTTGGCAAATTATATCTCCCTGATGGCTCTAGGATGTATATGATAAGTTCACATGGTAAGTCACTTATTCCTATGAAGTGCTGATTATCACAAGTTCATCTAAAGGTGATATTTGAAAGAAGCTTCAATTCAGAGGAGGCTTTACAGATTAAATGAGAGTACATGGCTGCCAAAGAAATGCTACTTAAATTCTAACTTTCACATCTAAAGTTCCAATAATATCCTGCAACATAATCACTTATCCTGTAAAATTTCATCTCCGTGCCAGTGACCACTGAACTTGCTTCAACTTTGTGTTTCAAGATGAAAAAATAAAGAGCAGTGATGCTTAGCCAGTGGGGTTGGAAGCAGTGTAGGATCAGGTGCGAAGATGCAGAGAAAAATCTAAAAACAGCATGATCCCAGGACTGCCATTCAGTGTATTGTCTGGTTGGATTTGTGGAGGCAGGCAGTATAGAAAAAGCTATACTAGGCTGAACTCAATTGTTCTCATTTCTCATCTAAAAACAAAAAACAAAAAATTCAGTGATATAAGTAAATTCTTCAAGGTGACAAAAAATTGGTGCTAAGACAAAAACTAGACTTAAGAATCTGTTCTTTCCCAGTCCCTGTAGGAGGAAATAGGTAATAGGGATTAAGAGATTTGTACAACATAACCCAGATCTCTAGAAAAATTTTTTTAATCATACCATTACATTATATTTATTTTGATTATTATCATTGATTATCACTAGGAAGCCTCTTCCTCATCCCACACCACCTCAAGTTCCTCAAGTTGTCGGTTCCTTATCCTTGGAAAGGATGCTGGGGAATAACGGGAGGTTGATCGGGAGGTCAACCCCTCTCACATTAAACCAAATATGAAATATGTGAAAGGTATTAACTTAACTGGCTTTCTGATCAATGCTAACTTCTAAATCAACTATACAAGAGATATTTGCCAATCACATCAGGGAGAGCACAAGAGGTATAATAACCTCCCTCAGGAAGCTGACACTCTGGCTTGTGGAAAGAGGACTCCTCCCATAAAAGGATAAAATAGAATGCTATTCTCATATGACATCCTCAGACAGACAACAGTTTTTTGGAAGTCATTCACAGGTCAGAAAAAAAAAGAGAGAGATGTCAGCTGGAATGAGAAAGAGAGATTTTGTGGTGGATACAAGGCCCTGAGAGAATTGCATTTGGGAGGGCATAGGACTTCCACCTCCTAGAGTTAATAGGAAGATAAGCTTAGGGATTCATATGAAACCATTCAACACATTGCCTATCATGTTGAAAACATCCAACGGATATTATTTAATTAATGATCCATACAGAGGTAGAGTTGGAAGAATACTTAAGAGAGAATCTAAAATTCATGGTTCTCAACCCAGTAGCTAATGGAGTAAAATGGGAAAATCATTTACTATTATAGTACCTATTTTCTCATTGATGATATGAGAGGTTTAACCTAGAATGATCACTAGGACCCACTTTCACTCATAAATTCTATGATCCTGGGACATTAACTGATGCTTTATTCATCAGTGTTTGCCCACAATATCTCAGCTAGAGAGAATTTTCTCTGAATTCTGGACTGAGGGCTAGTTAAGTCTATGACTTCTGTAACATCTGAACTTCAAACATTTACATTCCAACATCAGAACACTCTTTGCTGACATCACCAACTGCCTTTCTAATTACTATCAGTTTTTTTTTTAATTCATCATACAAGGGCCATTAATTTGCATTTCATATAAAGCTGAACAATCCAAATTGCCTAAGAAAATAAATGTCTCTGTTCTGTTTCTTGGTGGAAAAGTTAATTTACAGTCCCAGAGAGAAAGAACTAAGAAGGAGAGTTAAAAATTCCATTTAGTGTGTAAGATTTTTTTAAAGATTAACATCAATGCATATTGTGAAAATTAAGTATCTTAATGTGTGGGGTTCATCTTTGCTATGAGGTATTAAACAGTCAGGAGATTTTTTTTCTTTTTTCTCTACTGAGTAACTATCTTTATGCTTTCCTTGTACCTCATACTGTGAATTAGAAGATTAGTGTTCCATGTCATTACATTAATGAAGATTATTATTTACAACAATGGCCAGAAAGTGATTGGAGGATTAACTCCAGTAACTCAAGCAATTAAAACTCTTGTAGGTTCCTTTGAGGTTTAAAAAAATTACAGGTTGTTAAGAGGAGCTTATCTTTTCAAGATATACAGCTATTGCCAGTATACCTTTTTCAGGGACCCAAAACTATCCCTCATCAAAAGTTGCTTTTGGAAAAGACCATCTCTCTCTCTCTCTCTGTCTCTTTTTCATCCACTTCTCCTTGTAAAAATGCTTTAATTTATTTGGCTAATTGACCTTCCATCTTTTAATGTACTCCTTTTGGGGACACCAATTTGTCACTGTCTTCCTGATCCTAAAGTTTGGGCAAAAGACTATCACATGACCTAAACATGGGTAATCATACTTGTTTTCCCTAAAAGGTAGATACTGAGCAAAGTGATATAGAATTTTTAAAAATGAATGGAAAGTTATTTTGAGATTTGAGATTGCCCCAACTTTCTGCAACTAAGACCTTAATTCTGAACTCCTGAACTTCTTTGGTTATTATCCTTTCTGTCACTTCATTTGCTTACTTTTCACTTCTTTTTTTTTCTGTGAGTCCAGATGTCTCCACTGGTGAATTCATCAACTACTTACAGAAGACATAATACCAGTTGTAACTTTATTTAGACAATAGAGTAAAACTCCCCCACTCATTTGGTAAGGGAATTATATATAATAATAAAGGAGTAAAGGAAATTTATATAAAAATAATTTATATTTACTATATAATTAATATAATAATATATAGATAAAATATCTAAAATTTATAAATATATATGCAAATTTTTGCATACTATAATAACATATATAGATGTTAAAAGAAAAATCCAATACAACTCATGAACATAGACACAAAAATCTTTTAAAATATAAACATGCCAAGTCTTGTGATACATACATTGGATAATAAACTATAGCTGAGGAATGCAGAATTGAATTAGTATTAAAAAGTCAGTAAATGGAAATCATCCCATTAACAGGGTGGAGGAGAAAAGATTCTCATTACAATAGATGCAGAAAAGCAACTGATGAAATTCAACACCTCTTCACACTAAATAAAAATATTCAGCAAACAAGAAATAGAACATCTTTAGGATATCGTGCATCTGCAAATGGACTTCCCCAGATGTGCTCATGTTAAAGAACCCTCCTGCCAATGCAGGAGACATAAGAGATGCAGGTTTGATCCCTGCAACAGGAAGATCCCTTGGAGGAGGGGATGACAATCCACTCCAGTATTTTTGCCTGTTCATTCCTGTCATGGACAGAGGAGCCTGGCAGGCTACAGTCCACAGAGATTCAAAGAGTCTGAAATGACTCAGCATGTACACATCTGCAAATATTCTAAATCTAACATCATAGACAATTTTAAAATAAATCTTTTTTCCTAAAAAGATAAAGAATCAAATAAATAAATATATAAGTTTTCTCAGAAACATCTATTCAACACCATGCTGGAGGTCCTGGTTAATATAACAAAGAGGATAAAGAAATAAAAACCATAAACAATGGAAAGAAGATAACATGATTGTGTACATTTAAAAATCCAAAGGAATTTGGAAAGAAACTAATTGAACTAGTAAGTAATTTTGGCATGGGCACAGAATACAAAGTCAATAAAATACACACACACACACACACAGTCAGCAAACAATCGGAAAATAAAATTTTCAAAATACCATTTACTTATAATAGCACCAAAAAAGAAACAAAAATACTGGGAATAAATATAATGAAACATGCAAGAAGGCAAGTATATAGAAAATATTATATGAAAATATATAAAATATTACTGATAGATAAAACAAATACAGATTTTATGGGACATGAGTTTGAAGATTCAATATTAAGATACTGATTCTCCTCAAGTTGATTACAATATCAAGATCAGATCAGATCAGATCAGATCAGTCGCTCAGTCGTGTCCGACTCTTTGCGACCCCATGAATTGCAGCACACCAGGCCTCCCTGTCCAACACCAACTCCCGGAGTTCACTGAGACTCACGTCCATCAAGTCAGTGATGCCATCCAGCCATGTCATCCTCTGTCGTCCCCTTCTCCTCTTGCCCCCAGTCCCTCCCAGCATCAGAGTCTTTTCCAATGAGTCTTTTCAATATCAAGATAGCCCAATAAAAATCCCAGAAGGCTTTAGGCACGCATGAGCTTATAATAACAATTACATGAAAATTCAAAGCTAGAATGTAAAGGCAATCTTGAAAAAATATTACAAGCTTGAAGGACTTATTATAGCTGATTTCATTATTCACTTTGAATCTACAATAATTAGAAAGTGTGGTGTTCATATAAGGATAAACAAAAAATCAAGGATACGTAATTCAAAGTACTGAAGTAAACACACATAAAATGGTAAATTGATATTAATATGTTACTGAAATTCTACAGATTAATAAAGATGTTTTTCAGCAGTTGATGCCAAAGTTGAATCTTACTTTACCCCATGCAGAAAAAATAATTTTAGATTTATCACAGGACTAAATATAAAAGCTAAATCTATAAATCTTCTATAGGAAAATATAGAATATCTTTATAACTGTGATACAGGCAAAGATTATTTAAAGAATTGTTTAAACTGTAATAATGAAAAAGAGCTGATAAATCAGACTTTTTCCAAATAAAAATCTTTGCTCATGTTTCAGATAACAAATGAGCAAATCCCGAACTGTGGAAAATGTCTATAATAGTTATCTGACAAAGGACTATTATCCAGGATACAGACCAATCATAATAAGAAAATAATCCAGTTTAAAAAGTGGTAAAACCAGTTGTGAATAAATATTTTATAGAAGATTATGAGCTGTCAATGAGCACTTCATATGATGCTTGGCAATACTAGCTATAACAGATAAACAAATTAAAACTAAAAGGAGGTGCTGCTTCACATCCACTACAACGGTTAACAGTAAAAAGTCTGACATACAAGAACTGACAAGGATGTGGAGAACTGATCCTCTTAGGTAAGGAAGGAAGGTGGAATGTAAAATGATACAACCAAATTAGAAAACCATTCAGCAGTTTCTATAATAGTTAAAAACAAAATACCTTATGATCCAATAATACCAAAGAACATTGAAAGCATATGTACAAGAATGTTGATGAAGTTTATTTATAAGAGCCCCTGTTTGAAACATCCCTAATTTCCATGAATACAATGGATTAATATTGCTCTGTATTCATAAAATGGGATGCTACCCAGGAATAAAAGGAACAAAACCTCAGCCACAGTCATGAAATATGGATTAATTTTTTAAACACTACACTGAGAAAAAGTACCCAGACACAAATGAGTATATACACTATGATTCCACATATAAACATTTAAAGAATAAGCTAAATCAATCTACAGTAATAGAAACTAAGTTATAGGTTAACTCAGCAGGTGGCAGGACTGACCAATAAGGATCATCAAAAAACTTTCTGGAATAATGAAAATGCTCTGTATCTTGATTTCAGTGATGGTAAAGCCACATATATTTACCTATGAAAACTCAATGAAATAAACTATTAACATCTGCATGTCTTTCTGTATGACAAATGACCACACTAGACAAAAAAAGGGCAGATACTGTGGTATAGCACAGGGAACTCTGTTCACTGTTATATGGCAGACTGGATGGGAGGGGAGTTTGGGAGAGAATGGATACATGTACATGTCCGGCTGAGTCCTTGCTGTTTACTTGAAACTATCACAATATTGTTAATTGGCTATACTCCAAAACAAAGTAAAAAGTATAGGAATAAAAAGCAGATATAAAAAGAGAGAGACATAAAATATATTTGTAGGTTATGAAATCATTTTTGTTAAAGCCATAAACAATATGAAAACACTCTCTTAATAAAGGTCTTTATTAAAGAGACATAATAAAACAAAGGATAGAAAGTTTTAGTGAGAAGAATCTAACTTATAATAATAAACAGCTGGTATTTTTATATACGGCTTTTAAAGAGTTGACTTCTCTGGATTATATGACATGTATATAAATGTTCTCAAGAGTAGATTTTTTAAAGAATCCTATTTTACAGAAACTAAGATTCAATACTTTGGGTGACTGATACATTAGAATTAAAATGATTAGTTACTTTACAGAAGTCAACATCAATTATTATTAATATCATTGTATTATTTATTATTAAAAGACTCATCCCTTGAAATAATGATGTGTCTGCTCTATAGGAAAAATGCAGCTTAATAAATGGAAAACTTAAGCCCTTTATCAATGCAACATTAAGTTCACTCCCTAGAAAATCAAGATAGAGCAGTAAGGTTTGAATGAAAATGTGCTTCTCTCAATATCTGGAATGTTAATAAATAGCAGTAAGATCCAATTTAATTTTTTCCCCTGTCACAATATCCTGGTAACTCAAGCAGAAAAAATTATGGATACTTTGTTTTTGAAATCCAAGTTTATATACTCTGTGTATAAAGATAGTAACCTCTCTTTTTTTTAGAAGAAATAAATTTCTCCTTCAATTTGTTAGACAATTTCCCCCACTGTTCTCACTGCTTAGAATGAAAAGGCTGAGTACTTTGGAATCTGAAAAACGGTTGTACTCAGAACACACACAGTCTTACATACACAAAGGCAGGCGCTTAGACACATGTCAATACTGCTCTGGGGGAATCACCAAAAGCATAATAAAAAAATAGTATTTTGAAACTCAGAATCTTGAAACTCTTTTGTATTTATGATTCAGTTACTACCTATTTACATATTCATGTAATGATTTTTCTCTCTTTTAAAAGTCTGAAAAGGTTTCTTTGAAATCCAGGGCTTTGATATTATATCATGCATCATTATACTGTATATGTCTAGAATTATTTTCTCAATATTAGATAAGTAGAGATCTCTTATTAAAGTTGGTGTATTTCTATGAATATTACAACAAAAGTGGAAATCTGTACACGTGTAGAACTCTTGGTTTGCAATATATCTGTTGGTTCTGTTTTTCTGGTAAGCCCAGAAGTATCTTCTGAGAAAATGCAGAAAGTAGCATGGATCTTGCACTGAAGTTGAGTTCCAAAGTCAAATCAAAGGAAATAAGAGACAGAACACTTCAGGGAATAGATAAGACCTCCTATTGGGTGAAATGTAAAGATTGCAGTTAGAGCTGAAAACGTGCTATGTCACTTGCTCCCATTGTGAATGTTTTGTTAGTTCACCGGTGAACCTACCTGTTTCTCTGTGACTTGACTTCACAGCTTTGGTTACTGCTGTCCACCATCAGATAAACAAAAGGAAGCATTTAGCTGTTCTTCAGCACTGGAAATTTTTCTCCCGAATGAAAAAGGCAGCAGGGAATGTCATTTGTCCTTTGCTTTATTCTGAGCTATGGTAACTAAGGCACAGGGGCTCCTGGTTCCCATTGATCTGTGCAATACAGAATAGCTAAATGGGCTACTGACAGCCAGCTGGGTCAATCGGCACCAAGACATGGAGAGGGCTTCATTTTTCTCCCATCTGCTAGGTCCAGAAGCTACCTGCATTGCAACAACACAAGGACAGGAGACAGAACTGTTCGCTGTTGTAGTCCCCAACGTTTAGCATTGCCCCTGTCCCAGAGCAGGCATGTGGTACACTTTGAAAATTATTGAGTAAAATAGTCCACTGTATTATTTTATAGTTGATAATCTTTACAATTATAACTCTGGGTTCAGAGTTGGTCCCTTAAGAGTTGAGAATATTTTCTATCCCAGGTTTAAAATGTAATGTGCTTGGTATTCTTCCCATTGCCTTTACATAAAGCCACACTTCCTTAAACTGACATAAAAGACCCCATGCCAATTTTTTTTTCTAACCTACCAGCCAATATCCAAGGTCCAGACATAACAAATAATGTGTTTCATGAAAGTGCTATATTCTTTCTGGAGTCTGAATCTTCTGCTGCCTTTCTCCTCACCTGTAACAATCCCACTCAGTTCCATGGGAGACTTCCTTCCCAGGCTTCGAACCTCAGATTCAGCATCTCTTTCTCTAGTGAGACAAATGCCCCCAGTTTGGGTTGAGTTTCCCTTCTAAATGTTCTCACTTAACTGTGTGTGCCCCTGTTCAGTGAAAGATACCACAGTGCACCGTTACTGTATGTCTCAACCACCAGGCCGCCATGGACAGTGCCGGCAGCCTTGCTAGTCCTTCTTACTCCTGCTAATTCTGTGCTCTCAGAACATCTCTGTTGAAAGGAATAACGAACAAGTGAGTAGATCAATAGAAACTGGCCCTTTTAAGGGTGAATCGGAGGTAATTAAGCCCTGGAATTTGCTGGTGGCATCACTCAGAGGTGAAGAAGGGCCCCAGAATTCTGTGCTTTGAGATTCTAAGTAGAGGTTTATGAATGAAGAATGACAAAAATGAGTCAAACAAGAAAAATTGCCTTTTAAATGTTTACTTTTGACATATTAACATATCCCTAATTGACAAAATATTGGGAGGAAATCTCAAAAATCTAAAAAGATTTTCTGACCAAAGTCCCTTCTGGCTCCAACTCCTTGATGGAAATGAATCTTTCAGAGATTCAGAAAAAAACACACATCCCAACATTGTGCCCACAGAGCCTCCAAGAACACACAAGTACTCAGCAGCTGCTTAACCTTTTCCTTTCCACAGCCCAGGACCAAAGAGGCACTAAGGAATAGTGACAGTTTCTCCCTCAGCATTTTCTGGAGGCAGCCGATTCCTCTTGGTGACAAGCTAGAGGATTTTGTTGCCTACCCAGGGCTCCTCGCCTGGGGTGAATCTTCCCAAGGCTTGTCCAGGAAGGGAGTTCCTTGGGACAGGAGATGCTGAGGGACTAGAGGAGCCTAGGAGTCCAGAAAAGACTGAGGGAATTTTTCAGATCTTTAGGAATCTTAGCATAACCTGTGGGAAGCTGAGGTCCTCTGAGGAAGGACTAAAGGGAACTGAGGGGTTTTGAATGTGTCTTCGGGAACCTGAGGGAATCTGTGAGGAAGAAAATGGGACCTGGAAGTTCTGAAATTACTGCAGGAGCATTGGGTCATTGGAGAGAGGGTCCTGGGAGAGTCTGAGAGAACTTGATGGAGTCTGGTCATATTTTAAAAATTAGGAGAGCATGGCAGGGCATGACTTCTCTCAGTGGACAATACACTGTTCAACATTATTCAGTTTCTAAATCTCTACTGATATAACTTCAAGGTTGACACATTTGTGGTGTTGCACTAGATAATATCACTATTCAACTCACAGGAGTCCAATGTAAGCATAAAATTCCATAGGTCAGTGCTAGCAAGGAAGTATTTGTTCCTGTTTTTATTGTCTTTTCACCTCCAGGTGCCATCTGTTCCCTCCACTACATAAGGTCTAACAGTGTGGAAACCTGAGTGAATTAGCACTGATTTTTTAAATCATTCTGGAGATATTTTAGCATGCTTTGTATTTAGCTATTTAATTTGTGGAGCCAAGGGCTAATCAAAAAAGCAAAACTGCTTGTTCAAAAATAATAGATAGCTAGTAGGAAGATGCTGCATAGCACAAGGAGCTCAGCTCAGTGCTTTCTGATGACCTAGAGGGCTGGGTGAAGGGAGTGGGTGGGAGGGAGGCTTGAGAGGGAGGGGATACACGTACATTTATAGCTGATTCACTTTGTTGTACGAAAAAAAAAAAAAAAAAACTAACACAACATTGTAAAGCAACTATACTCCAATAATAAAATTTTAAAAATTAATAAGAATTTTAAGGTGAATCCAGCAGGACATTAAACCAAGTGCAGGACCTTTCTGAGTGCGGGTCCTGTACAAGTGTATGTGTCGTGCATGTTTGTCATGGGTCTCTGGCTAACCTGTGTTCTGAGACTGTGGGAAATGCTGCGTAGGTGGACCTGTGTGCCCATTTTCACACTCCCAGAAACCTCGTTTCTCTCTTATCATTAGGAAATTAGCCAGGTTTCAGTTATTCATCTGTCTCTTGTTTGTGGGATTAACACATTGCCTTTCTCGCCTCTCAGCAGTCTCTATTCAGTCCCAGAAAAAACTCTGGGACACTTAGCAGAACCCTGTGGCCCAAGGTGTATAATGTAGTGGTCAGTCAGTTCAGTCGCTCAGTCGTGTCCGACTCCTTGTGACCCCATGAACTGCAGCACACCAGGCCTCCCTGTCTATCACCAACTCCCAGAGTTTACCCAAACTCATGTCCATTGAGTCAGTGATCCCATCTAACCATCTCATCCTCTGTCGTCCCTTTCTCCTCCTGCCTTCAATCTTTCCTAGCATCAGGGTCTTTTCAAATGAATCAGCTCTTCACATCAGGTGACCAAAGTATTGGAGTTTCAGCTTCAACATCAGTCTTTCCAATGAACACCCAGGACTGATCTCCTTCAGAATGGACTAGTTGGATCTCCTTGCAGTCCAAGGGACTGATTCTCAAGAGTCTTCTCTAACACCACAGTTCAAAAGCATCAATTCTTCAGTGCTCAACTTTCTTTATAGTCCAACTCTCACATCCATACATGACCACTGGAAAAACCATAGCCTTGACTAGACGGACCTTTGTTGGAAAAGTCATGTCTCTGCTTTTTAATATGCTGTCCATGTAGTGGTGGAGAACCCCTATTTTCAAGGTCAGAAAATTTCAACAGGTAGCATGATTAACGTTTTTGTTTTAAGTAGCTGAAAATCAACTTTGATTCATGTCTTGGCCATAATTTCCCACAGTTGAGCCCACCCGGCCAACTCTGAATCAAGCAAAGGGCCAAATGTTAAGTGAATGCCTGCTAAGTGGGGCGGCCTGAGATCCAGGTTGACAATGAAAGTAGCTAACAGCAGGAAAGAAAAGCAGGAGAGTAAGCCAAAAGGGAAAATGTACTGCTGGCACATTTCTAGTCATCATACCTGTCTTCCCCTCTACATCACCATGAAGCTGGTGAATAAACAGGTGCATAAATTAAAATTAGGCAATTAGCTGCCATGCAGCCCTGGAGCTGAGGTAATGTTAACAGTAGTTAAACAGCAGGAGAAACTATCACTGGCTAAATGTGCTCACTTCTGGACTCTCTCTCTGTTTTTAAGTCTTTTAATAGATGGATGGCAGAGATTTGCTGTAGTTTTTATAACAAAGGTCAGTTAATCACACTGAAGACCAAACTGACTAGAAAAAGTATACTCTAAAATGTACACAGGACATTAGAGGACACTAGGGTGGACAGCCAAAAGCTAAAAGTGCTCAGAGTTTTAAAAGAGGCCATTTACATAGTTAACACTTTCACAAAATAGTATGATTTTTTTAATCACAGAAATTTCACAAAACTGGAATTTTCAAGGTATTTCAAAATTGCTAACATTTCAAGATTAATAATGAGATTTTTCTTTAGTCCTCTTTCAGGGTGAACAATTAGCATTGTAGGTGCACTTTTAGTGGTCCACATCGATCTTCTAGAATTCCTTTCAAATTGTCATTACCATAAAGAAGTTGCTTTGAGATGAAAACTCTAATTCTAAAAGATATATGCAGCCAAAATTTTATATCAGCACTATTTACAATAGCCAAGACATGGAAACAACCCAAGTGCTCATCAACAGATGATCAGTTTAAGGAAATGTCACACACACACACACACACACACACACACACACACACATACACACACACACACACACACACACACACACACACACACACACTGGAATATTACTCAGCCATAAAAAGTATGATATATTGCCATTTGCAGCAATATGGGTGGACCTAGAGTATATCATACTAAGTGAAGTTAAATCAGAGATAGAATGATAAATATTATATCAATTATATGTGGAATCTAAAACCTAATACAAACAAATCTATATACAAAACAGGAACAAACTTATAGGCATGAAAAACAAATATATGGTTACCAAAAGGCAAAAGCAAGGGATAGGGATAAATTAGGAGAATGGAATTAACAGATACCAACTACTACACATAAAATAGATAAGCAACAAGGATTTACTGTATAGCACAGGAAAATATATTCAATATCTTATAATAAGCTAAATAAGCAATAAAGGAAAATAATCTGAAAAAATACATATATGTAACTGAACTATTTTGCTCTACTTCTGAAACTAACACAGTAATGGAAATGAAGTATACTTCAATAAAAACTCCTTTGACATTGTGCAATGCTTATATTTTAAACCCTATTTTTCAGCAAGATCTAAAGAAAGAATTTAATGTATAGGGTTGAAGAGAAGGAAGACAATCAAATCATCAGTGGTGTAAACTGAGATCATGTAAACTCAACTGTTGTTCAGTCACTCAGTCATGTCTGACTCTTTGCAACCCTATGGACTGTAGCACGTCAAGATTCCCTGTCCTTCACCATCTCCCAGAGCTTGCTCAAATTCATGTCCATAGAGTCAATGATACTATCCAACCACCTCGTCCTCTGTCGTCCCTTCTCCTCCTGCCTTCAATCTTGCCCAGAATCAGGGTCTTCCAATGAGTCGGCTCTCGCATCAGGTGGCCAAAATATTGGAGCTTCAGCATTAGTCCTTCCAATGAATATTCAGGACTGATTTCCTCTAGGATTGACCAGTTTGATCTCCTTGCAGTCCAAGGGACCCTCAAGAGACTTCTCCATCACCACAGCTCAAAACCATCAATTCTTTGACATTCAGCCTTCTTTATCATCCAACTCTCACATCCATACATGACTACTGGAAAACCACAGCTTTATCAGCAAAGTGATATCTCTGCTTTTTAATATGCTATCTAGGTTTGTCATAGCTTTTCTTCCAAGGAGCAAGCATCTTTTAATTTTAGCTGCAGTCGCTATCTGCAGTGATTTTGGAGCCCAAGAAAATAAACTCAGTAAACTTACTTTAAAAAAATTTTATTGGGATATACCATTATTTTGGCCACCTGATGCAAAGAACTTACTCATTTGAAAAGACCCTGATGCTGGGAAAGACTGAAGGCGGGAGAAGAAGGAAACGACAGAAGATGAGATGGTTGGATGGCATCACTGACTCAATGGACATGAGTTTGGGTAAACTCCGGGAGTTGGTGATGGACAGGGAGGCCTGGTGTGCTGCAGTCCATGGGGCTGCAGTCGGACATGACTGAGCGACTGAACTGAACTTGGCAATGTTGTATTTGTTTCTGCTGTACAGCAAAGTGAGTCAGCTCCATGTATACATATATGCCCTCTTTTTTTGGATTTCCTTCCATTTGGGTCACCACAGAACACTGAGTAGAGGTCCCTGTACTAAATAGTAATTTCTCATTGGTTATCTATTTTATACATAGTAGTAAGTAGTAAAGTTGCTCAGTCTCGTCCGACTCTTTGCAACCCCATGGACTGTGGCCTACCAGGCTCCTCTGTCCATGGGATTTTCCAGGCAAGAGTACCGGAGTGGGTTGCCATTTCCTTCTCCAGGGGATCTTCCCAAACCAGGGATTGGACCCAGGGATTGAACCCCAGTCTCCAGCATTGCAGACAGACGCTTTACCGTCTGAGCCACCAGTAGTGTGTATACGTCAATCCCAATCTCCCAATTCATCCCACCTCCCCTTCTACCATACATTTGTTCTCTATGTGTGTCTCTATTTCTACTTTGCAAGCTGATTCATCTGTATCATTTTTCTAGATTTCACATTGTACCATTCGCAGAGACATGGATGGGCCTAGAGACTGTCATACAGCATGAATAAACCAGAAAGTGAAAAACAAATATTATATATTAATGCATATATGTGGAACAATTACTTATTGAAATGTTACTTGAGCAGACAATATTTCATCTGAAATCTCTGAGTATTGACAAATTTTATAATCATATTCTAAGGATTTTCATAAGACACACTGAATTTCAGGAAAAACTGAGATTTCAGTAGTATTCATGATTTACATGCATGGCTGTAATAGCTGCAACATGAAGACAGAAGTATTCTGTTTAATTTGAGAAGCACCACGGGAGATCAGAAGTAGAGATCAGGTGGCAGAGTGGTAAGGAATCCACCTGCCAATCCAAGAGACACAGGAGACTCAGGTTCAATTTCTGGGTTGGGAGGATTCCCTGGAGGAGGAAATGGCAACCCATTCCAGTATTCTTGCCTGAAAAATTACATGGATAAAGGAGCTTGGGGGGCCACAGTTCATGAGGTCTCAAAGAGTCGGACACAACTGAGCAACTGAGCACACACACATACAGCCAGGGAGATGAAGATGATTATCATTTGTGATCCTCTAGATTGTTTTTTGAAATTAATGGCCCCCATGAACTACAGAGGGATGGCGTGCAGTATTGAGAGACAAGACCAGGGTTCTTACCCCAGGTCACGCTAATATGTAGACTTAGATGGATTCTTTAATTTTTTTCCAGCCTCTGTTTGTAATCTCTAAAATGGAGATAATAATAAATATTTATCTTATAGGCTTCTTTTGAAGGATTAAAGTAAATAATTCATGTAAAGTGCTTAGTTAGCAGAGTGTCTAACACTGTCATTTTTTAAAATTCTTTTTTTATGTGGACCATTTTTTTTAAGTCTTTATTGAATTCATTACAATATTGCTTCTATTTTATGTTTTTTTGGCCACGAGGCATATGGAATCATAGCTCACCAACAGGATCAAGGATCGAACCCATATGCCCTACATTGGAACATGAAGTCTTAGACAATGGACTGCCAGGGAAACCCCAACACTATCAGTATATAAGAGACTTAAAAGTTGATGCTATGTCATCTCCTTTCAACAATATGTCTCCTCATCTCCTTGACTACATGTTGAAATCTTCCAGAGGGGTTTTAAAAGCAGTGATGCCTGGAGTCCACATTCAGAGAAACTGATTTTGTTAAGTCATGAGTGTGACCTTAGCATCATGCACTTGAAGATCTCCCCATGAGATTCAACTCTTCAGGCAATTGAGAACCAGTACTTTGGGCAATAAATTGCTCCTAAATAATCACGAATCATAAATAATACCAATCATAAATTCATATTATGCAAGAAATTGAGCAGCCTGACATATCCTAAGGATGGTGATTTGTTCATCTCTTGTGCTCATTTTTCTCTTTTTTGCTCTTTTGGAGTTAAAAGAACAAATGAAAAGTCAATGAGATCTAGTGATTTCAGCTTAGAACTTTAGGCTCCTTGCAGAGTTCTACTTATCAGTAGAAGAGGAAGTCTTTGAAAGTAAAAGAGTAAGTAAGTAGGAGAGGAATTCTTTGAAAACTATCTTTAGTGTAGATGCTAAAACCATAAAATGCAAAAAGAGTACCCATCCTTTAAAGAGATCAATAATATAAAATTCTCCACCATCCCACTTCCATTTTAAAATCACATCTGAGTCTTTCTGAAAGAGTTTGAGCTAATCCTTGGATCTTTATGTAATCCTGGAGAATCAGGAAGCAATACACATTCCCCAAGGAAAAGGACAATCATATTTCATCTTTCTCTCTCATTCTTTCTCTTCTTTAAAAAAAATTTTTTTTCCTTTAAAATTTTTTCTTCTTCTTTTTTTTTTTAATAAGATCTGACTTCCTTTACAGGTGAGGAGAAAAGAATTTCCAAGTGAGGCCAATTAAAGTTGCCCAGACGAAGCAAAGTCCCCAGGGATAAATCAGAATGCCTACATAGATGAGGAAGTAGAAGCATGTCCTTTCTTTCTCCTTGTTAGAGTTTAGTTTCTGCCCTGAGGAATACTAGTTATTTATTTTCCATCGGAGAAAAGAATAAGCCCTCCACAGAGCTTAACTCTTTCCTGGTTGATAAGAAATAAAAACACTCATTTTAAAAACTAAAATATAGAATTCTCACTTTAACTTTGCACACTTTCTCATTAATATTAATGTTTCTCATTAAGTCTTTACTTAATTATACAGAACACCTCATTCATTCAGATTCTGCTAATTTGGAATTAAAATGCAATCATGATACTCTTTGTGACCACATGGACTGTAGCTCACCAGGCTCCTCTATTCAAGAGGATTCTCCGGGCAAGAATACTGGAGTGAGTTGCCAAGCCCTCCTTCAGGAGATCAACCCAGGAATTGAACTCAGGTCTACCCACACTCCAGGCAAATTCATTATCATCTGAGCCACCAGGGAAGCCCAAGAATACTGGAGTGGGTAGCCTATTCCTTCTCCAGGGGAACTTCCCAACCCAGGAATCGAACCAGAGTCTCCTGCATTGCATGCAGATTCTTTACCAGCTGAACTCCCAGGGAAGCCCCTATAATTAAACCAAAACTTAAAATTGCATATAAATTATGTAAAAGACATTTACTAGTGGCCTGTTTAAACCAGTAGAGTAGATTTATGGATATTTTCCAGATTGTGTACTAGGGAACATTAGTGTTCACCAAGATATTAATAAGTAGTTTTGTGGTCAGATTATTTGGGAAATGACAATCAGTGGATAAGCATTTCTTTCATGCCCCTCTGAATTTGGTTCTCAGAATATACCTCCCAGATGTTAGATGGGCATAACCTAATTACCTGTTAGAAAGGAAATGCAGAGAGATCAGGCCCAACCCCATTCTATGGAATTAAAATGTTCTCTTTAATAAAATCCTGAAGTGATTCCTATTTACGTTCAGTTCAGTTCAGTTCAGTCGCTCAGTCGTGTCCAACTCTTTGCGACCCCATGAATTGCAGCACGCCAGGCCTCCATGTCCATCACCAACTCCTGGAGACTCAGGTCCATCAAGTCAGTGATGCCATCCAGCTATCTCATCCTCTGTCGTCCCCTTCTCCTCCTGCCCTCAATCCCTCCCAGCATCAGAGTCTTTTCCAATGAGTCAGCTCTTCGCATGAGGTGGCCAAAGTACTGGAGTTTCAGCTTTAGCATCATTACTTACAAAGAAATCCCAGGGCTGATCTCCTTCAGAATGGACTGGTTGGATCTCCTTGCAGTCCAAGGGACTTTCTCAAGAGTCTTCTCCAACACCACAGTTCAAAAGCATCAATTCTTCGGTGCTCAGCCTTCTTCACAGTCCAACTCTCACATCCATACATGACCACAGGAAAAACCATAGCCTTGACTAGACAGACCTTTGTTGGCAAAGGAATGTCTCTGCTTTTGAATATGCTATCTAGGTTGGTCATAACTTTCCTTCCAAGGAGTAAGCGTCTTTTAATTTCATGGCTGCAGTCACCATCTGCAGTGATTTTGGAGCCCCAAAAAAATAAAGTATGACACTGTTTCCACTGTTTCCCCATCTATTTCCCATGAAGTGATGGGACCGGATGCCATGATCTTTGTTTTCTGAATGTTGAGCTTTAAGCCAACTTTTTCACTCTCCACTTTCACTTTCATCAAGAGGCTTTTGAGTTCCTCTTCACTTTCTGCCATAAAGGTGGTGTCATCTGCATATCTGAACGTTACAGTTTCATAAATACTGCTTTGGAGGATCCCAAATCATATAGAATGTTAGCAAAAATAAAAATAAATAAGCTGATTTTTAAAATCTGTTTTGTGTTTATCTCATAGATTAATGAAATTTGACTACAGAGACATAGCTATTTTGTTTCTGAAACAGTTGCTAGTATCTCATAACCCAAACCTTTTTTCAAAATATATATCTGGAAAAAAAACAAGTCAAATTACTTCCAAAATTCTTTGTAATTCTCATATTTGTCTACCCTAAAAAGAGAGTAAAAGATATACATAACTTCTTAGACTAGAAATATTGGGTTGACCAAAAATTTCATTTGTGTTTGAACTATATGTTATGGGAAGAACTCAAATGAACTTTTTAGCCCACCCAATAGTATTTAAGAGCATTGAACATCCTTTGCTGAGGAATTGCCAGTTAATATGGAAACTCAAATCAGTGAAAGAGTCTTTTTTCTACTTTGATCTGCTTTCATCTAAAATTGTAGACTCTGCAGATATGGGCTGTGTATATGTATGTGTGGGATGCATTGTGTGCACATGTGTGTGTGTGTGTGTGTGTGTGTGTGTGTTTCAAGTGTGTGTTTCAAGCAGGAGCCAGCTTCTCCTGGCTCCATCCACTATAGAGGATATTCTGAAAGGAGTAACTATGTCTCCTTTTAGCATCAATGATAGCACTTTTTCCCTGCCCTTCTGAGTATGGGTGGAACTTGGCTCAAGTTCCACCAGAGCTATACCTGGATTCTGCCCTTCATCTAACTTTGATGGAATCAATGAAGTCACTGAGATATTTACTTCTATACCTTCTACAGACCACCAAGATTTGGGATTTGGTGGGTCTTATTCCCTTCCCATTCTCAAGCACAGAAAGGCTTTCTATATTTTTCTGGCAAGAATTATTTCAGAATTTTTACTTTCATTAATCCATTGACCAAGAGCAGACAGCAGTCTCTGTTCTCAAGCATTGTCTCCTAAATTCAGCACTAGAAACAGCAGCACTAGAATTCTTTCTCATTTATTTTCTCCAGCAAATCAAAAGTGGACCTATGGGTTCTTGTCTAGTGGGGGGATATGATTTCACTGTCCTTTCTTGAAAGCTAGTGAACACGCTGTCCTTGATCTTTTTTAAAAAAATGATTTCTTATGTGTATCTATTATCATATAAAGCCAAAGTCAAGTATGCTTTTCAACCAGCCATGATTTAGTTTAACAGGTCAACAGAAAACAACTTTATATTTTATATGAATAAGCCCAATGTATTTTGACTCCCCTTCATTCTTTTGCCTAAAAAAGAACAAAAAAATTATATTTTTCAGAAGTAAAATGTAGATTCTGGATTTATTTTGAAGACAAGAGAACTTTGGCATTTATAACTATGTAGAAATTTAAAGTTATGTCTCTAGAAACAAAATGAAGTGCTATATTTCTGAATAAATAAATGTATTCTTCCTTGAATTGAAATCACTTACAAACAATCTGGGATACCAAGGGAATATTTCATGCAAAGATGGGCACCATAAAGGACAGAAATTATATGAGCCTAACAGAAGCAGAATATATTAAGAAGAGGTGGCAAGAATACACAGAAGAACTATATAACAAAGATCTTCATGACCCAAATAACCGTGATGGTATGATCACTCACCTAGAGCCAGACATCCTGGAATGAGAAGTCAAGTGGAACTTAGGAAGCACCACTACGAAAAAGCTAGTGGAGGTGATGAAATTCCAGTTTAACTATTTCAAATCCTAAAAGATGATGTTGCACTCAATATGCCAGCAAATTTGGAAAACTCAGCAGTGGCCACAGGACTGGAAAAGGTCTGTTTTCATTTCAATCCCAAAGAAGGCAATCCCAAGGAATGCTCAAACTACCAGACAAATGCACTCATCTCACACGCTGGCAAAGTAATGCTCAAAATTCTTCAAGCCAGCCTTCAACTGTATGTGAACCATGAACTTCCATGTTCAAGCTGGATTTATAAAAGGCAGAGAAACCAGAGATCAAATTGCCAACATCTGTCTGATCATCGAAAAATCAATAGAGTTCCAGAAAAACATCTACTTCTGTTTTATTGACTATGCCAATGCCTTTGACTGTGTGGATCACAACAAACTGTGGAAAATTCTGAAAGAGATGGGAATACCAGACCACCTGACCTGCCACTTGAGAAATCTGTATGCAGGTTAAGAAGCAACAGTTAGACATGGGCATGGAACAGCAAACTGGTTCCAAATAGGGAAAGGACTACATCAAGGCTGTATATTGTCACTCTGCTTATTTAACTTACATGCAGAGTACATCATGAGAAATGATGGGCTGGATGAAGCACAAGCTGGAGTCAAGATTGCTGGGAGAAATAGCAATAACCTCAGATATGCAGATGACACCACCCTTATGGCAGAAAGTGAAGAGGAACTAAAAAGCCACTTGATGAAAGTGAAAGAGGAGAGTGAAAAAGTTGGCTTAAAGCTCAACATTCAGAAAACTAAGATCATGGCATCCAGTCCCATTACTTCATGGCAAATAGATGGGATACAGTGGAAACAGTGAGAGATTTTATTTTGGGGGGCTCCAAGATCACTGCAGATGGTGGACTGCAGCCATGAAATTAAAAGACGCTTGCTCCTTGGAAGGAAAGATATGATCAACCTAGACAGCATATTAAAAAGCAGGGACATTACTTTGCCAACAAAAGTCCCTCTAGTCAAAGCTGTTTTTTCCAGTAGACATGTATGGAAGTGAGATTTCGACTATAAGAAAGCTGAATGCCAAAGAATTGATGCTTTTGAACTGCGGTGTTGGAGAAGACTCGAGAGTCCCTTGGACTGCAAGGAGATCCAACCAGTCCATCCTAAAGGAGATCAGTCCTGGGTGTTCATTGGAAGGAGTGATGCTGAAGCTGAAACTCCAATACTTTGGCCACCTCATGCAAAGAACTGACTCATTGGAAAAGACCCTGATGCTGGAAGGGAATGGGGGCAGGAGGAGAAGGGGTCGACAGAGGATGAGATGGTTGGATGGCATCACCGACTCCATGGACATGAGTTTGAGTAAACTCTGGGAATTGGTGATGGACAGGGAAGCCTTGCATGCTGCAGTCAATGGAATCACAAAGAATCAGACAGGACTGAGCCACTGAACTGAACTGACAGAGAATCTGTGATTAGTTGACCCTAGTCTTTAGGTTCACCAAGTCATATTATCTCATGGTTTTAAATGCAAAGATCATTTCAAAGCGGCATTTTATAATATGTCTGAATCCTATTTGCACTTATCACTTTCAAGGGAATTCAGATTCACCCAATCAGAGAAGACAAAATAATAACTGCCTTCTGGCTCCTTCTCAAAAATTTCTAGTGTTCAGATAAAAAACATAACACTTTTTTCTCAGAAATTATAATTTTTAAGAGGTGAAGGTTAGACATTTTTATTTATGGCATATTCATTCCAAAGAGTATTCTTAAGAATGCCCTTGCTGGAGAGATGCTAGGTCTGAGAAATGAAGAACTTGAAATCTCACAAGAAAGCATTTTTTAAACTAGCGATAAAAGAGCTTTCTATGTTTCAAGGTCATTTCACTGTGCAAGGAAATTGATAGAGTCTAATTAGAGTAGAAATGCTATAAAGTCTGCTCAGTAGAGACACACTTGTCTAGCACTGATCACAGGAGAGTCAGAGGAAGTATATAAAATTTTCTCTTATTGATCTACATTTTGTATCACCCAATGTGTTACATGTATGTTCATATCACCTACAATGTTTTACCCTTAACAATGATTAAAGTATGAATTTTCTTCTGCTTAGTTACTCATTATGAGTATTTATACAAACACTGAATTGTAGATTTAATTCCGTATGAATGGCTCCACTTAACAAAATTTGAAAACATTTACTCAGAAACTGTTATACTGAAGTACAATTGGCCCTAAAGATGTATAGGACATGTATCTTGGGTTTGAAGTGCTTATAATAATAAATAATTATGCATCAATATTTTTCTTCTTGGAAAGAAAAAAATTAATTTACTGTGTTTGTACCTGTCTTCTAAATGGGATGGTATATAATTCATGTTAGTGTTTATACATATAATATAAATAACCATTGGAATAGGGGAAAAATTATAATTTTAATTCGTCTTCAAAGTTGGGTGTGTGTGACTAAATATTGAGAACCTGGGAATATACATATTGTTTAGCTGTCTTAATATTGTTTAGGCATCTTAATATCTGTTTTTGAATGTCCAAAAGTATAGCAAGAATAATGAATGACGCATTTTCAAACCTATTCTTGTTCAGTTCAGTTCAGTCGCTCAGTCGTGTCCGACTCTTTGTGACCCCATGAACCCGCAGCATGCCAGGCCTCCCTGTCCATCACCAACTCCCAGAATCTACCCAAGTCCATGTCCATCGAGTTGGTGATGCCATCCAGCCATCTCATCCTCTGTCGTCCCCTTCTCCTCCTGCCCCCAGTCCTTCCCAGTATTAAGGTCTTTTCCAATGAGTCAACTCTTCGTATGAGGTGGCCAAAGTATTGGAGTTTCAGCTTCAACATCAGTCCTTCCAATGAACACCCAGGACTAATCTCCTTTAGGATGGACTGGTTGGGTCTCCTTGCAGTCCAAGGGGACTCTCAAGAGTCTTCTCCGACACCATAGTTCAAAGGCATCAATTCTTCGGCGCTTAGCTTTCTTCACCGTCCAACACTCACATCCATACATACCTATTCTTGTTAAGGAAGTAATATTTTGATCCTGTGGATTTTGCTAATAAACAATATTTTGTTCTTAGAAGAATAGTAATAGAGTTGAATTCCCTGCTTTAAATCTGTGATGTCTGGTACAACACCCGTCTCATATTTCTCATTCCATTTATTGACCCAGCTGTCTTTAACTGATAGAGTAGAGAGAAAAAAATTACATAGGTCTTTAAGATGCTCTGTCTCTACCCCTAAAAGAACACCGGTGAAACTAATTCTTCATAAAACCAGAAAATCATCATAGGCATGGATAAATTGGGGTCATTCAGCCTAAAGATGGAGCAAGGAATTCTTTCTATTCTTGTTACATTCTGTTTGCTTTCTCTCTCTCATAAGAAAAAAAGCAACAGAAATTTCCCTATAGCGTGTTCTGAATGTCCCTTTTATAGACAGGAGGAGAATCAACTTCATTCAACATCAGTATAATTTATCAGAGGGCCTCTGGTTCTATGCAGGGAAATACTAAATTACATTAAATCCAAATTCACCTCACTCAAGATCTGTCAGATTTACTGCCCATCCATTAATCCCACTAGACTTCATTGTGTTGTTTTATCTTCTAATAATGTTTTTATGAGATTGCCATTGCATACTAGCTTTTTTCTGAGCTGCGTGCACATGGGAGGCAGATTTATTGTTCTTTACGCCTCATGTTAATATTGGTTTAGACTCTTATTTCATGACCCTTTAAAGTTTGAGGTGGCCTTCCAGGAAAAGAAAGTAGGTGACTTTGTAAACTGATCTGAAATCTTGTCGTGTCAGGAGCCTGCAAGTGTTGGGACACTTTATGAGGCTTTTGTTGTCTACAGTAGCATTTCAGTTCAAACGCATGTTCTCTTAATGCCATGTCCCAGTTCAAATGGACTTCAGCTGATCCAGCATATAAGTGGCAGCAGAAGCTTTAAAAATATACTGTAGTGGTTAAAAGTGAGGGTTCTAGAGACAGATCACCTGGCTTGAAAACTTGCACTTACAGTTGTGTGATATTGAGTAAATTACTTGACTGCTGTTTTCTATATTTAGGAGACAATCATAACTCCAAGTTTATAAGTTGTTTAAGAATTATGTAAGTTTATACATGCTTCACACTTTTAATAGTACTGAATACACCAAGCAGTCAATACTTGCATATTTCTGCTGTTAAAAAAAATAAATAAACTTCACCATAGTACAAATGAGCAAACAGACTCAAGTGTAAAATAACTGATGTGTGTTCTGGCCATTAGAATCCACCTTCAGGAAATGTAAATTGGTGCAGCCACTATGGAAAACAGTATAGAAGTTTCTTAAATAATAAAAATAGAGTTGTCATATAATTCAGTAATCTCACGTACATCCTAGATATATATTCAGAGAAAGCTCTAATTTGCAAGAGTACATGCATCCCCAATGCTCATAGCGGCACTGTTTACAATATTCAAGACATAAAAACAACCTAAATGTCATTGACAGATGGATGGATAAAAATGTGAATCAGTCACACACACACATACACACACACACAATGGAGTATTACTCAGCCATAAAAAGATTGAAATAATGCCATTTGCAGCAACATGGATGGACATAGAAATTATTATACTTAGTGAAGCAAGTTAGAGAACCACAAGTATCATATTACCTATATGTGGAATCTAAAATATGATACAAATGAATTTACTTACAAACAGGAACAGACTTATAGAAATAGAAAACTTTTGGTTAACAAAGGGGAAAGGAGGTGGGGGAGGGATAAATTAAAGGTTTGAGATTAGCACATACACACTACTATATACAAAACAGACAAGCAACAAGTTTCTACTGTATAACACAGGGAAATATATTCAATTCTGTAATAAATCACAATGGGAAAGACTTTTTAAAAATAGAGTCCACACTGACTTTCTTCTTATCTGAAGAAAGTTTGAGTGTAGAGGCATTTTGGCAGACCTGAGTTCAAGTTCTAGTCCACTTTGCATTTGTTGTATTTACTTTGAGCGAGTCCCTAAATCTTTCTGTGAGACTCAAAAAGGCTTAGTAATCTATCCAAGCCCACAGGACTAGTAAGCACAGGAACTTGGATTCAACTCTAATAGATCTTATTCCAGAATCTGTGTTTTGTCCTCCAGCAGCATCATATGGCATGTCGGTACCTACTACTTTGGTCAATGGAGAAGCATGTTAGCAGTCTCATGCATGTTTATAGCAAATTTAGACAGAGCCCAGACTAGAACTGAGCTCACTGAGCAATCAGGTAAATATTCTTCCCACTAGGATCAGTGATTCTCAACCCTAGCTGCACATTAAGTTTACCTGGGGAGCTCACCTTAAGAATACACTTACCTGAGGCCCCTCTTCAGACCTTTCTTCAAAAGCTCATCTGAGATTATTTCTTTTTCATTCTAAGGTGCCAGTGCTAAGAACCATGAATCTTGATACAAACAATACAAAGAGTATCATTCCCCAAACACCCACAGAACCAGGCTGCTCCCAAATTAATTAAACTCAGATCTGTCCTAATACCCAGATGGCAGTGGTTCTAACCCTACTTCTTCACTCTCTAATAGTTTTGGCTTACTCTGTCTCACATGCATGAGTAGCCATGAAAAAAAATACTAAGGATAATCTTCTCAGGCCCTAATGAACTCTTTGCTGACTTTTTATTTCTTTCCTAACTTATATTCCACCTTTGGATTAGTTTTGCTGACAGCCCTACTGGAGAGCTTGAGTGATTTATCCCTGCCTACAGATAGGTTAAGTTCCCCTTATCCAAATTATATAGATCTACCAAGATCTATATACTTGAGTCTTAAGTGACCTTTCCAAACTTACCTCTCACTACTCCACCTTCATTTTGCATTCTTTAGTAACAGTTATGATTCCATGGTTTTCTGAAAGTTCACTGTCCAGTCATCTTTTGTGTGTGTGTGTGTGTGTGTGTGTGTGTTATGCTATTGCTTCTGCCTAGAATGCCTTGCCTTACACTTCTATATGGAGTATTGCATTTACTCCATGATTGAGCCCAAGCTGCTTTCTACATTTCCCATCTTCACTATTTATCCTTGAACATAAAAAAATCCATTCAAGGGCTTTGAAATACTATTTCCTTGAATCTTGATCCCATTTTCCTGTAAACACTGCTTTTCCAAGTCTCCATAGCATATTTTCTTAATCTCTCAGATGAAGTTTACCTCTTTGCATATTATGTAATATTTAAAGGTAGAGCTTCTTTTGAATTCATCTTTATAACTCACATATGTCAAACCATAATAAATAATGTTATGTAAGTTGCTAGTATATCTTCTCACATCACAACTCAATTTCAGTCCCCATGGGTTAACCAGAGTCTAAACCCTAATGATGGAGCATGTGTCTCTGAAATAAGCCACCCAGTATGTCCCGTTCTCCAAGCCGTAGTGATTAGTTACAGGCTAATCATAGGACAAATATTAGGGATTTTCTTGGGATTTAAATCTCTAAGTATATAGACGTAACAAGCTTCTGGTAACTGTCTTGAAACAAAGAGGAGAAAAAAACTGTTTCAAGCAAAATTAAGAGATGGAGCAATATTATATACTAGGGACATGTTTGGGAACTCTATGTCCAGGTAGACCTAAAGCTAGACCTACGTCTGGACCTTCCAGTTATATAGTATAGACCAATTCAAGTTAAGTCTTTCATACCTTGAAACACTAATTTAAGGAATTCACTGCTAAATAACTAATCTTCAAAAATATATTATCCATTTAACACCATTAAAATGGAGTTCCATTTGGTGGCTCAGAGGTTAAAGTGTCTGCCTGCAATGCAGGAGACCTGGGTTCAATCCCTGGGTCGGGAAGATCCCCTGGAGAAATGGCAACCCACTCCAGTATTCTTGCCTGGAGAATCCCATGGATGGAGGAGCCTGGTGGGCTACATCCCATGGGGTCACAAGGAGTCTGACATGACTGAGCGACTTCACTCACTCAAAATGGAGTTGAAGGACTACACTCAACTGACTCCTTTGGTCTAATTTGACTAAATTTTAATTTTTTCAAATTTTGCTTCTTTCCTCAGCTTAAAAGCTGTAGTCCACTAAAATTTACCTGGCATAAGGCTACAGAACACACAAAAGTATAGAAAAGACACTCATATCCCTCTGTTCTTCTGTCAGCCCAGTGCAGAAGGGCGTATGTTCTCCTCACCTAATTTGATTTTGCAATGTAGTATTTTCTACAATCTCCTCCAATCCACTTAACTGTAAATCAGGATGTTCAATAAGGCTCAGAAAAAGATCAAAGCTAAAAGAAGGAAAAAGTGAAACCTCCATGTTCAGACCATGCTCCTTACCTTTAAGACACCTTGAAGTCTTTTCAGGTCAAAGGAAAGGACCCATCAGACTATTACAGGTTTATCACATTTTGGGTGCAAAGTGACTGTTGCTTATCCTGAGTCCATCATCTGTCTGGGGATGACAGCAAGTATTGTTTTTTTCACTGTAAAATGCAAGACTAATATGGAGATAACATTGTCAACACTGTGAGGCAATGTGAAGGGCTTAAGAGGACAAGTGACACAATATTGCTTGTGGAATTGTGGAGGGCAGGAGAAATACGTGGGTGAAAGCCGTTACAGGATCACAGGAGGGAGACTGAGGGGTTCTAGAGAACCATCAAGGAGGTACCAAGCTCTAGATGTATTTGCCAGGTGCTCGGTCATGTCTAACTCAATTTGACCCCAAGGACAGTAGCATGCCAGGTACCTCTGTCCATGGAATTTTCCAAGCAAGAATACTGGAGTGGGTTGACATTTCCTACTCCAGGAGATCTTCCTGACCCAGGGATCGAACTTGTGTCTCCTGCCTTGCAGGCAGATTATTTCCCACTGAGCCATTGGGGAAGCCTCTAGTATATTTACTACACAGGAAAAAAAGGGGGAAAAAAGAAGATGATGGTTGTAAAGGTGAAGAGGATGAAGAAGTGTAGATTGCCTGAAACAGCTTCTTTGATTTGAATACTAGCTCTAATCCTTATTTTAATCAGTGATAGAATCATCTTCAATGAACTGTCTGAAATTTATTTTTATGAAATAACAATGGTCATGCTGAAGTTATTGTAACAATCACAGAACTATCCACTCAACAAGTACCTTTTGATCACATACTATCCATGTATTGGTGGTATAGATAGATATTGGGGATTGGTTAAAAAGAAAGCTACTATTGCATAGAACTTAAAATGTCAGTTCAATTATTGTGAGAATTTTATTGGTGCCAAGAAACCCACCACTCTCAGCTAAAGAGATATGTATGATTGATCTAAAATGTGGTCTTTTGAAGGTGTTAGCAAAGGAACAAATAGGTTGTGAACGCATGGGGTCTGGTGTGATGCTCACCAGCAACTTGCAAGAGAAACATTTTCAGGCCCAGAAAAATGTCATAGAAACTGCCAAAAGGATATGATATCAATTACATGAATGGTGAAATATAACTTGTCATTGTACTTGATTTTGCCAATGTTAGAAACTGTTAAATATTTGTCCATATAACAAAGTGGAGAAAATCTGTGAGTGATATCCTCTACAGTGATACTCCTTTAAACATTTTTGGTTATCATTGGTAGGAAAGAAGTGGATATCACTTACTGCAAACAGGAAAGAAATGAAGGAGGTAAACCTGACAGGTTTACAGGTGTCAGCAAAACATACTAGGCTTCTTTATCTGGGAGACTGATTATTTCAGGAAAACTAGTGTGGAATTGTCTGAGATTTATCTGGGTGTTTGATAACCATTATAGGAGCAGCGTTCACATTTATTAATGCAATTGCTTTGTTACATATAAGCTCTTTGCTTCCTTCATTTTTTCCCCTTAGTATTTAATTGAGACACAAATGACAGCAACATTTGTGTGTGTCTATGTCTAGACAGATAAAATAGATAGTATTTAATACTATTCCCTTAGTATTTAATTGACACACAAATGACAACAACATTTGTGTGTGTTTCTGTCTAGACAGATAAAATAGATATATAAAAGCATATGCAAAGATAGAAGTATAGATACAAATATGATAGGTTAAAACGTCAGCCAGTCTCAGAAAACAGGAAGGAACAGAGGTTACTTAGGAGTAGATCAGAATTTAAAAGGTTAAGTAGCATGTCCACTAGGAAGTGAGTAGTGGCAGTAATCAGAACCTGAGTAACCAGAAACTGAGAACACTTAGAAAGAGATGCCTCCAAAAAAGTAGGCTGACTGCTGTCTCTCTTCAAACTGATTGCGATTTGCCCTCTAGTGTTCAGTTACATGTTATTTTACCCAGAGATAAATAACTGCTGACTATTCTAACATGTGTACAGGTAATCCTTATTCTTCCCTGCACCCACACATCTGGAAGTTCCGCTTCCAATGGTGGTCTTAGGGTTCTGGGTTTGGTTTAACAGAAAAAGCCCCCCACATTTAATAACATAGACGTCCATGCTTCTGCCTCAGTACTCTTTAGCCTGGAGAAGAGCCAGGCAATTTGCTACTGACTTTTCTAAGTTGCAAGGCTTAACTTTTTGTTGAACTAGAATGAAACTTTCAATTCCAGGTACATGTTAAAACACTTAAAAACTACAAGATAGATGGATGGGTTGTGGTTACATGATGTTCACTGTGAAATTCAACTTCACTAAAATTTGAAATTTTTCATAATAAAACATTGGGAAAAATGAATAAGATGACTTTTTAAAAATTAATTCTTATACCACTATTTCTCTGTCTGTAACAGGGCAAGGAAAATGGCAAATTCTGAGCCATGTTGTTAAGAAATAGATATAATAAAATCCCTGCCACACTGAAATACTTTATAATTTTAATAAAAACTGTGTGCATGATTTACTATGATAATAATAATTATTATTACCTTCCATCTATTAAGCTGTACTATGTGCCAGTCACCTGCATGCATTATCTAATTTAATTCTGCAATCACTCTATGAAGTAGGTATTGTAATTCTAATTTATTTACAAATGAGCTAGCTAAGGCACAGGGAGGTGAAAAAACTTGCACAGTGCATTCAGACAAACCAGAAGAGCTGAGTTTCGAGCCCACATCCTATGTCCCATTAGGTACAGCATTATTTAAAAAATACTTTCATATGATGCAGTAAATAGACATTTTTCTGTATATAACTGTGAATAAGAGATATTGGGGTAATACTGCTGGGACCTGCCAAATAATGACAAGAGAGGAGACTCCAGCAAGTATTTGAATCAGTGATTGTATTTGAAATCTGCCAACCACTAAATAAACATCAAAGGCAGCTGCAGCCACCAGATGTGTTTTTTGTTTCTTCACCTGCTAGCCTGTTCCCTGCCCAGGAAGAATGGAGCAATGTCTGGACTAAAAGGCTATCTTTGTGGGGCATTCACTCGTTGGCCTTTGTATAAACACTGCCAGCAGTACATCACTTAGAATGGAGTGCAGCCGAGATTTCTATAACAGAAACATCAATCAATTAAATCCAGGAGTAAGCCAGCAAGCACATTTCACTGAGATCGCCAGCCAGCAATCATCACATAGATCATCAGATAATAATGGTTCTGGACAAAAAGAAAAAGAAAACTAGTCTAGCTGTGAGCAGCTGACTGAAGGGGCAAGGTCTTTTTTTTCTCCACCTGTTACCTACGGGTATACTAGAATCTTCTCTTGCTTTCAATTCCATTAGTCATATTATAGTTACAACTCATAGAACGAATTTTAAAATTCATTACTGCATGAATGGTGTGATTTTATCCTTTCAGTTTCTTTTGCTTTAAGTCAGGAATCTTTTTTCCCTTATTTTTTAACTTAATAGACACCTTGTTTCATCATTTGGACTGGAATCATTTGCCCCATACTTGTTATCTCCCAAAGTAGTCCAATAAAAATATTGATGTGCTTCTATCTTGCATAGTGATAAAAACATACATGTAGTTGGGAAGCTTCTATAATATATCTAGTATAAGAACTAGAATTTCTTGAGAATTTTCTGTCATGTGTACTAGTTGCTCAGTTGTGTCTGACTCTTTGTGATCCCACAGACTGTCCATGGAACTCTCCAAGCAAGAATATTGGAGTGGGCTGCCATGACTTTCCTCCGTGGGATCTTCCTATCCAGGGTCTCCTGCATTGCAGGTGGATTCTTTACCCTGAGTCACCAGGAAAGTCATGCACTATTCAAACAATTTATGTAAGATACAACACAGAATGCTTAAGTAAACCTGCCCAAGATCACAGAGCAGGAGGTAGACCTAAAATGTGAATCTAGACAACAGGGCTCCAGACCCTACTGTCTAAACACACTGATGAGTGATAACATAGTGACACGTTTTGAGTATTAACCATATGTCAAATGTGTATTCACCCACTTAATAACTTTTAAAAAATTGTTAAAATTTTTGAAATCTTGAGTAGAACCCTTTTCATATTAACATGATATCAATATTACTGTTTGAAAAAACTTGTTTGTTCAGGTCTAACCTTTGTGTTTGAAAAAGTCACCCTATGACAAAATGAGCCCTTTGAAAAATATAAGAAAGGAAGGAATAAGAGATTTCATTTTAGTCACCGTCCACTTTAGAATGACAAAAAACTTGAATTTCACTACAATGGAGAATTACTTGCTGCCAATTGCAATGTCTCGACTGCTGAGTAATTCTTGGTGAATTAGACATATTCAAAAGTTTCTCCATGGGCATCTAATCCTGATCAACAATAATGGCATCTCTAATTGCTTCCGAAATTCTCTACACCAAGCATAAACAGGGAAAATAGCAGGAAATACCTTTTGGTGTTACCTACATCAATGGCAATGGTGACAGCCAAACAGTCACTGCCAATCAATTCTGGTTCAGAATTTAGGGTTATTTCATTTGCAAGCATCACAAAACCAACTCAGACTATCTATCCAAAAAACCAAATGATTGAGTCATATAAGTAAAGATTCTAGAAGTATCTGATTTTAGGCAACACTGGATCCAGACACACAAAAAATGTCATTAAAAATCACCCTCAAGCCTACTTCTATTTGAGTTAACTGTATTTTCAGAACATTCTCCATGAAATCAAGGGGGGAAAGCACCCTTTATAAAATAGTATTTTTTTAAAGGAAGGCAGAGATGCAGGTCAGGATGTATGAGCAGATGTGAGTGCACCATGATTTCTTGATTGATAACAGGCTCTTATTGATAAGAACCTCTTGATGAAAGCAAAAGAGAAGAGTGAAAAAGTTGGCTTAAAGCTCAACATTCAAAAAACAAACCATCATGGCATCTGGTCCCATCACTTCATGGAAGAGCGTGAAACAATGGAAACAGTGAGAGACTTTATTTTGGGGGGATCCAAAATCACCACGTATGGTGACTGCAGCCATGAAATTAAAAGATTCTTGCTCCTTGAAAGAAAAGCTATGACCAACCTAGACAGCATGTTAAAAAGCAGAGACATTACTTTGCCAACAAAGGTCCATCTAGTCAAGGCTATGGTTTTTCCAGTAGTCAAGTATGGATGTGAGAGTTGGATGATAAAGAAAGCTGAGTGCTGAAGAACTGATGCTTTTGAACTGTGGTGTTAGCGAAGACTCTTGAGAGTCCCTTGGTC